>NC_059387.1:2887976-3202365 GCF_019703515.2 Myxocyprinus asiaticus
TAGGGTCAGAGTGCAGGGTCAGCCATGATACAGCACCCCTGGAGCAGATGGGGTCAAGGGCCTTGCTCAAGGGCCCAACAGTGGTATCTTGGCAGTGCTGGGGCTTGAACCCCCAACCTTCTGATCAGTAACTCAAAGCCTTAACTGCTGAGCCACCACTGCCCCACCACTTTATTCCTCACACAATGCTATCTTATGACATCTGAACACTTATATAACATTATAACATTTGCATTACAAAACCAACTACATTTACAAGCTTGTTCAATTTCAATCAAATTGTGCTCAACTGATCGAGCATTGCACTTGTGATGTAAAGGACCAGGACACGAGTCCTGAAGAGCACACGACTCAACACATGAGCTGAAAGTGTCATAGAAGCACCACAAAATGACGTAGTTACTTCAGTGATTGTGTTTTTTCATCTCAGTATCATTTTAGGGTAGGCAGGTCCTTTTGTTGATTTAAAACTCGATAGAGCATAGACCTTATTCAAGCTAGCGCCATCTTTGATTTTTAATGGGAATGACAACGAGGCTGTGAGGGATATTCTTACAATCTCTTCAATGGGCTGTACTGCAGTTTAAAGTGTTTTTGGATCGTTTCGCGGACAAAACATTGATAAAATATCTGTCCGAGAACATTCTGTATACAAAGAACTCTAGACAACATGAGTTGTGGAAAATCAGATGTGATCTATGAGCTTTATACAGCTTTATACAGTTCGTGCCATTGAAGAGATTGTAAGTCAATCCCTCACAGCATTGTTGTCAATCCCATTAAAAATGAAAGATGGTGCTAGCGTGAATAAGCTCTGACTATTAATCTTAAAAACCTCATCTGTTTGGGAGAACATTTAACTCGCTTTTAACGCCACACAGTGGATTTTTCACCACAGAACTGCCGCGATACCACATAATATCATATTGCAAAAAATGGCACCATAGTCAAATAATTTTTATGAGATCAAGCTGTTTTTTGTAATCGTTATTATTCTAAATTCTCATTATATTCTTATTACTGTAATACATTATCGCAGTAAAAAAAAATACTGCAACTTAAATCAGCTTTAAGTAAAAACGTGCTTTTTTCTAATAAGAAAGAGAGAGAGAGAGAGAGAGAGAGAGAGAGAGAGCATGAGACAGACTCAACAAAGCAAGCCTGCAGTGTGTGTATGCACATTCAAACACATTACCACACCACTCCTGACATCTCACACCCCCAATGACTGCACAACACAAATGCTATGACAGCACAACACTCGTGTGTGTGTGTTTGTGTGTGTGTGTGTGCGTGTGTCTTTGTGTGTGAGGTGCATTAGAACATACAGCTAAAACTGCTACACAATCATGATGACGACAGGTTGACTGTCCAAGGCTCAACGCTAAGAATTTTTTCTTCTGGCCCGGTTGGGCCAGTGCTACAGATTTTTACTGGCCCTGCCAAAATTTTCACTGGCCCCAACACAAAAATGACAAATAGCTGTTTTTTTTTTTTTTTGGGGGGGGGGGGGGGGGGGGATTTTTCCCCTTTTTCTCCCAATTTGGAATGCCCAATTCCCAATGTGCTTTTTAAGTCCTTGTGGTCACATAGTGATTTGCCTCAGTCTGGGTGGCGGAGGACAAATCCCAGTTGCCTCCGCATCTGAGACCAACAACCCATGCATCTTGTCACATGGCTTGTTGAGCATGTTGCCATGGAGACATGGCACATGTGAAGGCTTCATGCCATTCACCATGGCAACCATGCTCAGCTCACCACATGCCCCACTGAGAACAAACCGCATTATAGTGACCACGAAGAGGTTACCCCATGTGACTCTACCCTCCCTAGCAACCGGGCCAATTTGGTTGCTTAGGAGACCTGGCTGGAGTCACTCAGCACACCCTGGGATTTGAACTAGCCAGTTAGTGAACTCCAGGGGTGGTAGCCAGTGTCTTTACCACTGAGCTACCCAAGCCCCCTAAATAGCTCTTTTTACCATCATGGCTTTAAAAAAATATGTCCAAAGATAAATATTTTTTACATATCTTATGTTCCGAATACAATGTCCCCAAGGGGCCTGGGTAGCTCAGTGAGTAAAGACGCTGACTACCACACCTGGAGTTGCGAGTTCAAATCCAGGGCGTGCTGAGTGACTCCAGCCAGGTCTCCTAAGCAACCAAATTGGCCTGGTTGCTAGGGAGGAGAGAGTCACATGGGGTAACCTCTTTGTGGTCACTATAATGTGTGGTTCTCACTCTCTGTGGGGCACATGGTGAGTTGTGCATGGATGCTGTGGAGAACAGCATGGGCCTCCACACGCTACATCTCCGCAGTAACACACTCAACATGCCACATGATAAGATGCACGGATTGACAGTCTCAGATGCAGAGGCAATTGTGATTCGTCCTCTGCCACCCAGATCAAGGTGACTCACTATGCCACCATGAGGACTTAGAGCACATTGGGAATTGGGCATTCCAAAAAGGGGAGAAAAAATAAAAAATACAATGTCCCCCAAAATTGAATCACATTTATAATTTGCAATATATGATTTATGCCTTATGTAATCCCATATATGCACTTTACAGATTATAAATTCATAAATACATCATATTAACCTCAGCCATCCTGCCATTTACACGTGTTTTTAAGCCAAGAGTTCTGTGGAGGAGATGATGGGTTTTCAGTCACCCGTTTAGTCATGCTGTCATGCAACTTTTGCCCATGTGTAGTGTTTTCACAAGAAGGATCAAAGATTATTCACTGAGTTAAAGATTTGATTATTGGCTGAGAGAACAGACTTGCTACTAAATCGGTTGTGATGTGTAATATACAGTAGGTAGATATCAGGCCTAATCTGTGAATTAACAATGTGTAACATGAAATCAGACAACCCAAACAAAAACAACACTAACTGATATACAAAGAACAAAAACAAAAATACCTGTATGGTCCAGAAATTAGACATGTAACAGGTGTTTTATGAGGATGCTATGAAGTAGACTGTTTTAAATATTCATCTTCAACCTGCAGCTGAACCGCTCTGATAATAATAACCTAATAGCCATAGTGATCTTGCTTCTTTTCATATCAAACGCCATTATCATGTCAAATTAATGTTTACGTTTTGAAACATTACATAATTAAATGTATACTTACATTTTGGATATTGAGCAGCTGGTGATTTCCAGACACGTGTAAAACTGGGGTTTAACAAAGTTTATTGTCTCATTCGGCGCTTCATCTCTAAAGGCGAATTAATGAGAGAAAATGTGTTTGTTTTTTTTACAGTGGGAATAAAACTAGCGCTCTGTCCCTTTACGGGAGCACATGCATGTTAAATAGTCTACGCTGCATGGAGAGAGATGATGATGAGACATATGCACAGAGAGACATGGATTTTCAGTCCTATGGAAAGAAACTGTTGAATTCTTGTGTTCCAATGTGTAGATTACTAATTTTCACCAACATGTAAAAAAGAAAAATGTGGGATTTCATGCACTGTGAACATGGAATGTGCGGGGATACTTAAAATGTTGCATAAGACGTGCAATCCCGCTACGAAATTCATTAAGTGGGTTTTTTTTCCTGCTATTTTCTACACATTGGTAATAGCTGCTGCTAAGACACTTGGAAAAGAGCAAGGACAGTGCTAAGAGAGTGCACTCAGTGTCTGCACAATCTTGTGCGTGCACACAACTGTGCCTTGCCGCATCCAGTATATTATGCACTTGCGCATCTTTGCGAGATAAATATACTCGTGCTCGCTCCTCGGTTAGAAGACGTAATTCGCTCCGTGTAATTTTTGTGCTCTCTTGCTTGCTGTTTTCTTGCACTAATGTTATAAATGCAGCACTGGCCCGATTGGGCAAGCGACAGTTCTAGCAACTGGCCCGAATGTTTCTCACACTGGCCCCGGGCCATTGGGCAGTTCTTATTGTTGAGCCCTGCTGTCCTCTTTCTTCTGTCAATCAACCTTTCATATAGAGGAGACTGGGGCGTATTGTAACATGGGGTGAGTTGTAACACCACCAGTTTAACCAATTAGAAATGAGCTACAGGGGTGACATCATACATGCCCTGCTATAATTCCCATGCTGGTTTATGCTGGTTTGGTGCTGGTCTAGCTGGTGGACCAGCACAGCCATTCTTTTCACCAGCAAACCTAGCTGGTGAAGCTGGTTGACCAGCATGGTCTTTCTTATGAAGCTGTTTAAGCTGGTTTAAAAGCCTGGTAGGGACACCAGCACACCAACATTACATGCTGGGGACCAGCACACAAAACACAACATAAACTCATGACCAGCAATACTGGAGTTTTCACCAGGGTGACCACCACCCATGAGGTGACAGTAGAAGTTGCAAGTGTCCGTGTCAAAAAATATTAAGGATTTACAGGACAAAATGTAAAAATAAATAAATAAATATGGATAGTTACTATTTTAAAAATCTGGTTTATAATTTGATTTGTGATCATATTAATGGATGCTAAATGACAGAACTCAATATTCAGAATCAGCAGGTTCTTTTCTTATCTAATTTGATATACCATTCGCAACAGGGTTCATTTATTTTATTTGTTACAAAATAAACAAATAAATAAAACTACAAATACCATGGCTGACTAAATGTTTGTACTTTCTAATGTTAAGTGTAATAGACCCATAAAGACGGCACATAATGGGAGAGTGTATAGGCTAACATCTCCCACAATAGAGCGAAAGAGTGCCCACCCACTTTTTCAGCCATTTTGGTTCCGGAAGTATTTTCCCATTCATTTCACATTGAAAAAACTATTTTAAAATCGCACACAAGGACAAAGGTACAAGACTGTGTACTTAACGTCTTTCATGAGGGAATGAACTACAATCCCATGAAGCATTGCAAATGACGTAATCGAAATAAATACAATGGAAAAATATAAAACTATTGATTTAAAGTTGTTGATTGTAATGATAGAAACACCAAGCTTAAAGTATATTGCAAAATATTCAGATATACAAAATAGAAGTAATTTGAGAGTGTAAAGAGTCTTTAGAACTCTTTTGGCATGGTTTGTTGGTTGCGATTCTCTGATTGGTGTATTTCGGTTTCATGAACTGTTGTCACCCTTAAAAGAGGGTCACAATTGCAGAAAGGTTAAGAACCACTGCTCTAAGTTGTAGCAGACATATATGGGAAAAATACACTAAAGTTTGAGACACATAGTACTAAAACAACACTCCCCGGACTCCCTACTTGAAGATCAGCATTACAAAAAAAAAAAATAATAATAATAATAATCTGGTAAAAAATACTAGTCATTAATTTCTAAAATTGTAATCAGTTACAATTACTTCATGTAAAAGGGATTATATTACTAAAAACATCGCTTTTAAGTTACTTTCGAAAACACTTTTTTACAGAAAAGTCTTAGCTTTTGTGATCACTGGATTTTAAAATAATGTTCATATTTCCTAACTGTTCATTGTTGCACACAAATCACACTCAGCAGCACACATTTCTTTCTCACAATGACTCGTTAGTGACTCTTAAGCTCTTACAAATACACAAACAGACGTATATTTGAACAGAAATTAAATGATAAATATTCTACATTCATATTTATTTATTATGCATATAATAAATATGTGTAACCCAAGTAATGTACTTAAAAGTAATTAACTCAATTGAAAATCCTTTACTGTGATTTAAAATGCTTTTTGATTTGAGTAATTAGATTGTAGTAATTCATTACTTCATTACACCCAACACTGCTGAAGAAACTGATGCAATAAATCTGCACTAAACTTGTAAAAGACCTAAGAATGAGAGCATACTGGCTTTTGACAGCTCCAAGGCCCAAATATACTGCAGTGTCATTCATCTTTATGCTAAAATCACAAATTATTCCACGTTGACGTTTAACGCAAACATGCCACTGACACTGTATTCCAGGTAGGAGACCGTGACAAAAACATAACAATCAGATATCTGCTTGTGTCTTACTATGTTCAATAAACATTCAGTTTTTTGTGTTCTGTAAGTCATAATTGTAAAATATAAATGGATGTATCACCTTGGAATTTTGAAGAGAGCTCTCATTGGATGAAGGTCAGCGAGGGGTGGGTCTCCATCACCCAGCTCTATTGCTGTGATACCCAGAGACCAGACATCACATCGCTCGTCATACGTGGAGTCCAGCTGCTGTTCACATGCGATCACCTGGTCAAACGCAATCGTTACTAAACCTGGGCAAGCATTTAGGGTATACATTTACAAAGAATGAAAAGCACATGCTGAAAGTGGTGTGTGTTGCTTGCGCAGGAATTATGAAAGTCAGGCAACACACAAACATGTCCACAAAATCTGTTCCCAAAACAATTTGCACAGCACAGTTCCCAAACTTGTGGATCAGTTCTGAGTGCTAGTTACTCTACTGGGACTGTACAGCATCACTCTCCTAACTCTGATCGGGACCTGAATCATCATTAAAATGATGAAAGTGCTCTTGACTACACCGCACGAACTACAATAGCACAGAGATTTTGTAAATATACCGCAATCCATAATACACCTAATTTGCACAGAAAAGAGGCATGTTTGTACTGAAAATAATACAATGTCAATAAAATGTCTATGGTTTTGGCTCTGAAATATCATGCGCAAAAGTGACTGTCACCTGAAATGGACACTGACTGCTCAATAGAGTTACAACATATAAATGTCTCCAAAATCTTTAACAATTAAATTCCTAAATATGTGCAATGCCTTTACATGTAGGCTACTAAACATTTTAAATAGTATATATTTCAAATATTTATTATTCAAAATAATACTGAATATTGCCAGTATTTATAACAAACACATTTGTTTTATTTATGTTTTAAATGCCAATTATGTGGCATTTTATGTCTGGATTTATTAAGTTATTAAAAAATACTTTAAAAATGCAATTAAACTAAAATAAATTCAAACTCTTATTATATCTTCTTATATATATATATATATATATATATATATATAGATATAGATATAGATATAGATATATAGATATATAACTCTTCAATGATGAACATGTTTTGATGAACTCATTTTAATTTTGTGTAAGATCATATTCTGATATTTTGCTATATCAGCAACTGGTACTATATGACAACTACAGATAAACTACTGTACTTTAAATGCTGCATAGTGCAGAAAATACATAGGAAAACCAAACAATGTAGAATCATGTTAATAGAACAAATAGAAAATGTAAAATAGAAAGTAGAAATAAATAGAAAATGACTAGACAGTAATATGAACAAAAGATGTATAATGAGTGAAAAGCAAGAGCTGATAATTAATAAAGGCCCTTATATATATATATATATAACTGTATTTCCCAGTTAAAAACAAACATTAACTGTATGTTTAGATCTATACATTGATTTATAATATTGCATAGTTATCTTTTTTAGGGAGGGAAAACCAGTAAATGGAATGAAAGCAGAAGATCAAGATCTGAAGGTCTTACCTCAGGCTTTACAAATAAACTTCAAAATAAAGTCCAGCGCTTTAAGGTGTTTAATTCAAAGAAAAATTATTAGTGTAATGATGAACCCAGAGTATTCCTTGTCGTTTACGAGTCTAAAAATCACACTACAAGCTGAATCTCAGTCCATGTTTTCATTGCTTTGACACCTAGGACAAATTCAGAGACATAACCCTCTACCCTTGAGTCATATGGAAATTTTGTCTTTGACACTCAAAACAATTTCAGAGCAATCGTCCTTTGTCCCCATCTCATATGGAAATCATATGGAAAAAACGTAGGAAACATTTGCAGTCCACAAATGCACCTCGATGTTTTGCAGACCATTTCTCAACAGTCTCACCTCAGGGGCCATCCAGAAGGGTGTCCCGACCGAAGTGTTCCTCCTGAGACGTGTGCTCGTCAGCTGGGCCGACACCCCTGAGCAAGAAGAAACACAAAGAAAGAAAACTTTTGCGTGAACTTGTTTTTCAAAATGTCTTTCATGGATCATTGCTGGTTCGTGGGTGTGTTTGGATTGTCTGCAGGTATTTAATGGACAAATTATGAGCTGGCTTTAGCCAGATGGCAATGGAAACACAATTTGAATAGAGAATAAACAAGAACATAAAGAAAAAGTGTATTATTTTCTTTGTACACAATGATAATAAAAACCATTACAGACTCTTCAACGAACAGAAAGGGGGCAAAGAGACCTTACTGTTTTTAACATTAAACCTCAAAGTATCAGTCAGAAAACTTTCCACCCATTCATGATTTTATGAAAACAACTACAGTAGTCCCAGGAGTGCACAACAGAACAAAAATGACACAATGTTTCAGGCCTCCTCCTCTAAACAATGCAAGTGAATGTCCTCCATTTTTTGATGGTCCAAAATGCACATTTAGGGTGCATCAAAATAATCCACACGACTCCAGTCGACAAAAAAGTTATTCTGAACACAAACGATTGATTATTTTTAGAAACAAAACAATACTTACAGTTGTGCTCAAAAGTTTGCATACCTTGGCAGAAATTTTGGCATTGATATTAAAAATATGACTGATCATGCAAAAAAATGTCTTTTATTTAAGGATAGTGATCATATGAAGCCATGTATCATCACATAGTTGTTGGGCTCCTTTTTAAATCATAATGATAACAGAAATCACCCAAATGGCCCTGATCAAAAGTTTACATACCCTTGAATGTTTGGCCTTGTTACAGACACACAAGGTGACACACACAGGTTTAAATGGCAATTAAAGGTTAATTTCCCACATCTGTGGTTTTTTAAATTGCAATTAGTGTCTGTGTATAAATAGTCAATGAGTTTGTTAGCTCTCACGTGGATGCACTGAGCAGGCTAGATACTGAGCCATGAGGAGCAGAAAAGAACTGTCAAAAGACCCGCGTAACAAGGTAATGGAACTTTATAAAGATGGAAAAGGATATAAAAAGATATCCAAAGCCTTGAAAATGCCAGTCAGTAATGTTCAATAACTTATTTAATTCGGGGATCTCTTGATACCAAGCCAAGGTCAGGTAGACCAAGAAAGATTTCAGCCACAACTGCCAGAAGAATTGTTTGGGATACAAAGAAAAACCCACAGGTAACCTCAAGAGAAATACAGCCTGCTCTCACAAAAAAGCCCGGTTACAATATTCCCGACAACACCTTGACACACCTCACAGCTTCTGGCACACTGTAATTTGGAGTGATGAGACCAAAATAGAGCTTTATGGTCACAACCATAAGCGTTATGTTTAGAGAGGGGTCAGCAAGGCCTATAGTGAAAAGAATACCATCTCCACTGTGAAGCATGGTGGTGGCTCACTGATGTTTTGGGGGGGTGTGAGCTCTAAAGGCACGGGGAATCTTGTGAAAATTGATGGCAAGATGAATGCAGCATGTTATCAGAAAATACTGGCAGACAATTTGCATTCTTCTGCACAAAAGCTGCGCATGGGACGCTCTTGGACTTTCCAGCAAGACAATGACCCTAAGCACAAGGCCAAGTTGACCCTCCAGTGGTTACAGCAGAAAAAGGTGAAGGTTCTGGAGTGGCCATCACAGTCTCCTGACCTTAATATCACTGAGCCACTCCGGGGAGATCTCAAACATGCGGTTCATTCAAGATGACCAAAGACTTTGCATGACCTGGAGGCATTTTGCCAAGACGAATGAGCAGCTACACCACCTGCAAGAATTTGGGGCCTCATAGACAACTATTACAAAAGACTGCATGCTGTCATTGATGCTAAAGGTGGCAATACACAATATTAAGAACTAAGGGTATACAGACTTTTGAACAGGGGTCATTTCATTTTTTTCTTTGTTGCCATGTTTTGTTTTATGATTGTGCCATTCTGTTATAACCTACAGCTGAATATGAATCCCATAAGAAATAAAATAAATGTGTTTTGCCTGTTCACTCATGTTTTCTTTAAAAATGGTACATATATTACCAATTCTCCAAGGGTATGCAAACTTTTGAGCACAACTGTATATACTTTTTAACTACAAATGTTCGCTTCTGTACATCTCTGTGATGTGCGCTCATGAGAGGGATGACGTAAGCTTGTTGGTAAGGTCACGCGTCATGTGGAGGAGTCAGGAAGCACATCATTGTTTACAAGAGAAACTTGTGCCGTTCACAAACCAAAACAGTCCAAAACTATTTCAAAACAATATAAAATAAAATAAAAAATAATTTCCAAATAATAATAATTTAAAAAAAAAATATGTAAACAATGACGCGCTTCCTGACTCCTCCTCCACGAGACACGTGACCTTACCAACAAGCTTACATCATCCCTCTCATGAGCGCAGTCACAGAGATGTACGGAAGTGAACATTTGTAGTTAAAAAGTATATAAGTATTGTTTTGTTTCTAAAAATAATCAATCATTTGCATTCAGAAGAACTTTATTTGTCGACTGGAGTCATGTAGATTATTTTTATCTACACTAAATATGCATTTTGGACCGTCAACAAATGGAGGACATTCACTTGCATTGTTTAGAGGAGGAGGCCTGAATTGAAATCCTAAAAGTCTTAAATTCTGTTTTGATGAAGAAAGAAACTCAGATACATCTTGGATGGCCTGAGGGTGAGTAAAAAAAGAGCAAAATCTGTAAATTATTATAAACTTTTGGCCACCAGTGTGTGTGTTTGTATATATATATATATATATATATATATATATATGTTGTACTTATTTGTTATATAAGTGCTATAGACAATTCTTTTATTTTCTTTGTGTATGTGTGTGTGTGTGTTTGTGTAGTCTCCTGGGCCACCGTATGGTGGCACCAAATGAAAATAATGTATGTTTCTAAACAAGTTTCCCAAACGCTTGGCCCCATCTGCCATTGGTCAAACAAACAGATAGCCAATGCCAATAGACAGTGCCAATAGAACAAACACACACTCATTTTATTAGCATTACTGTACATATAATTAGTGTATTATTGTGTGCCCCACAACAAATGACAAATGTCTCCTTATGTATTTCATCCTGGCGCCGACTCTGATTTTGCACACTTATTTTGCTGACATCAGGTTTGCCGACATGTCTTTGGAGGGCGGGGTTTTGGAGAGAGGGCACAGAGTATGAGGGGAGTTACCAAAGTGGAAATTGCCTATTGCCACTATAATACTGTAGATGTTTTACATGCAGAAATATAGACATTCTGATTACTATGATGCATTATATTGATCTGTAATTTGCAGGAAAACTGAAATATGTTTGTGCTGTTAGGAATATGAACACATTATTTATTTAGAATCTTTAAAATTGAATCTTCCTTGCATTTCTGATCAAATTCAACCTTTTGAATCAGTATTATGAAGTAAACAGATTCTTGATGCTATCAAAGAGAATTCGTGGCATTCACAAAACTGCTGGTGTTACTCACAAACATACTGAATCCCCACTACACCAGAGACAAACACAAAAACATGCTTTCATATGTGCTGTGGGCTGTAAATGGACAACAGACAATAGATGTACTGAGGGACAATAGACACACACACACACACACACACACTCAGTCTCCAGCGGCTGTTGCCTTTCTGCTACATTGGATCTGCACGGGGCCCTGGGGCCAGACTTAATAATCATCAGAGATAACATTGCCAATTAGAATATTCATGACAAAACCACCAGAGCACCCTCCTCCATTCTTTGCTCTTTTTATCTAATAATGCATTCTTTTTTTCATAGGGATGAGTCAGTGCGGGGGCTTAATCTGCTCCACAGAGCATGAGCTCCTTCACACGGAGAACGCATTAGCCCTGCGTGACTCTGAGCGTGCTTTGAGACATGGGCATGTAGGGGGTCTGACCGTCAGCCACCCACTCGCCATGAAATCGTTCCTGAAAGCGTTAGACAAATATCACCCTCAGGACGTCTTCAACCAAGCACTCAACAAATGCACTCTTTTTGGAAAATTAGTTTGAAAGGGAAACATGAGTGACATTTTTGTGAGATTTGAGTGGTTTGGAGCAGATTTAGATGAGTAGAAGGAACAAAAGAAAAACCTCTGTCAACAATATCCTGATTTCTTGGGTTTGGGTGTAAGCATCAAGTTTTGATTATAGTGTTATTCTATGAAACTGGTGCCTTTTCCAATCTGGAATGGTGATTTTTGAAGTACTTTTCTGTAAGGTTATTAAACATTCTATCAGAGAAATAATGGGCCCGATTTTAAGAGCTTTAGCACCAAGCATGTCACTATGCTTTAAGTTATAGGTGCAAAGTCAGTGGCCGTGGCCATGAAGTTTTAGTATTTTCGTGCGAGCATGCGCCAAGTCTAGGCGCAAGTGGGTTTGGCGAAATTCCGCGTGCAAAGTGCTAATGGGCTGGATCAAGTGCAATTATATTCAGAGGTTTTTCTCCAGTTATTGCAGTGTCTGCGTCATGTTATATAGTCCATTCCCTCAAGCACCTGTGATATAAACAAAAACACGTAAAACATTTTGTTAGGGAATACAAACTATTCTAAAAAAAAAAAAAACTATTGTGAAGGAACGCAAAGCTTATTGTGAGAGAATACAAACCATTCTCAAAAAAATATTGCGAAGGAACGCAAGATACCAATGGGTGATCCGCACATTAGCATCCTTCATGCGGTGGAGCCACTGCAGAGGAGTGTGATCGGAACAGAGGGTGAAGGCCCGCCCCAGCAGGTAGTAGTGGAGGGTAAGAACAGCCCACTTAATCGCAAGACACTCCTTCTCAATGGTACTATACTTCGTCTCCCTGAAGGAGAGCTTGCGACTAAAAAATAGCACTGGCCGTTCCTCCCCTCCCACCTCCTGCGAGAGCACCGCACCCAGCCCTCTGTCAGATGCATCAGTCTGCAAAATAAAGGCGAGAGAGAAGTCAGATGCATATAAAAGCGGCCCCCCACACAGTGTGGACTTTACCTCAAGGAAAGCCTGTTGGCATGACTCTGTCCACTGGACTGGATCGGGAGCCCCCTTCTAAGTAAGGTCAGTCAGTGGGCTGGTGACATCAGAATAGCTAGGCACAAACCTCCGGTAGTAGCCAGCCAGCCCCAAAACTGTCTTACCTCCTTTTTGGTCTTGGGCGCCGGGCAGGCTACAATCGCTGCAGTTTTGTTCACCTGTGGACGCACCTGCCCATGACGCAAGTGGAACCCCAGACACCTAACTTCCACCCGCCCAATTGCGCATTTCTTCGGGTTGGCCGTGAGTCCCACCTGCCTCAGCGCTCTCAGGACAGCCCTCAGATGTTGCATATGTCGCCGCCAATCATTACTATAAATGATAATATCGTCCAGATATGCCGTGTGCGGTCTGAAGAACTTGTCCATAAGGTGCTGAAATGTGGACGGGGCCCTGAACAAACCGAACGGAAGCGTCACCAATTGGTGTAATCCGAACGGTGTGGAAAAAGCTGTTTTTTTTCTCAGGATATTGGAGTTAAAGGGATCTGCCAATAACCCTTTGTTAAGTCCAGCGTTGAGTAAAATTGAGCCGCACCCAACCGATTGAGTAACTCGTCAATTCGCGGCATTGGATAAGCGTCAAATTTGGACACCGAGTTCACTTTCCGGTAGTCAACACAGAACCGGACCAAGCCTTCACTCTTTGGTACCAGAACTATCAGGCTGGCCCAATCACTGTGCGACTCTTGTATTAAGCCCATTTCAAGCATTGCCTCTAATTCTTCCTGAACAATCTTTTTCTTGAGTTCAGGAAGACGATAGGGGCGGCTACGAACCACCACCCCCGGGGTGGTCTCAATATGGTGCTCTATAAGGTTCGTGCAACTGGGAAGGGGTGAAAACATGTCCGCGAATTCCATCTGCAACCGGGCAATGTCAGTAAGCTGTGACAGTGAGAGGTGATCTCCGCAAGGGACCGGGATGAATGAATTTGGTTTGGGAGATATCTCCGGCCCGAGCTCTGCCCTCTCTGGAAGTACCATCGCCAAGGCTACAGGCACCGCCTCCCTCCATGGTTTGGTAGATTTGACGTGCCCCTCCCCTATCCGTTCGCTTAGCCTCATAATCGAGATCTCCAACTCGTCGTGTGACCTCAAAGGGTCCTTGCCACTTGGCGAGTAATTTGGAGCTCAAAGTGGGCAACACAAGCACTTTATCTCCCTGTGCGAATTAGCCGTAGTCGAGTGCCCATCATACAGTCGGCGTTGATGTTCTAGCGCTTGGAGAAAATTCTCCTGTGTTACCTGCCCCAAAGTGTGGAGTTTTTCTCTAAGGTCAAGAACGTATTGAATTTGGTTTTTGCTATTCGAAGGTCCTTCCTCCCAAGCTTCCCGTATGATGTCGAGCACTCCCCGCGCAGCCGGCGCCCATACAGTAGCTCAAATGGGAAAAACCCTGTGGAAGCTTGCGGGACATCTCTTAATGCAAACAACAGGGGTTCGAGCCACTTATCCCAATTTTTAGCATCTTCGTGTACAAACTTACGAATCATGTTTTTTAAGGTCTTATTAAATCGTTCGACCAACTCGTCGGTTTGCGGGTGATAAACACTGGTGCGAATCGAGTTAATGCCTAATAATTCATACAGTTCACGTAGTGTACGTGACATAAATGTTGTGCCTTGATCAGTGAGGATTTCTTTTGAAATCCCCACTCGGGAGATCATTTTGAAGAGTGCCTCCGCAACACTACATGCTGAGATTATGCGGAGAGGCACTGCTTCCAGATATCGCGTTGCATAGTCCACCAGAACTAATACAAAGCAATGCCCGCGTGCAGTCCGCTCTAATGGTCCAACAAGGTCCATGCCAATTCTCTCAAAGGTTACCTCAATCAACGGCAGAGGGTGCAATGGCACTTTTAGGGTGGCCGACGGATTCACCAACTGGCATTCACAACACGCCGCACACCATTTGCATACGTTGTAGTGAATGCCCGGCCAAAAAAACGGGCCATTATGCGGTTCAAAGTTTTTCCGTGAGCTAAGTGGCCAGCCATTGGGTTATAATGAGCCGCCTGGAAAAGTGTTTCCCAGTGGCTTTGGTACTAATAGGTGCGTTGTATTCTCTTTAGTCTGAGTGTCCTGCGTCGCTCGATACAACCTCTCTTTAATAATAGAAAAGTATGGGTATGTGAGCGCAACATTAGGCTGGAGCTGTTGACCATCAATTACTTTCACCTGGTCAAAGGCGTGCTTGAGGGACTCATCATGTGACTGCTCCAGAGGGAAATCCCCCTCAGGGAAGCCCCTGAGTATGGGAATTCCCCCGTCTGCATTATCAAAATGCGGAGCAGACGTCGACAGTCCTAACACCGCCTCCCCCGCCATAGCATCGCACGTCACATTTTGCAGGACCCATCCACACACATTACCCTCAATACATTTTTAAAACCAGGCCAATTGGTTCCCAGAATTAGTGGATGGGTGAGGCAGGAATTAACCACAGCCTCAACTCTATGCCTTTTCCCCCTGAATCGTGTCTCAATGGTAACCACTGGATACTTGTGAATGTCACAATGCACACACCTTACCCTCAACCACTTAATGCCTTGCACCAGGCGTTGGTAGATTGAGGTTTGAGAACAACCCATATCCACCAAAGCTTGATGTGTATCCCCTTTTACTCCTACCGGTATCCGATACGCCCCTGCCCGATTGGAGTGGCCTGTGGAGTGTCAGGGATCTGGACCAGAGTCCCCACCTCCATTACTGGACACCGATCCTGACTGTGTCTGGCTTCCCCACAGCTCCAGCAGACCGGCCCAGGCCTTCCTTCCGCACTCGTGGGGGCGGTCCCGCCAACCTGGGAGGGATAACGGAGGGACAGACAAGGGGAGGGGTCTCCTGGACCAGAGATGGGGTTTAAGCGGGGCTGGGTGGGACTTCTGAGGAGCCAGAACTGGGCGGGACTGGGTGGGACGGGGTGAGGGGAGGGGGAAGGAACATGAGACACAGGGTTTGCAGAGAGAGCAGAGAGAGAAGGAAAAGAAAAAACTGGATCGCTGCCTCCTGGAAATGCCGCCATGTAGTCCTCTGCCAGCTGGACGGCCTCCTCCAGCGAAGCCAGGTGGTGGCACTTGACCAACTCGGACATACCTCGCAGTAGCTGGGCGACAAACTGCTCCAGTAACACCAGGTCGACTACATCCACGACGCAGGTTCCCTCCGCCAGCAACCTTTCCGGCAGGCATCCCGGAGCTTCTGAGCAAAAGCGAAACTCCCGAAACTCAGAGACCGAAAGAGCTGACGGCTTTGTTCGGGGCATGACCAACCCGTTGCTGGATGGCCTTCTTCAGATGTTGATAATTGAGGAGGCTGGCGGCACAACAACTCCCTGCCGCCAGCCTCCTCAATTATCAACATCTGAGCCACCCTGGGGAGTAAGGGCCATAGCCAGGCTGCCCACTGGTCAGGAGGCCACTTCCAGACCTTCTCAAAGAGGTCCAGAAAGGCCTCCGGGTCGTCATCCGGCCCCATCTTCATTAGGGTCGTGGGTGGGGTGGGTTCCAGGGAGGTTGCAGCGCCAGCCCCCTCTCTGGCGATCAGGCTCCGGAGCACCTTTTGGTCCTGCGCTTGTGCCTGGAGCAGGACTTGGAAATGCTGTTCCTGCTCCAGGCATACATCCTGCATCCATGAGGCCCTGGTGTTGAGTCATGCTGGATGCTGGCGAGGGTTTTGAAGACTTCGCCCAGCAGTGAGGACTCCATAACGGCGTACTCCTCCAAAGCTGGGTTTTCAGCACCACTGTAGCAGCTTTCTAAGTTCTGGGCAAAGGAGGAGTCGGGAGACAGCGAACAGTCAAAGGTGAGTGTTTTATTACTCTCTCTCAGTCTTAATAAAACTTAAACAAATTGGCTCTTGATGGCCAAACACACAAACAGCTTCAGGCACAGGCTCTGGTCTCTCTCTGATGTTCTGGTGTGCCTTTTCAGGTCTCCCTCCGCCATCACTATAATGAGAAACAGGTGTTAGAGATAATTACTGCAGTTACTAACTCTTCCGCAGACTGACACATGACCAAGCCCCCCACCCCAAGCCACAGCTAACAGTTGTTGGTTGTTCTGAGTGTCTGACCAAATCAAGGGAGTAGTATAATGGTTTTATACTGTGTGTGTGTGTATATATATATATATATATATATATATATATAAATTGTTTAAAAATAATGTACACCCGAGGTGGTAAACCGTTGCACCTCGGGTGTGCATGATTTTTAAACAATTCAACGGTCCGTCCTCAATGTGTGTGTGTGTGTGTGAGAGAGAGAGAGGTGGGGAGTGCGAGGGTTTTTACCACAGATATCTCAGATCATATAGAAACTGTTGTATGTTTATCTTGCTCTGATACAGCTCAAGCCTTCGTTGCTAATTAGAAAACTTCATGTTAGAACCAGCAACAGAGGATGCGTTGCTTCACTCTCTCTCTCGCTCTCTCTCTGTGTGTGTGTGTGTATGCGTAAGCGAAACGGGGGAGCGGTGCTTTCCACTGCAGCTATGTGAGGCTAATTAGGGCGAAATATATTGAAACATTAAAAAATTTTTTGGATAATATAAATTGTTGTATTGATCAAGTCATGGAGGTGTGGCTCTATTTGTCGGTTGCGACTGGAGTCTCAGTGTGCGCATGTGTGTGTGTGTGTGCGTGTGTGTGAGCGTGTGTAAGTGCGGGGGAGACGAGGGAACGAGAGGGCTCTTTTTAACCGAAATTGAAATATATGGTGGATATTTTAGACATTGTTTGACATTCTTAACCGATTTACTTTAACCAGTGACTTTGTTTATATGGTTATTTTGTTTTGGTAGCCTGTAGGGCTCTTTGAAATAACTGAAATAATTTGGCGAAGTGATATGGAACCGTTATGCGGCCAAGACCTGGAACTACTTTATAGGTGTGCATTTACTTGAAAAATAATTACACACCTTAGAACGTCCGTGAACCAATCAGAATCAAGCATTTAACAGACCGGTGGTATAATGAAAAATAATGCACACCAGAGATGGTAACTATATATTAGGGGCCAACATTTTTGATGTGGTGGAAATGACTCAATAACTGTGGAACAGTCATATTAAAAAAATAAAATAAAAAAAACATGACAGAAATCACTTACACACTATAAATATTTAAATGTTTTGTTTATTTCACAATTTGTTTAGATTATTATAGTTTTAAACATGAATTAATTTGTTTATATAGTATATATAGTGGATTTACAATTTAATATTGAAAGTCTGGATCTGGCACAAGGTTAAACCAGTACAATCAGTATAAAAAAGGCATTTGAAAAGCAGTGAAAATACATGATGAAGGCCTGGTAAAAAGTTTTCAAGTCAGTTTTAATGTGATCTTCACACACACACACACACACACACACACACACACACACACACACACACACACACACACACACATATGTTGAAATCTGTTAATTTAATTAAAAATCAACTCCTGGGACATGAAAGTGCCTGTTAGTTAAATAAACACCCATATATGCACTGGCATATAATGACCACAAAGTAAACAAGCTTGGACTAAAAGCCACAAAAATGTTCATTTCTTAGGTTCTTTTATTTTGTTTGTTAAGCAAATTCATGTGGCATCCTTCCAGTCAGAGATACGGTCCCTCACATGTAAACTAAGGTTAATGGTGGGCCTCTATGGGTTCTGTGCAGTGATATCCACAGTAGCTGGTGAACAGATGTTTTGCATCATAGTTGTTACTAAATTGTTTGTTTTAACATGACTGGAACGCTGCATTGACCAATCAGCATCCAGGACCACAACTATTGTTTTTATAAATAACTTTTCTGTGGTGTCACTGAGTTCTGTCACTGTCCTTGACGAAACTTGACAGAAAGCTGTTTTTCTGCTGACAGTAACTTGAGTTTCTTGCATGACTCATCTCTCTCTCTCTCTCTCTCTCTCTCTTTCTCTGTTTTTCCTTTCTTTCTCCACAGGAATCGTCCCACCTATTCTCTATATTTCCAAATAACCAACCATACCCCACACCCAAAATAGGAGGATATCCCGTTATCTCCCGTGCCCTTCGGGTGCAGTCGACTAATTATGGGCTTTCTTTGCCTCTGCTCTGGGGCTGATACCCCTGCAAGGGGGCTTTGAGGGGTGGGGGGCTAAAAATGCAGCCTAGAGAATACAGAAGAGATTACATTTAGAGTGGATTTGTGGCTGGAAATTAATAGTGTTAACATGCGGAGCATAGCAAATACTCACCCAAACAACATAACAAAAGCATGTGATTGGTTGTTATTCTGAGGAAAAAGCATTTACCGGCTTTCTAAAGGTTTATAAGCACTCATATGAGGCTGTTCTGACAGAGGCTCTTAAAAATGCCCCACTTACAGCCACATTGAAAAGCCCACACATTTCAAGCAGTAATGAAAAGAAGAATTGAAGCATGGTCTATTTCGCTGTCTTGTTTAGAGATCCAACCTGATCTTATAGAATCACGTAACTACAGCTACATTTTTGCTAAATTATTTTTATGTGGCTCATTGCACATATAATGGCAGTTTCCTGGTGTAATGAACACTACCACCACAAAAATAATTGCGTTTCCCTATCGGTCACTCACTCGACGTTGTGTCGATGTAGTGACACTAGGGGTCACACTTGGGAGCCCGAAACACCTCTGGTCTTTTATAAAAGGCCAATGAAAATTGCCGAGTGGTATTTGCATGCCACTCCCCCAGACATACGGGTATAAAAGGAGCTGGTATGGAACCACTCATTCAGATTTTCTCTTTGGAGCCAAACGGTCATGCTCATTGAGCTGAATTCTCACTGTTCATTCACCTCTGCTGGATCTGATGGCGCATTTCAGCGGCTTCTCCCTCCTCTGCACTGGTGCACAGCAGAGAAGGCCCCTGGGCGCTTCGACAGAAAAAAGAGAGTATATTTTCTGAAAGAGTATATTTCTCTAAAAGAGTATATTTCTCTAAAAGAGCGGCACACATGGAACGTCTTTTTAAAGACACGTCTTTTAAAAGATGCCTTTCCAATTGTGTGTTATTCCTGGTTGCTGTCGTTACCTCTCAGCTTCAGACGGTCATGATCGCTGTCTTTTGTGTCTGGGCGCGACCCACACAGAGGCAGCGTTCATGGATGGTTCATGTTCTCACTGCAAGAACATGACCATGGCAACGTTGTGGTCGTGGCTTGCTTTCGTAAGGAAGCAAGCCACCCCAGTGGCTCCCCGCCTCGGTCCTTCTACCTACGGGTTTGAGGCCAGCGCGGCTAGCACTGGGGGCAATTTGGGGACCCCAATGGGATCGCCTCCGCCGGGTATCCCCCCGTGGACCTCCCATTCCCCAGCACGCTCATCTGCCCCGATCGGGCTTCCGGATGAGTCCGCCGGCTCGTCTCACGGCGAGTTTGGCCTCTTGTTCGTAGCCCGCAAAGCTGATGAGCGCTCGGGCGCAGCATTGGAGAGCGGGCTTGTCCAGTCGGATGCAGAAGCCTCAGCTGGGCTCCCCCCTTCGGGTATGATTGCCCAGTCACAGGCTGATGCAGAGATGACGGACATGCTTTCTCAGGCGGCCGCGAGCATCAGGCTACAGTGGAACCCTCCGCTCTCCTCTGAACCCTCGTGGCTTGATGATTGGTTCCTGGGCTCGCGGCGCCGTTCAAAGCATCAACGCCCCGCTCCAGTGCCTTTCTTCCCGGAAGTGCACAAGGAGCTGACGAAATCGTGGGAGGCACCTTTTACTGCCCGGTCCCGATTCACCCACCCTCACTACCCTCGATGGCGGGGCGGCCAGGGGCTATACGGCAATTCCCCCGGTGGATAAGGCGCTCGCGGTGCACCTATACCCACAGAGCGCCGCCACCTGGCGTGGATGCCCAAAGCTCCCTTCCAAGTCCTGTAGGTTCACGTCGTCCCTGACGGCTAAAGCCTAAAGCACTGCTGGACAAGCCGCCTCTGCCCTGCACGCCATGGCTCTCCTGCAGGTCCACCAAGCCAAGGCACTAAAAGAACTGCACAAGGGTAGTTCTGCCCCAGATCTGATGCAGAAACTGCGCTCGGCGACCGACCTCGCTCCCTGAGCGATGAAGGTCACGGCGTGGTCTCTCGGGCAGACGATGTCCACACTAGTGGTCCAGGAGCACCACATTTGGCTCAACCTGGTTGATATGGGTGAGGCCGAAAAGACACGGTTCCTTGCTGTCCCCATCTCCCAGGCTGGCCTATTCGGCGACACCGTCGAGGACTTTGCCCAGCAGTTCTCGACGGTGAAGCAGCAGACGGAGGCTATCTGGCATATCCTGCACCCTGTCTGCTCATCGCCAAGGGCGTCCCCCTGCGGTGACTTCACAGGCTCCGCCGCAGCCCGCCCCTTCAGCCCGGACCCGGTGTGGAGCCCACTGCAGGAAGCAGATGCCACCCGTTTCACAGTCGTCTGCTAAGAACCCACGAAGGTTGTCAAAACGCGAGGAGACAAGGACAGGCCGAAAGGGAGGACCTTGTACTCATTCGCCTGAGCCTACTTGCACAGATTCTGTGCAAGGTCAGGGAGGACGAGGAGCAGGTCATCCTGGTAGCACCCTACTGGCCCACCCAGACATGGTTCTCGGACCTCACGCTTCTCATGACAGCCCCCCTCCCCCGGCGAATTCCCCTGAGGAAGGATCTTCTTTCTCAGGGACGGGGCACCATCTGGCACCCGCGACCAGACTTCTGAAATCTCCATGTCTGGCCCCCGGATGAGACACAGAAGACCTAAGTGGTCTACCACCAGTGGTGGTAGACATGATCACTCAGTCTAGGGCCCCCTCTACAAGGTGCCTATATGCCTTTAAGTGGCGTCTGTTCACTAAGTGGTGTTCTTCCCAACGGGAAGACCCCCAGAGATGCGCAGTCGGAGCAGTGCTTTCCTTCCTGCAGGAGAGGTTGGAAGGGTGGCTGTCCCCTTCCACCTTGAAGGTGTACGTTGCTGCTATAGCAGCACACCACGACACAGTCGACGGTAAGTCCTTAGGGAAGCACGACCTGATCATCAGGTTCCTGAGAGGCGCCAGGAGGCTGAATCCATCATGGGACCTCTCTGTAGTTCTTCAGGGTCTACAGAGAGCCCCCTTTGAGCCTTTGCAGTCAGCTGAGCTTAAGACACTCTCTTTGAAGACTGCCCTCCTGACTGCACTCACTTCCATCAAGAGGGTAGGAGACTTGCAAGCGTTGTCTGTCAGCGAAAGGTGCCTGGAGTTTGGTCCGGGCCATTCTCATGTGATCCTGAGACCCCGACCGGGATATGTGCCCAAGGTTCCCACGACCCCTTTTAGGGACCAGGTGGTGAACCTGCGAGTGCTGCCCCAGGAGAAGGCAGACCCAGCCCTGTCATTGCTGTGTCTGGTGCGCGCTTTACGCATCTATTTGGATCACATGCAGAGCTTTAGGATATCTGAGCAGCTCTTTGTCTGATCTGGTGCACAGCGGAAAGGAAGCAATGTCTCCGAGCAGAGGATCGCCCACTGGCTCATCGACGCCATAGCTATGGCATATCACGCCCAGGACGTGCCGCCCCAGTAGGGCTACGAGCCCATTCTACCAGGAGTTTGGCGGCCTCCTGAGCCCTGGCCAGGGGTGCCTTTCTAACAGACATTTGCAGAGCAGCAGGCTGGGCAACACCCAACACCTTTGCAAGGTTCTACAACCTCCGGGTGGAACCGGTTTCGTCCCAGGTAGTGGCACGCAATACAAGCAGATAAGCCCGGGATAGCCGGCCGGGTGTTTCACTTGCACATAACGCCTTTCACCTCCTCTGAGCTGAAGACTTGCGCCATCAATTCCCAGTAGTGTTCACAAACTATGTTCCCTGGTTGACTTCCTCCGAGCCCTGTGGCAGTCGAGTTTTCGGAGAGCCTCACTGCCGGCCTAGTACACGTGCTAACTAAGAGCCCTGTTCTGGGGTAGGTGCTCCGCATGTGGCGGTTCCCTGTAAGGTAACCCCATGCGATGTATATATTCTGCTAATTAGTTTCCCTGTTGGCAAACTGCGTCTTCCTTGGGCAGAGCCCCTCTGCCCCAGTCTCCATGTTTGTAGTGACTCCTCCCCCGTTGGGTAGAATCTACCATGAGACTCTCCACATGGTCGGCAAGACCACGTGACGTATTTTTTCCACTTAAATATCCCCCCCTCTCTTTGAGCGAGGTGTGGTCTCCGCGGTGTCCTCCCCTTGGGAGGGACACCCCCCAACTAGACCTGGCGGCCCAGTCGGATAATCCCCCTTCTTTTTTAGGGAGTTGAAAAAAAGAAGGGGAAAAGAGGCCATGACTGGTTTAGCCTGTCTCTATCTTTTGGGTAGTCGACTTGTCCCCAAAGGGCCGTTCGACACTCATAACTATGTTGGGGGAGGTTACGTGTCGGCCTGGTGCGCTGGCTACGAGGCACACAGTGGTCTGCCGTCACACACCGCCAGTTCACATAAAACAGTTCAGCCAGTTGTGGCGTTTCGTATAGGGACCCCTAGTGTCACTACATCGACACAACGTCAAGTGAGTGACAGATAGGGAACATCCTTGTTACTTGCGTAACCTCCGTTCCCTGCTGGAGGGAACGAGACTTTGTGTCCCTCTTGCCACATCGCTGAACTACCCGCTGAAATGGCCAGACCTTGTCTCGGCTCCTCAGCATAAAACCTGAATGAGTTGTTGCATACCAGCTCCTTTTATACCAATATGTCCGGGGGAGTGGCATGCAAATACCACTCGCCAATTTTCATTGGCCTTTTATCAAAGACCAGAGGTGTTTCGGGCTCCCAAGAGTGACCCCTAGTGTCACTACATCGACACAACGTCTCGTTCCCTCCATCAGGGAACGGAGGTTATGCAAGTAACCAGGACGTTTTCACAACCTAGTCTCATAGAATGAATGTTAACAAAATTTTTGTAAACAGACTTTTACGTGCTTCATTCTACGTTTCGTTGCAGTTTACTGGTGACATGAATACTAAAGGTGCTACAATAACTCTGCAATTCATTCACTTTCACACAAATCACAAGTACAATGGCTGATTATGACTTTTTGTACTATTACTCACACACTGCTAAGTTATGATATCAAAACACTTTTACTATAACACATCATTTGAAAAATTATACATTTTAACACTTGTATTACAGTGTTAACCAACATGATACACACTTTACATGATTAGCTAGCACGGTAGCTCACCTGATAGAGTGCGACACGAAATGACATGGTTGCTTCAGAAATTGTCTTTTCATGTTGCATTTGCTATGAGGACACTATTGGTTAGGTTAAGGTGTTGGCTTAGGTTAAGGATGTCCGTTTTGTTCATCTTTCATTTGCTTTTAGGACACTATTGGTTTGGTTTAGCTTTACGTTTTAGGTTAGGGAGTTACGTTTTACTAATTAAAATCTGAATAAAAAAACCTGATTACATCACCATTTCACCCACTTTTGGCATCCCCGCTGGGTATTTCACTAGGAAACTGCAACTAAACTTGTAATGAGGAGCATAATTTCGTTTTGCAAAAACGTTACCACGATCATGTAATGTTCATGAGATTAGGCTGGTTTTTCATGTCACATTTTGCTTTTAATGACACTATAGCAAGCCCGTTTCTAGCTATAAGTGATACAAGCCACCAGGGGGCCCTGAAAAGCAAGGTGTGTGTGTGTGTGTGTGTGTGTGTGTGTGTATATATATATATATATATATATATATATATATATATATATATATATATATATGTATATTTACTAAAAGCTGTGAGTAAGACTCTCGCATCTCAGGGAAGCGAGAATGTAATGGTCCGGCTGGCCCCCATATGCTCAGAAAAACGGCCCAGCACTATACTAGACTATAGGCCATTTCAAGGACTGTTCGTTGGTGATGTCATTGTTTCATGAACATTTCCTGCTTGTCAAAACAGAGACTATTTAGCAGAGATGGGCCACTTCTATTAAAATGAATGGGAGAAATTGGAACACCCACCGGCAACCAACAGTCAACAGATGTAGAAAAGGAAGTCCCGCCTTACAAGTAAAATAGCCAATCACCTTTTAGATACAGAAATTGCCTGTCAATCAACTCGAGAACGAGCATGTGCATTAGTTATACAAGATGGTAAAATTTTGTTTTTTAGCATAATCTGAGTTAAAGACGCACAGTTTATTATACCAGTTGTTACAGAATGAAACGCCCCTCCTGTGGATCATCTTCACCCACGGTGACTTTTCCCCATTTAGCGGCATTTGATGGTGCTCTCCTGAACCCAGTGATGAGCCTCATCACTGCTGCCTTTAAACACAGAGCGCGCTTCTCCTCGGAGCAGGGAGGGTCCGGTGCAAGTTAGATGCGTCACCATACCTGCAGCCTGGAACCCCGGCGCGAGTTACATGTGACACTGGGGACTGGAGCGGCCGCCGGGACCCCGCCCACAATCACCTGGACCTTCTCCTGTCTTCACTACTCTTCCTTCTCACAGCCCTTTCCTCTGCCAAGGCCCCAGATTCCCCTTTGTTTTGGGCATTTTAAATAAATGCCTCTCCGAGGACTGATGCCACACCCACTGTGTCCATCTCTTGCTCACCCTGCCACACAGTGTTGTCAGATTTTACTGCTTATTTGAAATATGTTCTTTGATCATAATCTTGACCAACCGTTTTGGAGATTTCGGTCTTTACCCATTCAAGTAGATAGAAGCTGCACATTCATGATACTTCTTTGCATAGAAAAATAGCCCTAACTGCCCAAGAGCATTCCAAAGATGGCTGCTGAGTGGGCTGACTTACCTTGAAAAAGAGACTTGTTGAAGGGTTCCTGAAATACGTTTTCACCGTTCTAATTCCTTATAGATATATATATATATATTCTTCAAATTGTCTATACTACTATAATGGCCAGTACACTATACTGCACTATACTATACTCAACTAAATAGGTTTAAGGGTAGGGAGGAGGGTTCTGTTCATTTAAAACTCAGAAGTGCATTATCCTTAAAAAAAAACGCACCAGTTTGGCAGAAAATTTTACTCGCTTTACGTGCCACACTGAGGACAATTTACCTTGGAACTGCCGCAATAAATGTAATGAATAGACTTGTAATTTTCACAAGTCTATTCATAACCGGTTCAATAAAAATAAAAATACTGGAACTGAATGATTTTCATGAAATTTGGTTCTGGAACATCTGTATTCTTATGTCGATGTGGAGAAGTTTTTTTTTTTTTTTTTTTTACTTGACACAGCATCTAAAAATGTGCCTCTCCTGTATGAGACACAGATAAAACAGTGAAGTGAGGCACAAATGTCAAATATATTAATCTAGTGCATGTTAACATTGAAAAAAAATAATTGAAAAACAGCACAGACAAAAAACCCATTTGGTGTGAGAGGCCCTTGAGAATGTTCAATAAAAATGGCTTTGGTACAAAAACTCCCATTAATTTTGTCCACTGAAAAGAAAACACTGATTTATAGTGAAAATGTTTAAATCTTTCAAGACAGATCTACCGTTAGCTCTGAGATTGTTCAGTGAGGATATATGCTTCTGTAGAAGCCATCAGTCCATGCTATTTCAAATAATTTTTTAACAAATCAATTTTATAGCCAAACTCCTGGTGAACAACTGTACTACCCTTGTTGCAAAAGAACCGCCCACTCCCATAAAGCATAGAAACAATCAAGTGAGTCTCACTACTCCCTTAAAGTACCTATATATTTGTATGTATTTGAAAATGTTGCAATAAACTTCAAATATATTGTTTTTACAAGCAAATGAATATAAATCAATAGTTTTATACTGTACCATAGTTTTTAATTCAATTATATCATTCGCAGTGCTTCATTGGATGAGTAGTTCATGCACACACAATATGAATTCAAGTACATGGTCTTGTACTTTTGTCTTTTCTTTTTTTTTTTCTTTTTTTTTTAAATACTTTTTTGCCTCAAAGTTTCACCCAGCATCACGAGAAAGACCATGTCTGGTGGTCCACCAGCTCGAGCAGCACCAAACCAGCACTAACCAGCATAAACCAGGCTATACCAGCATGGTTGTTTAAGCTGGTCTTTTCTGTTGCAGCTCTGTTTTAACACACTGCTATTTAAGAGAGCTTCATTTGGTTGAGAAAAGCTAGAAGCAAATCATCAGTTACTGAAAGCAGACAATATCCTCTGGCTCAGTGACAGTGAAGATGCGGTATTAATGGAAGTCAGCCAGACCCCATCAGCACAGTGCATGTTCTTACTGTGAAGAAAAATAAGTGCTATTCAATAAGCATTGAAACACTCACATGTAATGGCTTTGACCTATGTGTAAAAAAAAAAAATTTTTGTTCAAGCTATCAGTCTCACACTTGCACACATCCACACATTTAATCAGTCTGGTGTTTTTTTGCACAGCCAGCAGTCACTTCCCAAAACAGAGCTTCTTCCTCACCAAAATCAACCAGCTTAATCCCTCCTTCAGTTGTGAGCAGGATGTTGTTGCCCTTGACGTCTCGATGGATGGTCTTATTGATGTGTAAATGTTGGAGACCCTTCAGAGAGGAGAAAACACATGTTATTGAACATGTTTACAGAACACCAGACCAGTGAAATGCAAGAAATGAAGAGGAGCATTTGTTTATGGGTCAATGACATACTTGTTTTCTTGAATGCATTAATTGTTTGCAATAATCTTTAATTGTCATTTAGATAACACTTTACAATAAGGTTGTTTTGGTTCACATAAGTTGATGCATTAGGTATCGTACACTAATAATGAACAATATATTTAAACAGCATTTATTAATCTTAGTTTATGTAAATTTATAAAAATATGTTTGTTCATTGTTAGTTCATGAACAATCGTCATGCATTAACTAAAGTTTACATCTTTTAATTTTAAAAATGTACTACTATATGTCGAAATTTACTTTAACCAAGATTAATAAATGCTGTAAAAGTATTGTTTGTTGTTAGTTCATGCTAATTAATGTTGTTAACTAATATTAACAAATACAACTTTATTGTAAAGTGTTAGCATTACTTATATTTAAAAAAAAATAAAACAGGATTTTAATACTTGACATTTTTTAAGTAATTACCATAAATCTATATTTTTGTAGAAAATGCTATAAAAGTTATTTTCAAAATAATGTATGAAACTAACATGAATATAAAGATTACATTTCAACAAACTTGACACGTGTTTAAAACTAGATTTTTTTAAATATTTCTCCCTTTTATCATCTCGCACAACCTTATTTGTCCCTACTGGTAATATTGAGAGGAACGGTCTGGTTTCTGAGGTTTACCATGAGAGCTTCATGTGTGATGTAGGCTATGATGGGTTCCTCCATACGGTCTCCTCTCTTCAGCATACCTTTAGCCAGATCTGTGACTGATCCTCCATTGCACAGCTGCAAACAAATAAGTACAATTAGATAAAGGGATAAATTGTTACATACTGTATAGATAAATACAAACTCAGTGCCTTGCAAAAGTATCCAGACCCTTAGCCAATTATCTTATTTTACTGTCTTCCAATCATACACTGAAAAAGCTTGGGACAGTTCACTAAACACTTGCGGCACTGTTGTGTTTCAACACAAAAACCTGTGTTTTATTTACTAACTGCCCACAATCCAGTTTAACCAGTCGCTAAACGTGCTGAAATAGTCCTGCACCGTGACCACTCTGTGCCAGTCCCCCAATTTCTATGGTGGTTATGGCCCTGGTATGAAAATATGGTATTTTCCTGAAGTAGAAAAATATGATTTTTTCCAGTAATTTTGTCAAATGATATTAAAAAACAATAATAATTTTTAACAACATAAAAAATAACATTTATTTTTTTTTTTACCTGAAATTTTTAAACACACTCATAAAATATTTTAGCCTATGTTTAAGATTTACCTATTTCAATTTCATAACAAAATTCCACCAAATTGTAGAATCTTTTACTAAATTAAATGAATAAACTTAAAATATATATTTTTAATTATTATTTTATTTGATAAAAGATTACACAATTCAATTTGGTGGAATTTTGTCATGAAATTGAAACTTTAAATTCATTTATTTGTAATGAAAAAATGGAACCAATACCTGACAACGGCCCAAAAACATCAAAAGAAAGCACATCAGACAACTCAGACACTGACTAGAAAGATTATCCCTTAACCCTTTGTGGTGTTCAGGTCTGTCCGACCCATTATCAATGTTTACCGAAAGAAGAGTAATACAATGAATTATTTGTTTTACCTAAAATTCATCTGCTTTAACTTGCCATGGAAGGAATGGATAGATGTTTCAGTCTGCTAATAAAAACAATGCAGCCAGTTGTAACTAACCACTTTTGTTAAGAAAACCCTTAGTGAGAATACCTTTACAATGGTTAAAAAGGATTTTCTTAACTTTAGTTTTTTTTTTTTTTTTCAACCAAACCCTGAAGTTTTGAAGAAAGCTCACTTTGCTTTCAGAAGGACAATGACCCCAAACTCATGCAGTAAATCTGAAATAATCCAACACTTCTGATTCTGAATTTCTAAAATCTCAAACAAAAAGGCTTTTGCTTTGAAAAAAAGAGCATTTGTTATCAAATAGTCTCATATCTCTGATATGAATCAAGCATTTGATCCCAAACAGTAATAATAGTGATCCCCACTCCAAATCTGCCATCGGTCAGCAAACAGCTTGACCCGCCCCAAACAACAGTACTTGTCTCAGCATATTAACCCTTAAATGCATGGGAATTACACAAAACAATCTTACATATTCAGGTCTTTAGCGAACCAGAACGTATATCTATCACAAATGGATTTACTAAATGACCAGATAGTGTAACATTTTCAAAGCATATTCAAGACAATTAGAAAATAATAAAATGAATATATTCTGATATATTTTGATGTATTATTTTTAATTTAACAACGAGATGATGCAACAAATCCGGACGAATCTAGAATAGGATTTTTTTACTTTCACACTGAAATTATATGAGATGGAACTGCCTGTCAAACACATATTGAGCTACACATAACACAAGATACACATATGTATTTTCTCAGGCACGAATTGAGTCTAAATTGATTCATTTTTTTTTATAATTACAATAGTACACCAAAACAACAATAGTCATATCATACTATTCATGTGTTAAACTTGCTGTATGTTACTTCCACGTTGATTCATCAAATAGCAATGTCAAATGTAAATCAATTCAATCACTGAGACAACAGCACCACCTTAAGTAACAAATAGCATGTATAATATGTATGTGTACATGCATATGGAAAACATCATGGTTACTTTTGCAACCTCCATTCCCTGATGGAGGGAACAAGACGTTGTGTCGATGTAGTGACACTAGGGGTCACTCTTGGGAGCCCAATCACCTCTGATCTTTTGAAAAAAGGCCAATGGGAATTGGTGAGTGGAGTTTGCATGCCACTCCCCTGGACATACGGGTATAAAAGGAGCTGGTATGCAACCACTCATACAGGTTTTGTGCTGAGGAGCCGAGACAAGGTCTCGGCCATTTCATCGGGTAGTTCAGCATTGTGGCAAGAGGGACACAATGTCTCATTCCCTCCATCAAGGAACGGAGGTTACGCAAGTAACCAGGATGTTCCCTATCTGTCACTCACTTGACGTTGTGTCGATGTAGTGACACAAGCGGTCCCTATACAAAACACCACAACTTCCTGAACTGTGTTACGTGGACTGGCAGTGCGAGTCGGGCAGACTACTGTGTGCCTCGTAGCCAGCGCACCAGGCCATCACGTAACTTCCCCCAATGCTCTTATGAGCGTCGAGCAGTCCTTCAGGAACAAGTCGACTGCCCAACAAATAGGGACAGGCTAGCCCAGCCGAGGCCTCTTTTCCTCTTTTTTCTCCCCAAAAAGAGTGGAATTTGTTAACCGACTGGGAGCCATAAGTGTCCAGGTCGGGGGGGTGTCCATCCCAAGGGGAAGACACCGCGGAGACCACACCCCGTCCAAAAAAGGGGGGGGGGGTATTTTGAGTGGAAATACGTCACATGGTCTTACCGAGTCTTGTCGGAAGTATGTCATGTGGAGAGGTCCCATGGTAGGTCCTACCCAAAGGGGGAGGAGTTTCTACAAAGCATGGGGGCGGAGGGGCCTCTGCCCAAGGAAGACGCAGTTTACTGACAGGGAAACAATTTTGCGGAAGATATCACATGGGGTTGCCTTCGGGGAACCAGCACATAAGGAGCACCTACCTCAGTACAGGGGCTCATTAGCGCACGTACTGGGCCGGCAGTGAGTTTCTCCACAAACTCAACTGCCACAGGGCTAAGGAGGAAAGTCATCCAGGGATCACAGTCTGTGAACATGACTGGGCATCAAGAGTGCACGTCTTCACCTCAAAGGAGGGGAAAGGCGCTATGAGCAAGTGGTACACCCGGCCAGCTGTCCCAGAACTTACCTGCTCGTGCCTGCCAATACACGGGACGAGACCGGCTCAACCCGGAGATTGTAGAACCTCACAAAGGTGTTGGGTGCTGCCCAGCCTGCTGCTCTGCAGATGTCTGCCAAAGAGGCGCCACTGGCCAGGGCTCAGGAGGCTGCCACACTCCTGGTAGAGTGGGCTCGTAACCCCACAGGGGGTGGCACGTCCTGAGCCTGATATGCCATCGCGATGGCGTCAATGACCCAGTGGGCGATCCTTGCACCGGACACAGCAACGCCTAGTCTGGGTCTGCCTCCTCTTGGGGCAGCACTTGCAGGTTCACCACCTGATCCCTAAAAGGGGTCATGGGAACCTTGGGCACATAGCCCGGTCGGGGTCCCAGGATCAAGTGAGAGTAACCCGGACCGAACTCCAGGCACGATTCGCTGACAGAGAACGCCTGCAGGTCCCCTACCCTCTTGATGGAAGTGAGCACAGTCAGGAGGGCAGTCTTCAAAGAGAGTGACTTAAGCTCAGCTGACTCTAAGGGCTCAAGGGGAGCTCCCCGTAGACCCTGAAGGACTACAGAGAGGTCCCACGAGGGGACAAGGCGCGGTCTAGAGGGATTCAACCTCCTAGCAACTCTCAGGAACCTGATGATCAAGTCATGCTTCCCCAAGTACTTACCATCTACTGCATCGTGATGAGCCGAAATATCGGCTACATACACCTTCAAGGTGGAGGGGGACAGCTGCCCCTCCAGCCTCTCCTGCAGGAAGAAAAGCACCGATCCGACTGCACATCTCTGGGGGTCTTCGCGTCGGGAAGAACACCACTTAGCGAACAGATGCCACTTCAAGGCATACAGGCGCCTCGTAGAGGAAGCCCTAGCCTGAGTGATCGTGTCTACCACCGCGGGTGGGGCTGTCGTGTGAAAAATCAACGTGATATAGTATTTATTTGTATGAATACAGTACTAATTTCTCTTGTAATAAACAAATAAATATATAGCATGTGATAATAAAATTATATAGATATGAAATAATCATAAAAATATAATTTATATTATAAAACATATGTATTTTTTATTTTATTTTATTTATTTATTTCTATATTTTTTTAGGTATGTGTTTAAGGGTCAAGCTGGGATAGGAAAAATTATTTTAAAATAAAATGTAAAAAATACATACGTCACCTTGTTACAGAATATTAACATGAACAGGCCACAAAAAGGGTTCTTCATGAAAATGATCTATATTCAAGGGATCTTCTCTGCTTAAAGGTAGCATCTGTTTTTACTGTGTAAAAAGCTTGTATTAAAGAGGTTCATAAATAATCTGTGTTAAAAAGCAAATTCTCCTGCAACTAGGCTGGCATTGCACATGTTATTTTTCACCTAAAAACAACCTATAAAACGAACTAAGAGTTGATGCTGTGTTTACTATATGATCAATGTTAAAATGCTTTGCCTTCAATCACATGGAGGTGGAAATGGTTATTTTATTCCAAGCAAGCCCTCTTAAAAATGACATAAAATTGTCTTGAATGTTGCCATGGCAACAACAATACCCTCTTATTTAGAGCCATTTAAATCGACCAAAGGCAAACACAGCTGTCTTTGGCCCTCTGCTATTGTAATGGAAACATTTTTGTGTAAAAGCTCTGACAGTACCTTATTAAAAATATCCCAAAATCTATTTCTTTCTTGTATGATCAGAAACAGATTGAGAGAGAGGCAGAGTTATGCACCTTTGAGTTCAAGAAAAACATGTCTAACCAATAAAGAAAAAAAAAAAAACAGCAAATTGGCACTAACGTTACTAATGCAACCAATTACACATCCTTTGAAAAGCATCAGCTTGATCCTGCCTCTCAGCAGAACACTGCACACTTCAAAGGGAACATCAATGAGTTACATCACTCTGTGTCCTAAGAGGGCATTTACATTTTAAAATACATTCACTTTTATTTCCAAGACACATCCTGAGGGGTTTGAATGGGTGGGTGGTAGACTTGCCATTCACCCAATTATGCAAACAGCTCAAACATCTGCAGAACTTAAAATATAGCTGAAGTATGTAATTTCTGCACTACTAGCGGCAACAGTAGTGGGCCGTGCATTTAAAGTCTAGGCCTTCAGTGTGATTCATGCCATTAAAAAACACAGTTTCACAATGAATAAGACACCCTATGCCTTTGGTCATCATACATTATATCGCAGCTAACTAATAATACCAATTAACGTTTTAAAAACACGTCCATGCATGAAAGCCAGAACTTGAAATGACACTTAATTCTCAAGCCTAATTTTAACTGCAGCATGACTGTTTTGTGAAATGAACATCTCCCGAACGGACATTCAAAAATCATAATTTTTCATATGAATCTACCAAGGAGGTCTATAATACCTGGAAAAATATATCTAATAATATTTGCGATTTAAATGTTGCTTGCAATAAATTTCATTTCATCAGGGTACACGGTTATGCTGCATCAAGTTGGATGAGGGATATTCCTACTTGATATCTCCAACCATAAGTGCATTCCATTCCCCAATATTCTGAAGATGACGTTTAAGGAAACAAAACTGCAATGCTCCCGTTAGCTTAGCAGGGGTTTGACTCTCATTAGAGATGTCTCCTAGCAACCCAACTGATAATCAATGCTGCAGAGCTTGCATTTGTGCTTCAGGTGTACGATTATCAAAAGAGATTATAATGTTTTATACACCCGGTTCTGCAGGCATTTGTTAAACAAGCTTTAACATCATGTAATGTGGGAACGAACTCATTTATCGATATTACTTAAAGTGAATGTTTATCACTTACTTTGTATTTCTCCCTGAGTGTCGACATGTTTGTGTGACATCATGCCCCTGCATCTCGGCGAAATCGGAGTTGAGAATTTTTGCATGAGCCTACAAGTTGTAATTCTGACTTCAAGATGCATTCCATTGCACTTAGTAGGAAGTTGTAAAATCCAACTTTCCAAGTTGAATGGAATGCAGCACTACTTTTCAAAACTTGATCCGACACTCCAGCAGCCTAATTTACATTTAGAAAACTCCTGATGTTGCTATAACAATGCAAAAAGCACTTACCAATTTACTTGAAGTGAAAATCAGTCCTCCTTTCCTGTTTAATAAATTAAGCAATCACACAGTCATGCAGAACATCTCGTGTTTTTAAATCCATAAGGATCTCTTTCTCAATGGCGATAGCGGTAGTAATGACAGTCGACTCGTCAGCAAGATCTCACGCTCGCTTTCAAATTACATCACTTAAAGCGTGATTGCGTCACTCAACGCCAGCTAGAAGGCCTCGACCAGGACATAGCCTAAAGATCACACCCACCAAGAACAAATAAATCAATCTGATTGGCTGATGAATCTGACAATCTGACTTTAGTTGCCCATTCATTTGCACTGTTGAGGGATTCTGAAGAAATTCTGAAGGCCTGATGGGGTGGAGCTCAGACTCATGTGCTGCTTTGGGCATGTGAGTTATGAAACAGTTGTCATACTTTGCTTGTAAGCATCAAGGAATAAATTCTGACTGGATAAACTTTTGGTTTTTCTCTATTTGTTTGTAGATTAATTAAGAGTGGAACGCAATTAAAAATACATAGGCAAAAAGGTGATTGAGAATGAAAGGATGAAAAATATTTATTTATTTGACATGTTAGGCCAGCAGAGAAGGCTTTGCTGGCCCTGAGAATTCGCCACTGAGCAGCAACAAACGGAATTGCAAAAATAAGGATTGTTGTCAAACAGGTTTCATTATCACTCCCTTTCATTTTGCACTGTTCGGAAAACAGGCAGTCCCGACAGGATATGAGAAAGTATTTTAACACCGAATAATTCTCACTTCAAGCTATATGGTTGTATTCAGAACAGCATACTAATCTTTCAATTTCTGCTGAAAATAGTATGCCTGCTGTACACAGTGAGTGCATTAACATGCACTTTAAAAGTTTGATTTTAGTCGGATTAAGGCAATAATTTGTCTTTTTAATGACGAACTAACAGACCTATATGGTATTGTAGATTGGTGCTGTCCAGCATGTATACACATCAATCGGTCTACAATAGGCCTTGATGTTATGCGCATGCTCCGAGAAACAAAGATTCAGAGTTCAACATGTATTTAAACTGGAAGTCCAATGCAACACAAAGCAGAGAAGAAGAAGAGCAACAACAACACAAGGGTGCATTTTACTTAGAAGTGATCATCCATATGCCCTATTCCCTTCGAAGACTTACTACCATCCACTGTGAGAGCTTTGGAGGGCTGAAAGGTGTGGGGATTAAAAAAAAAAAAAAATCTTACTGCATGGATATCATGATTGTTCCCCCTTAAAAGTGCTATTCTAAGGCTGATTTAGAAAGCAGGAACACCCTTACAAAAACCAAGAGTTCTGGCAAACTTGTTCCAAACTTGTCGCAAATTGGACAAAATTATTTTCACATGCAAATGAGTTTTGCGGCAAACTATTCATTGTTGCCAAGGGTTTGCTGCAGGTTCACTACTACTGGTGAAGAGCTGCGAATTTCTGGAAAACAGTTTTGCGGCAAATCACAAGCTCATTTGCATGTTAAAATAATGAGTGGGAAATTTGCAGCCAGTTTGTCAGAAATCTAGATTTTTTTGTAACATGGCAAAGACAGGAAATGTTCCTTTTAAGACGGATCAGTAGTCTAAAAACCATTTACAACTGTGAAACATTGATGTGCCTCTAATTACAATTATTTTGACTGTATTTTGCCCATTGACTTATTCTCTCATGTCTGCCATCCCTTACAAAAGATATAGAGTTCTGGCAAACTTTTCGTAAACACATGCAAATGAGCTTGCTATTCACCACAAATGTTTGCAGTTCTTCACTGGTAGTGGTGAACCTACAGCAAACCTTTGGCAACAATGAAGAGTTGGCCACAAAGCTCATCTGTATGTGAAAATAATGATTGGTGAATTTGCAGCAAGTTTGCGGCAACGGCAGATTTTTGTAAGAGACAGTAACACTCATATCACCCAACCCTTACAAAAATTAAGAGTTCACTGCAAATTTGCCACAAATTTGACGCAAATTCGCCACAGATAATTTTCACATACAAATGAGCTTTTAGGCAGGAATTAGTCAGGCTGACAGAGAAGGTTAATAAGTTAGAGACATGCATCCGAATGCTAGTGGAGGTCAATGAGAAAGAGAAGCAGGTAGATACTTTTTCGGATGAGGGTAGTACAGCGAGCAACACACACACTTTGTTTCTGACGAGCCCCTGCAGCAGGGCTTTTAGGTGACGTCTCAGCGGCATACTCGCTCAGCAAAGCGACACCACTCTCCCATTTCTGTTAGGATTTCCAGTTGATTCTCCCCACTCAGTGATGCACCCACTGAGAATCATGTTGAAAGAGACTTAATAATTGGCAATTCTATTGTAAGGAACGTGGAAATAGAAACTCCAGCCACCATTGTTAAATGCTTTTCCGGGGCTTGAGCATCTGACATCAGATCAAATTTACAAGTGCTGGCTAATGCTAAATGTAGATTTTCTAAATTATTTATTTATGTCGGCACTAACGATGTCCGGCTTCACCAGTCGGAGATCACTAAAGATAATCTTAAAAAGGTGTGTGAACTTGCAAAAACTATGTCAGACACTGCAATATGCTCTGGCCCCATACCTGCTCATCGTGGTGACGAGGTTTATAGTAGATTAGTGTCACTGAGTGGTGTCTGGAGAATAGCATAGGATTTATAGACAATTGGAAATGTTTTGGGGGAGACCTGACCTGCTAAGGAGAGACAGACTCCATCCCTCCAGGGAAGGTGCCACTCTCCTCTCTAGAAATTTGGCTCATAGTCTTAATAATGATAGTATTTGATTAACTGGGGTCCAGGTCAGGAAGCAGAATTTTTTTTTATTCCGAACGTCTGCTAGCTGCCTTGAGACGTCACACAGGTCACATAAACAACACATAGAGACTGCATCACCTAGATATCATATAGAGACTCTGTTTGTTCCCCTAACTCCCAAACACAAACTCCAATGTGATTAAGGTCAAACTTGAAAAAAAACAAAAAAACAAATTAAGATAAACATCACACAGGGCTACTTAACATTAGATCTCTTTCTACCAAAACATTAATTGTAAATAAAATTATTACAGATTATAGTTTGGATGTGCTCTGTTTGACTGAAACTTGGATTAAACCGGATGAATATATTAGTTTAAATGAATTTACTCCCTCGGGTTATTGTAATAAACATGAGCTTCATCTGAAGGGTTGAGGAGGAGGTGTTGCTACAATTTACAATGAAGTTTTTGGTGTTACTCAGAGGACAGGATATAAGTTTAAGTCTTTTGAACTAATAATGCTTAATGTGACACCGTCAGATATAAATAAAAAGTCTCTGTCGTCTTTTGCCCTTGCTACAGTATATAGATCCTTGGTGAATTTGCAAATTTTCTATCAGATCTAGTAGTTAATGTAGATAGAGATTTAATTGTTGGTGAATTGAACATTCACATACTGTAGATTATGAAAATTACACATTGGTATTAGCATTTATTGATATTCTCAGCTCTCTTGCAGTCAGACAAAATGTAACAGGACCAACTCATCGCCATATTCATACGCTAGATTTAATTCTGTCATATGAAGTTGATTTTGATATACTATAGAAATTCTACCGCAGAGCGATGACATCTCAGATCATTACCTCGTCTCTTGTTTGCTGCGATCAGCTAATGTCACTCAATCTACACCACACTATCGTTCAGGTAGAACTATTCTTTCGACTACTAAAGAAAGCTTCACTAATAATCTTCCAGAATTGTCTCACATACTAAGCCAAAAAGTCTAGAAGAACTGGATATAATAACAGAAAATATAAATACAGTCTTCTCTAGCTCTCTTAATAGTGTTGCCCCCCTTCGATTAAAGAAAATTAAATAAAAAATCCTCACACCAAGGTACATTGATCACAGTCATGCTCTCAAGAGAGCAGCTCGGAAAATGGAGCGCAAGTGGAAGAATATAAAATTAAGAGGTATTTTGCAGTGCATGGAAGGATAGTGTCTGTAGCTACAGACAGGAACTAAAAGCTGCCAGGTCAGCATATTTGAGCAAATTCATAGAAAATAACCACAGCAATCCTAGGTGTTTATTCAGTACTGTGGCTAAATTGGTTAGGAATAAACCATCAACTGAACCAGATATTCCGCCGCAGCACAATAGTAATGACATCATGAATTTCTTTACTGATAAAATTGACCTAATCAGAAATAAAATTGGAACTATGCAATCAACTGTCACAGAACCTCAGAAAACAGTGCCTCATAATTTTCCTCACGAGACACTTAAATCCCTCTCTGTCAAAGGTCATGAAGAGCTAACAAAACTTCTCAAAAAATCAAAAGTCACAACATGTAAGTTAGATCCAATACCAACTAAGCTCTTAAAAGAGGCATTCCCTGTAATCTCAGAACCTCTTCTTAATATTATTAACTCATCGTTATCCTTAGGACATGTCCCAAAAAAACTTTAAAATGGCAATTATCAAACCACTTATTAAGAAGCCACAGCTTGATCCTGGAGAATTGGCTAATAACAGACTGATTTCAAATCTACCATTTATGTCGAAAATACTAGAAAAGTTAATGTCCTCCCAACTATGTTCATTTCTACAGAGAAATGTTGTACACTGGTGGCCAAAAGTTTGGAATAGTGTATAGATTTTGCTGTTTTGGAAGGAAATTGTTACTTTAATTCACCAAAGTGGCATTCAACTGATCACAAATTATAGTCAGGACATTACTGATGTAAAAAAACAGCACCATAACTATTTGAAAAAAGCAATTTTTGATCAAATCTAGACAGGCCCCATTTCCAGCAGCCAACACTTCAACACCTTATCCTTGAGGAATCATGCTAAATTGCTAATTTAAAAGTGATTGAAAATCACTTGCCATTATATCAAACACAGCTGAAAGCTATTTGGTTTGTTAAATTAAGCTGAACATTGTCTTTGTGTTTGTTTTTGAGTTGCAACAGTATGCAATTGACTGGCATGTCTTAAGGTCAATATTAGGTCAAAAATGGCAACAACAAAAAAAAGAAAAAAAGAAACAATTTACTCTAGAAACTTGTCAGTCAATCATTGTTTTGAGGAATGAAGGCTCATGTTTCATTGCTTGAAATTGCCAAAAAATAACTGAAGATTTCATACAAAGGTGTACAAAGGAAAACTGGCTCTAACAAGGACAGGAAGAGATGTGGAAGTCCAGATGTACAACTAAACAAGAGGATAAGTACATCAGAATCTCTAGTTTGAGAAATAGATGCCTCACATGTCCTCAGCTGACAGCTTCATTGAATTCTACCCGCTCAACACCAGTTTCATGTACAATAGTAAAGAGAAGACTCAGGAGCGCAGGCCTTATGAGAAGAATTGCAAAGATAAAGACACTTTTGAAACAGAAAAACAAAAAGAAAAGGTTAGAGTGGGCAAAGAAACACAAACATTGGACAACAGATAATTGGAAAAGAGTGTTACGGATCTTAACCCCATTGAGCTTTTGTGGGATCAGCTAAACTGTAAGGTGTGTGAGAAGTGCCCGACAAGACAGCCACATCTATGGCAAGTGCTACAGGAAGCGTGGGGTGAAATGTCACCTGAGTAACTGGACAAACTGCTAGAATGCCAAGGATCTGAAAAACTATCATTGCTGCACATGGAGGACTTTTTTGATGAGAACTTTTTGAAGTAGTTTAAGAAGTTCTGAACATTTTTTTCAAATTGTAATAGTAATTTTTCATGTTACTAATGTCCTGACTATACATTGTGATCAGTTGAATGCCACTTTGTTGAATAAAAGTACCAATTTCTTTCCATAAGAGCAAAATCTGTACATTATTCCAAACCTTTGGCCACCAGTGTATATGAACAATTTACTAGCTGTCCTCCTGACGTTACACCACATCAGCCAGAGATCACCTGCCATCATTAAATTTAATTCTGACAGAGACAGAAAGAGAGAGTGAGACCTTTGTCTGACCAAGAGCAACTTGAGTGTTTCACTAAACGCTTTGCTCAGAGAGGTCAAGGGTGCAGCATTTAAGGTGAAGTGTGGTTATTTTTGTGCCACTAGCTCCACCACATGGAACTGCAACAAACACTGTTTTCAAACAGATCTCGCCTTGCTTTGGTGAGACAAATAGCTAGTCCCGCCCCAAACTCACACCATTGGTTGAGCCAATGTTGCCGTGTCGGGCTGGACGGGCCGCTCAAACAAACAATGGAATGTTATGATAGGTATAGCAACATGATTCTATCAGACCAGATTGGTATTTTTACATTGAAAAAATTGCACACATAATCTTTATTGTTCAGGTACATTTAAAGAAGCTGTCAAAAGTGCAGAAAATCTCAGATAATTTTGCTTTAAAAGAATAATCTACCATGAAAATTCTGTCATCATTTACTTATACTAATTTCACTTTAAACCTCACTGTAATTGCAGTCCACATGATTCTCAAGTTTTCTGAAGTCATATGATGGCTTTGTGTGAGGAACAGATCAAAATTCATGATTCGCTGTAAATCTTCCCCTAGCTCTGCCCGTAGCTCTCAAATTTCATTTCATGTATTCAATGTGGAGCATCAGGACGCATCACTCAAGGTTTGATGTCAGTGATGTCAAGTGTGTCGTAACCAATCATGGCACTGCAATTTTGAATATGCGAAAGTGCAACTGAGATTTCAGCAAATAACACGTTTAATCTTGGTCTATTCTCACATATTTGGAATATAGCACACGGGTAGTATGGAGCACTTTTATGATACTTTTGGAAATTTATTTATTTATTTTATTTTTTTTTTAAGCATGACAGCCCCATTCACTTTCTTTGTATGGAAAACAGCAAATGAAAGAAAGTCATACAGGTTTGTAACAACTCAAGGGTGAGTATGATGACATAATTCTCATTTTTTCATAAACTATTGCTTAAAATTTAAATGTACAGTCCTAAATTGAAATCAACAGGAAAATAATAACAAAACAAAAAAAATATATATATATATATATATATAATAATTCCTGATGGTTTTATTTTTAGATGATGTATGTATCACTCTGGATTAGCCTCAGGCTGTGGAGGATACTTTATTAATGTCATCTGCTGATGAGTCATCAACATAATTCCTCACATTCATCTGAAGAGACTCAAGGCTAATTCTGCCATCTTTGTAATTCTGCTCTAAAGCCAATCTGGACAAGTTTAGCTTATTTACTGGCATGCTAATAATGTACCTGGAGCAAACGATGTTGAATATTTGATTTGAATGGAACGTTTATTTTTGTGAGTGCAGCATACTCTTCAATCAGTATCTTTCTTTGTGCTTGTGTATGTGTGTGTGCATGTGTGTGTGTGGTCCTCACTCATTTCTGGTGTTATTTTAGAAAAAGCAGCTCTTTTGTCCAGGCGACCTTATCATTATACTCTAATAATGAGCTAGGTGTCCGATTCCTCTCAGCGTTTAATAATAAAGCCCTGACAAACAATGGCATTTTAAACCACATTGTGAATTAATAATGGGCATAAGCTAGACACATCAAACATGGTTCGAAAAGGGCATAGTTTCAAAGGGTGTGCTAACAAACCAAGCATTCAATGCATGAAACAAGGCCAAAAAGCAAAGCCAGCACATTGACTATATTACTATAAAGTGAATGAGAGAATTTACATACTATGACAATGGACTGTTTAATCTCATGTTTTAATCGCAATGTTTGAAGTAAAAATGTAATTACAAGAAAAGGTCACTAAGCAATACCACCCTAAAACAATATGCTTAATATTTCTTGAACCTGTAAGAAATCTCATTCCACGGCCAATCTTACTGATGACTGAACCTGCCCCCTTCATGTAGGAAATCCAGCCCTTAAAGGAATAGTTCACCCAAAACTGAATATTAGTGACCAGGGGCTGTCAAGCTCAAAAAAGATCTTATAGTCTCATATCTCATTTGTGCATGTGCTTATTTAAACCAGATTGATCTCAATGTGAATTTGGCGACAGGAGGTCGAAAGTTTTTCTGCTGAAATTTGTCTGTGCTTACCAAAAATAAAATCACTGCCCTTTAGAGGCTGAAGCCAAATGCAAGTTGTAGTTTTTGCTGTAAATTATGTTATACAGTCAACAGGAATGCATACATATTTTATTAACTCTACCCCCTAACCCAAACCCCAACCCTAAACTCAACCGTCAGTGTAGGAAAAAGGGCAATTTTAGAGAGAAAATTAAACCTCCAAATCATTTATGTGAATGCTAGAGAGAATGTGTTCAGGCTTGTATTGATGTAAAAATGTCTGATTGGGATTGCCGTTTTTTAGTAATTCGTCTGAATGAGGTTGATTTGAGGGTACATGAACTTACAGAAACAACATCTCAATCATGTTGTTCAAACTTGCCCTATGAAGACCCTAAGTCATGCAATGTTTGATGTCAGTAATGCCAAAATACATTGTTTCTCATGTGTCTTGTAATACTGGTGGAATAATAACTAAATGGGATGCAATAGAAACTGTAGCCTTTGACAATTGCTGAGAAAATAAAATAAATTTTTATAAAGCTGTAGATGTGAGTTGCTTTTACTGATAATTACGCAGTGCAGGTAAGACACAGATTTATCACTAAACTAAAATCATGCACAGATACTTCCCCATATTTGTCGCCACAGTGAAAAAAGTTCTGGAGTGCGTTTCCCAAACAACAACGTAACTCACTGCTTAACCACCATAGTACAATGCATCGTTGGAGAAATTAATTAGCTAAGCACGACTTCCCGTAACCTTAGTAACTACTCTATGTCACACATCCATCATTCAAACCACGTTGGTTCAACAACATAGAGCTGTCATTAAAGACATTACGCAGGGGGTTGAGTAATAACTTCCGGGAAAATTGTATTATAATAACTCATTTACATGTACACCAGAAAGACGTTTAATGTGAGAAAGCTGCTGAAGACACAAATTCGTCTTGCACCATGTAAAGACAGAGATACATGTGCTGCTATAGTGGGGTTTCCCTCTACGTCAGACTTCGGTGTTCCCCTGACACACTTGAGCACAAACGCACATGCGCACTCTTCAGATGAGCGCGTTCTATTCAGAAATGATCATTCCTACGCCCTTCAAAATCTTTACCATACACTATGACAGCAGTGGAGGGCTGAAAGATGTGGGGCTCCAAAATAGACAGACATTTTGAATTCTCTTTTTAAACCTTTTTTTATAGAAAATTCAGTGTGAAGCTGTCTATTGTGATTGTTCTCTCTTTGAAGTGCCCTTCAGAGGCTGATTTATCACATGACTGATTTATCCCGCAGCCACAAATGCCACTTTTGCGTTAACATGGACACAGAAGCTGTGTTCTCCAACGGAAAACGCTTGTGTTAAAGTGCTTTCTCTTAACAACCTTTAAGCGCTTAAATGGCTGCATTTGTGTTTGCATGACGTTTCAGAATGACGCTTTCTCTAAAACCCTTAAGTCTTTTTTTTTTTTTTTTTTTTTTTTTTTTTTGCATGTAAATGTGATCAAAGTCTCGACAGAATGAAAGATATATATATGGAATAAAAGATAAAGAAAAGCCTCAGTGAAGTGAAATGATGTGCACACATCAAACTAATAAGGAACTATGTTTCTAACCACAGGTAATGAGCTGTAGTTCCAACCACACAACTTTGCGATGCTGTTTGCGAATGTTCATTGGAACTACGGTTTCAGGAAACAACAAATCGTTGAACGTTGGTAAGGATGGAACTTACGACCATAGTTGGCTAGTGATGCTTTTGGGAAACGCATTCCTGGGTGGTTGCTGGGGTGTTTAGAGTGTTGTTTGGTGTGTTGCTATGGAGGTTGCTGTGGTGTTCTGGGTGATTGCCAAATGGTTGGTTAATGGCTCAAGACAAAAGAGTCCACTTCCAAGTCTGATATTGATATTGTGGTCTTCAGATATGGTTTGAGTTCCTCCTTCCATGTAAATTGATGGGATTATTTCACCCATTTAGTTTTCTGGGGGAAAATACTAGGCGCAATGGTTTAGGAAAATAACAGCACACCTCTTCTCAACAAGCTGTACAATTTAAAGTATAATTCAGCAAGAATTACAGTTTACTACTTAGGGATTATGTTTGTTCAAATCCCTGAGCAATAGAGTCATTCAGTGTCAACTGAGCACAAAATTTAGTTTTTAATGTTTTGTTTTGTTGTTTTTATAGTTGAAAGATGAACATAAATGATGATAAATATTAAAATGTTTATCATATGTTAAATGCCATGGGTCAATATTTACTGAGTAATCCTTTAGTTTGTAGATGGGGTCAAACTGACAAATTTTGCCAATGATTTTGAGAAAAACAACAGGGGAATATTATCTCAGAAAGGTGGCAGCATCATTATTTTATTTTTACATAGAGATGGGTCAGTCTGTAACCAAATCAGTTGACTTGACCATCTCTATATTATAAATTCCCAATTTTAAGCAATTATTTGTGGCATTTATTATTTTAGCTTTCATCATCATTTATGTTTATCGTTCTTCTGACATTTGGTTGATTTGACATGGAATAGCCCAGTATGAATCCCAATGAGCTATCTTCTCGAGACACCACTTATTTGTCTGCAATTTGTAACAATCTAGTCAATAATTTCACTTCATTAGGGGAAAGCAGACTTTAACAGAGTCCCACAAATTGCATATCCACAAAAAGCTGTGCTTTGAAAATTCAATGAATAAAAACCTTGAATAAAAGCAGCACAGTAGATGTACCATTTCATATGAAACTACAACAATGAACCCCTGTCATCTGGGTTATTCCAGCCATTAATGACCAACTGGAACCTACACGGCAACTTTCACCAAACTGAACAGAGATTATTTCCAACATCTCTGAAGTATGGGCCAGCGGAATCGGAGCCTAATATAACAAAGAACCGGCGAGTGCAGATGAAAGCGGTTCCCTTCATATCCATAATTGGAACCCACAACACAAAAGAGACGCAGAACAAGCACGGGGGCTGATGAGCAGCCTACAAAGTGGAGGATGCAATTTGTGTGAGTCCTCTCTGTAATCAGGGGTTGCGAAACGTGGAGGAGCCGTCTTCCCATATTCTACTGAAATGCGGAAAATTACAGTCCAGTGGGGATGACTGTAACCATGACAATTTAACCCCCCTGCGTTCACCCATCTCCTCTGCTGCTAACTCGCTGCTGACATAGCTTGAAGGCTCCACTGTGATTTTAGTCAAAGGATTAGCTTTCGCATTTGGATTTTGCTGAGTGTGGATTTTGCATGCAGGGGTTTGCATACAGACATGAAAAGCTCTTTAGGTAAAAAAAGAGATCATTCAATGAACTGCAGCTACCCTGGCAAAAGAAGAAAAATTGCTTTTGTGACTTCATAAGGGAGAGGAAGAGAAATAAGTGCCAAACTGTCACATCTTAAGCAAAAATACATTTCTAACTCAACTAAACATGCAAAAGTCTTGAAACTCTTTGCAAACATGTTTAAGGTTATGTACAGTGGCCCGAAACATAATTGGACACTCAAGCCTTACTTGCAAATGTCTGAATGTCATTGCATTAGATGAGAAAATATCAAAGCAACTGGTGTGGCGTAGTGGGCTAAAGCACATAACTGGTAATCAGAAGGCTGCTGTTTCAATCCCCACAGCCACCACCATTGTGTCCTTGAGCAAGGCACTTAACTCCAGGTTGCTTTGGGGGTATTGTCCCTGTAATAAGTAGGTCTGTAAGTTGCTTTGGATAAAAGCATCTGCCAAAATGCATAAATGTAAACATAAAGTGACACGATCAGTGAGTGGTGGTGGCATAGTGGGCTAAAGCACATAACTGGTAATCAGAAGGTTGCTGTTTCAATCCCCACAGCCACCACCATTGTGTCCTTGAGCAAGACACTTAACTCCAGGTTGCTCCAGGGGGATTGTCCCTGTAATAAGTGCACTGTAAGTCGCTTTGGATAAAAGCGTCTGCCAAATGCGTAAATGTGTGTGCAAACAAATAATGCTAGAGATTTTCTCAGAACTAACTTAGTTCAGAACTCACTTTTTGTGCAATGTTTGCAATGACTTTTAACAAACTGGTGTCATGGGAATTTTTAGTGGTTGTGTAAAGTCAGCAGCCTATTTCCAACTGAACAAACTTATTTTTGTGAAGTGCTTGTGCTATCTTTAAAGTTAATACCACTTGGTTTGATGTTTTGTTATTTATTACAATTACATTCATACATTTTAAGTGTGGCTTAAGTGTCCAAATTATTTTGGGGGCCACTTTATTCTTCATATTTTCTGAAACATTTTAAACACAAATAAATCATTCTTTAGTAAAGTCACATGGATTGGAAAAATTATAATAATTAATATTACTATTATTATTATTATTATAACATATTATGTTTTCTTCTTTCTAGTGTCATGTCTGACATTAGTAAAACAACTTTATACTTTGTACAGGGATATGTCACAATGACCAGCAGAAGAAATCTTTTGTCCTCTTGGTGTTGGTATTGCTGCTAAAGTCCTCTGAGATTAGGTTACAGATGTATGTGGGGTTTGAGGCTGAAGTGAAGTTTCACAACCAATGAGCTAATCTCTCTAGGCAGGTTTGATACTGAACACAGTCCAAAACTTCAGTTCACCTGAGCAAGAGCAGAACAAGCCACTGAGGTAACATATTGACACTGAGCTTGAAAAAACAAAGACAAAATACTTTATCACATTAAGCATACAAATGATGTTCAAACATGCACAGAAAATAATTGTCTCCATGAGGGTCTCCGAAGTTTGCAAAGACACTGTAATATTTACAGTAGATCTGTTTGCACTGTGATTATCAGAGCACTAAGATAAATAAGACAGATATTCAGGAATATGGTGTTATACACCCAGCACATTCCAGTGGCTTCTGTCGTGAGAACTTGAACATTTGCAAAAATTGACAACAAGAAGGATGGTAGAAGGACAGGTAAAACTTTCGAATGGAGAAAGTTTCTTTTAAACCTAAACCTGTACATTTGGAATTTTCAAAAATACCATTTCAAGGATCACCATTCTTAAAACTAGGACTGCAACTAAAGATTATTTTGATAATCGATTAATCTTTGATTATTTATTCGATTAATCGATTAATCAGATAAGAAATACATGTTATTTCCTGTGTTTTATTAAAATATGATTTTTAAAAAAAAACATATGATAAAGGGCGTAAGGATTTGGTTTGATTTATATTACTGAATTAATGATTCTATACTCTCACAAAACTTTGAACAAAGCCTGAATCATAAAAAGTTTGAATTTATTATTATTATTATTATTATTATTATTACTTTCAGTACATATGCAAAACAGTTCCATTCATTACTTGTAAAACTTTGCAGAACAAAAAGTACTGTTCATTAATGAGTAAAATGATCCATCGGGGATGGAGTGGGACAAAACATCAGCCCTGCAGAGGGCAATAGTGACACCAGAATAGAAATATTAATAATGGTCTTGAGCACAGCTGAAAAATTCATAATTATCTTAAATACATATGCTAGTATATGATGAGAAACAATCTAAAACACTTTAAACAGCACACTTTGACCTCTGAGACATCAGCGTAACATCAATGAAAGCTGAACAATAGATTACATTGAAACTGAAATCGTGGTATGATGTTGGACAGTTTAATCAAAGTGATTGCACTCCCTTTCTCCATTGTGATTGGTTTGATTGATGCGGATGCGCATGCTCGCTTGCTCAGTGAAGTTTAACGGAGACTCGCATGTGGTAAAAACCAGTGGTAGACCGATATGCATTTTTAAATGGTCGATGCCGATATCCAGAGAGCAGGGTGGCCGATAGGCCGATACAATGCCGATATAGCACACAATTTAATATAAACATAAAAGAAAAGAAAAAAGAAAAAAAAAAGAAAAGAATTCTTATTTAGCACTATATTTAGTCAATTTCAAACAAAACGAAAAAATAATATTGTATTTTAAATGGTAGATAGCAGTTTCTTCTTATTTCTGTTTAGTCATCAAATTTTAGTAATTTATTTGCACATGAAGAAATTGTTAATATATTAGGAATAAGGAAATAACAGTACACACAGTAGTCCAGCAACCATGGATGGCATGTCCACATTAGCAATCGCATTTACTCAAAAAATACAGAATCAAACAAATTGCACATACAGTGCATAGTGAATAAGACATTTACTTATAGCCCACGTGAAGCGCTTTTACCTTGGGCTGCATCTGAAAACGTAGGCAGCTGACTTGCTACCTTGATGCCTAATCAGTTAATTCAGTTAACTGACAGCTGTTTTGAATGAATGGAACTCTTAAGGAAACTGGTCTCCAAACAGTTTGAAAAGCACCTTATTTTCATCGTACCTCTGTATACAGCCTCCGGAGGCAGCATTTTCTTGGTTTCGGATGCAGCCTTGAAGTTGCACTCACGCACTCGTGCGGATCAAGCTCGAGCAACAATCTCCTGACAGTTTAAACTGGATCGCCTACTTGAATTATCACGGATCATCATGATTTGTGAGGAACAGAGGAACGTTTGATCCTGATCCTAAAGTTTTTGATTCTGGCTGATAGAATACGTGCTTCAGAGGAAAATATTAGATGAGCGCTTGACGGGAAGAAAATGCTGGGTTTTTGAGAGGTTCGTAAATTACATCTTTTTAAACGAGATATCTGCATATTTGCAGTCGGTATAAAATAGAAGTTTTATTGATATTTACATTTTATCATTAGAAAAGTTACAGCGAACTGTTGAGGAGAGACTGTTAGAATACGTGCTTCAGAGGAAGATTTATGAGCACTCCGAAGGATGCTGGATCTGCTGAAGTTGTTTGAGGTTGTGCTGGGCCTCATGTATTCAGACAGAAGACAAAGGCAGGCCTAACACAGTCGTAAAACCTAACTGAGGCCCACAGACACAGTCATAAATCTTACTGATAAAAACCGCGCCAAAATCAAACAAAGGGAGTCCAAAACAGACTACAAATCCCATGAAGCCTTGCTCACTAAAGGATCGAACTCTCAACTCCTATTGGATGAGGCACACAACAGAACGGCCCTCAACCATGACGTCATTGGGAGTAGAAATAACTCTGAGATGCTTCCGGAATTTGCTTCCAAAACTTTGCTCGCCGTGCGTAGACGTAGCTCATCGCTGCTCTCAGGTGTAGCCTTGTGGCACAAGGAAGTAACGTCCGACTTGAAACTGTGGCCATACAATCTCCATCTCGCTGGACGAGTTGAGATTACTCTGTGTTCAACCGAACACTCTCCGAAGGAGACCGCTGAGCAATCTGCATCTTCATCCGTTTGCCTGCAGAAGTGAAGAGATAAAAGATTTCTCTTCCATCTTCAATCAAGTCGACATCGCTGATTTCTCCACCAGCCCGCCGAGAATCAGCAGCCGTACCGCCCGCCGACAGAGTGAGAAAACGGCCTCCCGTCATCACCCGAGCCTCGAGGAACCGAGTCGGAGTTAAAGGACGGATGAACACACATTTGTCCGTGTCCTCATACGATTCAAGTAAGAGGTTTACATCTGGGCAGAGATAGAATATTATAGTGTGTTATTCTTGTGTATCAAGGTTATTGCTTGTACAGTTTATGGACTGCCGAGTCCGCTCATTGCTGCTGATAATACTCAAGATATTACTGTAATGTACTGTTATCACGAATGAGATCTGCTGTATTGTAGTCCAACCACATTGGACTGTTGTATATTTCCACCATCGTGGGTGAGACCGGCACACTGAGTTTATCCATTAAAGAATCAAAGACCGCGGGACGGTTTACGAGCCATCCATAGCATCTCTGAGTGATAAACTAACAGATGCTTTCTCTCCCACAATCGCGAAACCGGCTTTGGTGCAGCCAATTTAATCTCTCGCTCTCTCTCGTACTAACCACACACACACACGCGACCCCTCACAAACATTCTCGCACACACTTTTGGCTAGTAGATAACTTTGTGATAAAGCTCAGCTTTGTCCCTAAGTTATCGTACAAGCAGAGACAGATATTCACAGGCCGGGAAATCTCACGTGACGTACTCTCCACGAGAGTCACATCTGCCATTTTGTGCGCGTCCCTCCTTGCACACACACACCCACACCCACACCCATTCTTTCTCTCTCTCTCTCTCTTTCTCTCTCTCACACACACACACACACACACACACCTTACTCTCATGTGTTATAGGATTATTTTGGTTACCATATCTAATCATATCACTGTTTAGTTTGTAGTTGTAAGTCGGAAGTTTATTGACTGCATTGTATTAATTATTAATTGATATTACTGCATAAATAAACTTTGTTATATTTCAAAGAGAAGTGTTTTGGTTTGTTTTGCAGACACCTGTGTCAAATTCTGACAGGGGATGTCAGTGCTTGGATTCAAGCCTTCATTGTTTCTTTCCGAAGTTCGATATTCTTCGGATGTCGATTTTCCTAAGAGAACAATCTAATATTGAGACTGTTATACTGTCTGGTTATTAGTCCCTTATTCCAGGGTGGTGCCCCGTCAATATTAATCCTTATCAATATTCTATTGATTTTTGATAATTGATAATTATCTTAGATGATTGTTGAATTTGAAGGATCAATAAGCTAGTGTTAATTTTAACCATTGTTTCATCAATGTTAATAACTGGAGATTATCTTTGATAATTGTTGATTTAAAGGATTAAAAAAAGCTAACATTGATTCTCATGAATGTTCTATTGATTTTGATAATAATTATCTTTGATAATTATGAATTATTAACCAAACCCGCTCCTGAACGTGCCGCACTACATTTAATGGTGCGCCGTGTGAGGTTTTAATGAGTTAGATTCTATTATTTAATTTAAATATTAATTAATAGCTAAAGAAATAATTAATAATTATTAAAATTATTAATAAATAATTCTTAATTATTTCTGATAGTAACACTGATCTAAACAACCAGTAGAACCTACAGTTGGTTTATTACATCTGATTAAACGAGATATGCGCATATTTTGCGATATATCGGTCGACCACTAGTAAAAACAAACAGTTTTGCGAAACACGCACCTGATTTTTAATGAATAACATGCATACATTATTAAACAGAAAATAGCAGTTAAATATAAGCCATGTGCTGGAGAGAAACTCTCCTGCATCAAAAATGTACAATCAATCTGTCAACACACCTGACGCAGCAACCGCTCCACATTAAACAATACGCTTATTATGATCTTCTTTGAAGAGTTTATAAAGTGCTCTTGTGCACTGCACATCTTGGGTCATGTTTTTTCGCTTCAACTAGTCTCCGTTGTTTTTCAAACGAGTTTCATCATGCAATACATTTTTCACCAGGCTGTAAAGTGACGTCACTGACAGAGCCTCTCCATGCTTGCGGCATATATCCAATTAATCGATAATGAAATTTGTTGTCGATGATTTCTATTATGGATAATAATCTATTTTATCGATTAGTTGTTGCAGCCCCACTTAAAACTAAAAACAAAAATCATTTGCCACAAAAAAAGCACTGAAAATTGCCAGACAAATATATTGGCTAGGCCAGTACCCATGTCTGCTTGGCTGATTAACAGATGAATTAGCTCTCCCTTGTGTCTGTTAGAAAATCTACAAAAACCCTTGTCATAATAAACAATTTCTGTTAGTGAATTTCAAGTACATATTGTGTAAAAAATATTTGTTTAATTTCAGCACATACTGTATGGGTGTTTCTTCAACTTTGGGCAATTTCATTTCCCAGGGATTGATTTTTATAAAAACTAACAGGTTTTAACTTTTTCTTTTTTTTAAAAAAAGGTCTCATTAAAATTGACTTTTATTATTATTGTTATTTATTTATTTTTGGTACTTTTCAGGGGGACATACATTTTATGTACATACATATTTGACTGTTTTAGCTTACCCAGACTTTTGATATTATACCATGAAAATTCATTTTAAAATACAAATTATTACACGTATTTATTATTATTATTACGACTATCCCACACTAAACAATTTTGCCCCTAATAACGTTTTTTTTTTTTTTTTTTTAAGTAAGTGTACTTGTTAACCAAGTGGACAAAATTGTCAGTGAAGAGCATGCTTTAGATGAAATAGGAGACAATTGATGTTTGAAGAAAACAAAGAAAAATCAAGGTAAGTTTCATATGTGAGCAGAATATTTCCATAGGGCATAATTTCCAGTCAAACGCTAGTTTTGCCAAATTACGCAAGCAGTGTGAAAATATTATATATTTGTGTGTATTTAGGATACATAAACTATTAGCTATTAATTAGCTTAATTAGATTTAGCAAGAAAAAATATAATTTCAATCAGCGTCATTTCCAGCACAGAATTCTATTAAAGGAATTTTCCAGGTTCAATACAAGTTCAGTACAAGCATTTGTGGCATAATGTTAATTATATACACTATATGGCCAAAAGTTTGTGGACACCATATGTGCTTGATGAACATTTGATTTCAAAACCTTAGGCATCAATTTCCCCCTTTGCTGTAATAACAGCTTCCACTCTTTTGGGAAGGCTTTCCACTATACTGTATGTAGTAACAGGCTGCAGGGATTTGCTCTCATTCAGACACAAGGCTATCAGTGAGGTCAGGAACTGATGTTGGTCGATGGGGCCTGACTTACAGTTGCTGTTCCAGTTCACCCCAAAAGTGATCAGTGGGGTTCAGGTCTGGGCTTTGTGCAGGCCAGTCAATTTCTTCCACGCCAGACACAGTAAACCATTTCTTTATGGACCTCACTTTGTTCACAGGGGCATTGTCATGCTGGAACAGAAAAGGGCTATCCCCAAACAGTTGCCACAAATTTGGAAGCACACAAAGCCCAAGCCATTACATAAAGAAACATTAAGATTTTTCTTTACTGGATTTAATGGAGTAACCAAATTCGTTAATTAGAGGGGGTGTCCACAAACTTTTGGCCATATAGTGTATAAAAAAATAAGAATAATTTGAACTTGCCTCCTTTTCTCTAAAAAAAAAAAAAAAAAAAAAAGCACAAATAGAGGTTCAATGGGGCCAGTTTTGAATGTTAAAATACTCACTGTTTCAAAAGTACAGTAAAAAGACAATATGCATGTTAACCTTTTCTGTGTAAAGTTATATCCAATTTTTCAACTTCAGTCCCATGACGGTGTTACCATGACGATGTAATGTGAACAAACAAAAACAGCTGTAACAATGACAAATTAAGCAACTTTATAGCTCAAATAATACACAAGTTTTAACAGAAGAATTTATTAAAGTGCTTTGATAAAATTATAAGATTCACATTTCTGCCTTTAAACACTCCAAAAATCACCCATCGGCCACCCAACTTTAAAATGGTAAACCACACCTTCCCTGAAGCGTTTTGTTCATAACCACACTGGACCACACAACCAACTAGTTCTCCCACAGTATATGAGCATATTAAAATCAGAATTATTGGTTATAATTATAAATAATAGACTATAGAGTACACAGGTAATACCTATTATATTTTAGTATAATAATTTACTAAAATAAAATACATTTTCCTGTATTGGCAAAGAGTAATTACCACTGTAAGATTTAGCTGCATTAAAGTAACTACATCAGTGAACTCAATGCAATGCATGGCTGTCTGAACACATAGTGTTCAAAATAATTACTGCTTAGCAGCATAACAAATGTGCATTACTCATCAATACATAATTGTGGTGTAATACTTGCAGTGACCTTACTGAACATAAGTGCAGGTGCACTGCAGAAGACACTGTTAGGCAGCTGTCTGTCTGTCTGTCTGTCTGTTTTCTGTGTGTCTGTCTGTCTGAATGCAGAACAACATCTCATCCCATTTCCACAGCACACACCTTTATACCAGTTTCAAGTGGTGAAGCACAACTGAATGAGGAACAAGTAATCTCATTAAACCTGCAATAAATCTCTTATATTGCACCCCAAAATCAAAGGGGGAAAAATAAGAAATTATATTTTGCAAAAAGTAAATGAAGCCAATTTTAAGACCAGTAAATTTGTTGCATTATAACATTATTTTTATGAAAATTAACCATTATGATAATGTGAAAAAATCGAATTTACATTACAGTATGCCTAACATGAAAAATAATGATATAAAAAGTATTTATGGGTAATTAAGTTGATAGTACATTCACTTTTTTAATTAGAAAGTGTGTATTTCAGATGCTGTAACTGGTTAAAAAATTAAAAAAATTGTTTCTACTCATATATATATATTATCGTAAACTGTGGGGAGAAAAGTCGTACCAAGAATTTCTCTACATGTCATACTGTGTATGGTTATGTATGTGACCAATAAAACTTTAAACTTGACATGGATTTTTAAAAGTACAAATATTCCATGTAGGAATATATGAGGTCATGAAATATGCATGCATAATAATTATATATAAAAAAATAGCAAAATGCTGTTTGAAATAGTTTAAGATGGAGTATAGCATGTCACACCGCAGGACCTGTCAACTTACCAAAAGTACTTCATGTGAACTACCCATATTGTCATGATCTTGCCATAAGATCTTGTGTTATTCTTGTTTTGGCAGGGTCGTGACAGTTTCCTCCACCCGTCTCTCAGGTTGTCCCATGTGCTTGTGTTTTCTTCTCTCCCTCGTGTTTCCACAGGTGCTGTTCAGCAGTGCAATCATCGTTGCCATGGCAGGGCTGATTAGCGCTGCTTGTGCTTATGGGCAGCATCTGGTTTCAATCCTTCCGTTTTCTTTATATTCCTTCCTTTGTCTTGTCTGTGTTGTCGGATCGTTTTGTTTCTCTTATCCGGTCGGTAGTCAGTTCTGAGTCTTCCTGTTATGCTCCCAGTCTGTTGTCTAAGTTACTGTTGTCTCCATCGTGAGAGTTTTTGTTTAGCTGTTTGCTTTTGTTTTATTATTTTAATAAATTTTCAGTTTACCTCATTCCTTCATTTGGATCCTCATTCATATTACCAGCCGTGACTTAACGATCCGACCCAACTGGACCCAGCAGGATTTTTTTTTTTTTCTTTTGTCCCAACTTCCCCTCCTCACCTTAGAGCCGTCCAGGCTGAGTGAGCCCATAAGATCTTGTGTGCCTGAAGAGGGTTAAGGAGGAAGTCTTTCAGCAACCATCAAGTCTGCGATAAAGTGGGATGAGTTCATCTCAGCTTGCGCTTCTGAAGACTTCCCTCATCCCAGCCCGAAGGCAACATTGCTCTCTCACGGGCAGGGAGACATAAGGCACTGGCCATTCCCACTGCCGACTGCCAGGAGGTGGTGGCCGATACTTCTGCATTGCCTCTTTCTACTCTGAAGAGAAGGAGAAGGGCCCCTACTCTTCAGGTGTTGCCTGTGCTTATGGCCACGAAGGCCTTCCCCTGTCACTGCCAGTGTTCATGGCCACGGAGGCCATTCCCCTGTTACTGCCTGTGCTCAAGACCACTGAAGTCACTCCCCTGTCACTGCAGTGCTCACAGCCACAGAGGCCGTTCCCTTGTCACTGCCTGTGCTCACGACCATGGAGGCCACTCCCCTGTCACTGCCAGTGCTCACGGACACAGAGGCCGTTCCCTTGTCACTGCCTGTGCTCACGGCCATGGAGGCCATCCCACTGTCACTGCCAGTGCTCACGGCCACGGAGGCCGTTCCCCTGTCACTGCCTGTGCTCACGACCACGGAGGCCATTTCCCTGTCACTGCCTGTGCTCACGACCACGGAGGCCGTTTCCCTGTCACTGCCTGTGCTCACGACCACGGTGGCCGTTTCCCTGTCACTGCCTGTGCTCACGACCACGGAGGCCATTTCCCTGTCACTGCCTGTGCTCACGACCACGGTGGCCGTTTCCCTGTCACTGCCTGTGCTCACGACCACGGAGGCCATTTCCCTGTCACCTCCTGTGCTCATGACCATGGAGGTCGTTCCCCTGTCACTGCGAGTGCCTACGGCCACAGAGGCCGTTTTCCTGTTACCTGACCTCGCTCCCATCCTGGAACCGTCTCTCCTCGCTCCCATCCTGGAGCCGCCTGTCCAGTTCCCTGTGGCCGTCAACAAGTCTGTTCAGTTCCCTGAGACTTTCCCATTCCCTGAGACTGTCAATAAGCCTGTTCAGTTCCCTGAGACTGTCAATAACCCTGTCCAGTTCGCTAAGCTTGTCCAGTTCCCTGAGACTGTCGATAACCCTGTCCAGTTCCCTGGGGCTGTTGATGAACCTGTCCTGTTCCCTGTGGCCATCACCGAGTTCAAGCGCCCGTGTCCAGTCCAGTCATTCCTTCCAGTCAAGCCGCCATAGTCACCAAGCCCAGTCAAGTCACCAAGCCCAGTTTAGGAGCTCCACCCTGGCCTGCTCTGCCTGTGCCACCCTGGCTTGTCTTGCCGGCTCCGCCCTGGTCTGTCCTGCCGGTTTTGCCCTGGACCCCACCTTGTTAATTTTCTTTATGCAAAATGTAATTTTCTATATTTGTCTTTTAATTTTTGGAAAGACCCAGACATATTTTTATGAGATTCACCCACTGAATTTAAAATCTGTCCAATCTGTTCCAATATACACAATCAGTAATCATTCCTAAGAAAATCATGGAGGTGTTGATACTAATCACATTTTATCAGCAGCATATTTTGCTTATCCTCCAGAACCAGATTACCACTGCTGTCATGTCCCATCAGCCCACACGGTAAAAGCAGTCATAAATCCATAACGCAATGCCCTGATTTACACACAAATTAGCACGTGCATGTCAACATGCTTCTTTTACATTAACAGTGATTGATTAAGGGCTATAAAAATGCTTCGCACATGTCGCACAACCAATGTGTGTGATGTACAGCAAGCTTCAATAAATAAAGCCCACATGCATGACATAAAAGGGAAGTGTACCTCTAGCACAAGCCATAGCTGGTCCCCATTCTTTACATCCTTCTTGAAGAACATTCCAAAGAACTTGACGACATTGGGATGGTCTGAGAGAGTTTTCAGGATGTTGTATTCAGCTTCAATCTCCTCATCAATATCCTGAAATAAAGAGATTAATTGAATTGAAATGAACACTCTAAGCTTCTTTATAGAAAGATAACATAGCCATTGCCCTGTGTTTCTAAATAGGGTTTCTATTACTTCATGATTACTTAGCCCAAAAGTTAAAATTGATGCTTGGTTCCTACTCTTTATGCTTTCCCCTCTTCTGCAAAACACAAACAAAGATATTTTGCTGAATTTTTGGGTTTCTCTTTTAATAGAATGTAATTCAATGAGGACTGAAGCTTCAATAATGAAAAAAAAGTATGGTAAAAGTATTATAAATGTACTCCATATGACTCAGCACCATATTTCAAGTCTTCTAAAGGCACATGATAGCTTTGTGTGAGGAACAGACCAACATTTATGCACTGAAAATCTACCCCTCCGCTGCGACTCACAATTTTATGGTGCTTTTTGGAGCTTGACAACCCCATTCCCTACTGACTTTCATTGTGTGGAAAAGAGCAACTTGAACATTCTGTAAAATATTTTCATTTGTGTTACATGAGGAAGTGAAGTCAGATAAGTTTGAAACAATATGAGAGTGAGTAAATAATGACACAATAATAATTTGGGGGTACATTTTAGGCATTCCTTAAACTTTTCAGTGCTGAATGTAGAACATATGGAGGACCTAATGAAAAAAAAATGTGACTCATTTTATTGAACTTATCAGTAAAACTGGAAAGGCCATGAAATGTCAACATTAATAAAGTGTCACAGCAGTACAGAATACATTGAACTAGATTTAAATAGCGTTTGTTGTTTTCCATTTTTTTTTTTTTTTATGTTGGAAACTGACTGTTTATAGATTGAACCTCGAGGATAAACAAATTTTAAGTGCTGATACGGCACAGAGGATTCTTCTGTTGGGCTTTTTGGCTTCAAAAGTGCTCCATATTTCTATTACCACACATAATTACTGCATTTCCTGTGTTTGAAAAGCATTCAAAATAAATATTTGTGCATATTTGTAGTACAATGACCACAGCAGCTGCGGACTATTAAATTAAGCCTAGGTTTATTTGTTTGAGATGAGTAATTTTAAATATACTGGCAGCCAAAAGCCATTGAAAGACTTCCAACCCTCCTTTCAGGACCTTCAAAGGGTGACTTGGAAAAACTCTGATAGAGTAAATGAACAAAAATTGCTCATTTCCCCAAAAGCCATCTCACCATGATTAGGCAGTCTGGGTATGTGCTGTGAGGGGGCTTTATATTTGCCCAATCATTAAAAGAAAAAGAAAATAGAGTGTGTGAGAAGGAAAATGATAAGAGAGAGAGAGAGAGCGAGAGAGAGAGAGAGAGAGAGAGAGAGAGGGAGTGAAAGAGAGTGAGTGAGAGAGAGAGAGAGAGAGAGAGAGCCTTTGGCATATCTGTAGGATGTGGATGTTCTGTTCTTTATATGACAGTGGCGAGTGGATGTTTTCAGTGGTTTGTAATGGTCTGCAGGCCTCTCTGCAGGCATAAACACTCTCAGGTAGACACAAATGCAAATATACATGCATCCGGGTGTGCACAAATGTGAACTGATTGCTGAACCTCCAGGGCCTATCCTGACCCTACCCTTAACCTTGGGTTTAGGAAAATCCAACATTGGGTTTGCTTGGTAACTTAAAGTTTGGACTTTATGTTACGACTTTGTATTTGTCAAAACAGGTCCCTTGAACAGGTCCCATAGGCATGCGTATTTGAAAGTTATGCAAGTTATTTAAAACGTACAGTTCAGACCCTCTCTGTTTGGATAAGCCACATTCAAAGCCATTTTAAAACCACACAGTCTATATTACTGTATGTACTAACATTGTCAGAAAAAAGGTAATGTGCAGGTTATGAGGGTGGATGGGGGGTCATATCATATCCCAATTTAACCCCTTCCCTTACCCATTGTAAAATCACTGTAACTTAACTGTGGCTTAATGCTTAAATATCCCATTATGATCCCCAAACACAAAGGTTGATTCGAGAAGAAAAAAGTATTGCTGAACAACTGCATTAACTGACATTAATTTTTTAAAGAGACGTTTACTTACATGGATTGGATCCAGGATTTTGACGGCTGCCTTGCTGCCATTAACCTTGTTAAGGACTTTGTAAACTTTCCCATAAGTCCCTTTACCAATAGTCTCAACTATCTCCCAGGTGTTGGTCGGATCTGGAAAGCTGTCAAAGACGATGGATTTTCCTGAGTGAGGAAACATCTTCCCAAGGGATCTCCTGAGGAGAAAGAGCAAATATTGAGTCTCAAAGCGGGTGTTCAGTTCAGTTATAGACAGGCCCACATGCTGCTTTTCTATTTGACATAAAACAGTTAGTACTGCAGAAGCATTATCTTTCTAAAATAAGCACACCTGTACAGATAAGATAACATATTTTTACAACCATATGAGGAAGAAAATGAACACATAATTTATATTTGCATTAAAGTTACTAATTCATATGACTGCTCGCATATAAAAAATATAAATAAACAGTGCACACTAATATGAATACAATGGACGTTAATGTTAGCCTGAGCACAGCAAACACTGTTTTTATCCTTTTGATCTTTAATTAGAAAATTCACAAAAATCTATGCTTTAATTTAAGTAAAACAATTGAAAGAGGGGAAATATCTCATTATTAAATAAATATATTTCTCCAAAAAACATTGGCCACAATTATTGGCACCCATAGTAATTCTTATGAGTAAAATATATCTGAAGTATTTTCCCATTCATATTTTAATTTTTAGTGCACCTGGGTGACTAGGAACATGAAATTGTTCAGTCATGACTTCCTGTTTCACAGGGGTATAAATATGAGGTAACACACAGGCCAAATTCCCTTAATCATCAATCACAGTGGGTCAGACTAAAGAATATAGTTCTGATGTGCGGCAAAAGGTTGTTGAGCTTCACAAAAATGGGAAGTGGATATAAGAAAATAGCCAAAGCTATGACCATTTCCACCATCAGGGCAATAATTAACAAGTCTGAATCAACTGGAGAGCTTAAGAATCGGCCTGGAAAAGGACGTGTCTATATTATCTCCATGCATGGTTCGAGTGGCTAAAGAATATCCAAGGATCACAGCTGGAGAATTGCAGAAATTTGTTGGGTCTTGGGGTCAGAAAGTCTCAAAAAAGAAAATAAATCAGACATCACCTACATCACCACAAGTTGTTTGGGGCGGGGTTTCAAGAAAAAACCCTCTGCTCTCATCAAAGAACAAACACAAGCATCTTCAGTTTGCCAGACACTACTGGAACTTCAAATGTGACCGGGTTCTATGGTCAGATGAAGCAAAAAAAGAGCTTTTTGGCAGCAAACACCAGAGATGGGATTGGTGCACACAGAGATGAAGTACCCAATGCCCACGGTTAAATGTGGTGCTGGATCTTTAATGTTGTGGTGCTGTTTTTTCTGCCAGAGGTCCTGTACATCTTGTTCGGATACATGACATCACAGACTCTATCAAATACCAACAGATAAAAAATAAAAACCTGGCTGCCTCTGCCAGAAAGCTTACAATGGGCCCTGGTCGGATCTTCCAGCAGGACACTGATCCAAAACAAACATCAAAATCAACACAAAAATGGTTCACTGACCACAAAATCAAGGTTCTGCCATGGCCATCCCAGTCCCCTGAACCCCACTGAAAATGTTTGGGGTGAACTTAAGAGGAGAGTCCACCAACATGGACCTCTGAATTTGAAGGATCTGTAAAGATTCTGTATGGAGGAATGGTCTCAGATCCCTTGCCAGGTGTTCTCCAACCACATTAGGCATTATAAGAGAAGACTCTGTTATCTTGGCAAAGGGAGGTTGCAAAAAGTATTGAATAAAAGGGTGCCAATAATTATGGCCAATGCATTTTGGATAAAAATATTTATTTAATAATGAGATATTTCCCCTGTTTCAATTGTTTTACTTCAATTAAAGGTTAGATATTTGTGATTTTTTTTGTTTTTTTTTTGTGAAAGATCAAAAGGATAAATAAATGCAGATTTTTTTCACAGCCTTCTTTGCTCATGTTTACCAAGGGTGCCAGTATTTTTGGTCACAACTGTATCTTTGCTATCTCATCGTATAACTTGATTTTGGAAAGTACACTATATTGCCAGAAGTATTCGCTCACCCATCCAAATAATTGAATTCAGGTGTTCCAATCACTTCCATAGCCACAGGTGTATAAAATGAAGCACCTAGGCATGCAGACTGCTTCTACAAACATTTGTAAAAGAATGGGCCGCTCTCAGGAGCTGAATTCCAGCTTGGTACTGTGATAGGATGCCACCTGTGCAACAAGTCCAGTCGTGAAATTTCCTCGCTACTAAATATTCCACAGTCAACTGTCAGTGGTATTATAACAAAGTGGAAGCGATTGGGAATGACAGCTACTCAGCCACGAAGTGGTAGGCCACGTAAAATGACAGAGCGGGGTCAGCGGATGCTGAGGCGCATAGTGTGCAGAGGTCGCCAACTTTCTGCAGAGTCAATCGCTACAGACCTCCAAAGTTCATGTGGCCTTCAGATTAGCTCAAGAACAGTGCGTAGAGAGCTTCATGGAATGGGTTTCCATGGCCGAGCAGCTGCATCCAAGCCATACATCACCAAGTGCAATGCAAAGCGTCGGATGCAGTGGTGTAAAGCATGCCGCCACTGGACTCTAGAGCAGTGGAGACGTGTTCTCTAGAGTGACGAATCACGCTTCTCCATCTGGCAATCTGATGGACGAGTCTGGGTTTGGCAGTTGCCAGGAGAACGGTACTTGTCTGACTGCATTGTGCCAACTGTGAAGTTTGGTGGAGGGGGGATTATGGTGTGGGGTTGTTTTTCAGGAGCTGGGCTTGGCCCCTTAGTTCCAGTGAAAGGAACTCTGAATGCTTCAGCATACCAAGAGATTTTGGACAATTCCATGCTCCCAACTTTGTGGGAACAGTTTGGGGATGGCCCCTTCCTGTTCCAACATGACTGCACACCAGTGCACAAAGCAAGGTCCATAAAGACATGGATGAGCGAGTTTGGTGTGGAAGAACTTGACTGGCCTGCACAGAGTCCTGACCTCAACCCGGTAGAGCACCTTTGGGATGAATTAGAGCGAAGACTGCGAGCCAGGCCTTCTCGTCCAACATCAGTGTCTGACCTCACACATGCGCTTCTGGAAGAATGGTCAAAAATTTCCATAAACACACTCCTAAACCTTGTGGAAAGCCTTCCCAGAAGAGTTGAAGCTGTTATAGCTGCAAAGGGTGGGCCGACGTCATATTAAACCCTATGGATTAAGAATGGGATGTCACTTAAATTCATATGCATCTAAAGGCAGGTGAGCGAATACTTTTGGCAATATAGTGTATAACATTATTTGGCTGCATCCGAAAGCTGCTATCTTTTGAGGGTGTATACAGAGTTAGGATGAAAATGAGGTGCCTTTCAAATGGTTTTGAGACCAGTTTTCCTAAGATATACATTCATATAAAAATGCTGTTGGTTAAGCCATTAAATGATTAGGCAGAAAGTCACCAAGTCAGCTGCTTTAGCTTTCAGATGCAGCCCTTACTTTCTTGATTTCGACAAGTATGTTCCTTTATTAACATCTCTGTTGGTCCTGCAGCAACATTCCTATCACCTAATCAAATTTTAGGAATGAGGAACGGGATAGGCATAGTGTTTGGCTTTGGGCTAGTGTTTGGCTCCCATACACTCATGGCAAAAGAAGCTGTTTTAACCACTCAATTATAATTGAAAGTTAATATATGCAGTATATAATGTGTAATTAGTCATGTTTACATTTTGCATTTATGGCGCTAAAGATAACGCTGATATGCTGTGTGTGGCCATGTGCACCCATCTGTTAGTGTTTTTTGTAGACTAAAAGCCCATTCACACCAAGAACGATAACTATAATGATAACTATGACCGTAAAGTTAAAAAAAAATATTATATTTTATTATATTATTATTATATAAAAAAAGAGAATATTGGAGTCCACAACTTTAACGATAACGACACAGAGGGAAGATATCGTTGGGATCACTTTCAGAGCAATTGTTTTTTCCAGCTGATGAACTATAAAAACATTGACAGCCAATCAAAATCCATCCAGCTTTAAGGTGCTCGAGCCGCAACATGCACTCATCTTCAAAATAACATATTCCAGCACCAAATTGCCACTTATTATAATACGCAAACTAAAACTCCTGCTGAAGAACCAGCAATGTTTTTCTGCATTTTTCTTCAGTATTAACGGAGATGAATGAAAGGCATTAAGGCATAAAATTACCTCACGTATCCACCACTAATGTCGACAACATTGTCTTATCTCTTTTGAAGATGTTTGTTTCCGTTTTTCTTTTGATTTCTTTGCAAAACGTGGAGTAGTAGTAGTTTATCTACATCCATTTTCTTGACTGTGTACATAACTGCAGCACGTGCTTAGAATAAGCAGAAAGTTATCGTCCATTGGTGTGGACGCTAATATAGTTATCATTACAATTATTGTTATAGTTATCTTTCTTGGTGTGAATGGGCCTTTAATCACATGACATGTTCTTGAAAAATGTCTCTCTTGAAAATGATCGCACAGCCATTTGCCCCAGCAAAGCAACTCTGCACTTCAGTGTGTTTATACTGACTGATCTCAACTGTATAAAGAAATCAACCATAAAAAGATGTTGGCATCAAAGATGTTGGCCTTTACAAAGATTTCCTGACAGTCCATGCTGGCAAGTTGTTTTAAACCACTGCAAAAAACACCTTCGTTTTGGTCAGATTTAGTTTGAAATTATGTCACATCCATTCTTGCTTCAATTCGCTAATCGTACAGTATAAATGAATGAACAGTCTATAGACCTACCATTTCACTATGATTTTAAGTGTAGTTAATGGTCTGGGTTTGGGGTAAGGTAGGGACTATGTTAGACAAACAAAAGATATTGATGCCAGAACACATTCTACTTTGCCAAAACAAGTAACTCTACATCAATACAAATCATTTTGTGGTTGTGTTCTTGGTGTTTCATAGGTGGTTACTTAATAGACATGGTCAACAGAACCAACCCCCAAGTCTCTGTCATATTCTGGTCTCCAGATATGGCTCATAAATCCAATCACTTACAAATGTAATAGCACACCTAAATTCAAACAAATTAGTCTGTGTTCCTTTTATATTGCATTAAAATGTTAAATATTAAACTGAAGTTGGCCAAAAGGATTGAAGTCAAAGTTGTACCCACTCATCTCAGTCAAATAGTTCCTAGAGAGCCCTTGCTTCCCATGGTTTAAATGCTCTATAAGGGTCTCATATATTGTTGTGATGGAGAATGTGAGCAGGCCTCTTTAATCTGAGTGAATTATGTAGGCCATGCGTCAGGCATCTTTTTGGTCTCTGCTTTGTTCTCTGCATGTGCCAAAGCACTTGAGCTAACATACCCTGCTGTGTCATCTACAAAACCACAGTAAAAAAGCTGGAGATTCTGAATGAACAACTGCAGAATTAATTTGGACAATGAAGTTAGCGCTGTGTACTTTTGTAGCATGTGAGCTAATTTCACAGAGATGTTATGTTGCCATTAAAGGCTTTCAGCTTTTCAGAGAGGAGAGTAGAAATATTCTGCTCAACTCAAGGAGAATAAATCAAGAGTTTTATGGATGCTTTAAGGTTTGTCTGAATTTGACTCACAAGGATTAAGGAATTTGCCTTATGCCCTCCAAAAAATACATATTTAAATATCAGGTATCAGTTCGCTCACCTCAAATTCACTTCATTTTCATAAAGGGATAGTTAACCCAAAAAAATTCTGTCATCATTCCTCACCCTTATATTGTTCCTAACCCATTTGATTTTATTTCTTCTATGGAACACAAATGGAAAAGTTTAGCAAAAAGCTGATGTTGCTCTTTTCAATACAGTGAAAGTGAGTGGGGACTAGGGTTGCCAACTGTCCCATATAATACCAATATTAATATAATATTAATATTGGTGTAACATTATTTTTCGTTCTTCCTTGTATTGTAATGTATTGATGACGTCCCATATTATTTTAGCAGTGAGGCACTTGAGGGGGACCCACTCCCTTCTCCTTCTTTTATGTTCCATGGAAGAAACCGCTTACGTATTTGGCAAGCCGTATGGGTTTGAAATGACCTATGGGTGAGTAAATGATGACAGAATATTCATTTTTGGGTGAACTAATCATTTAACTTTGCTTTAAAGTCTCTTAAAGTTTATTTCTAAATTCTTCATTGGTCATTCTGAACATGTAATGAACTTACCCAAGCTTCTGTTGTAGTTAAGGACATTACAGCTTTGCCACAAACTTCTTTAATAAAAATATAATGCTGTTATTGATACTAAATTTCATTCATCAAAGTTAGCCAGCTACTGGGATCACTAAATCCATATAAACATTGCTGTTGACAAAATCAGTCATAAATACTTTACAAAGTGTTCTTAAAAGGTAGCAAAAATATATTTAAACAATGGCTAAACAATCCTGCCGCCCTGTAAATACAAGTAGTAATCACTGATCTAATTATACCATCTCTTTAACAAATCTACTCACCATCTGTGTCCCTACAGGTTGAAAGTTCAAACACCTGTTTCTCTCCCAGAACTATAATTAAACCCACTCCCAAGATGTAACTGAGTAGTCCAGCATGTCACTTACATTCTTTTCCAAACTGGTCCATGAACATATTTTTGAATACTTCCATATTGAGCATGTTGAGGCGGTCGTGTGAACACTATGGAGGAGTTGACTACAGCTAAAGCTAATCTCAGCAAGCCATGCCTGGCACCAGAAACAATGCTAAGCAGCAGCAGATATGTTGGGATTAAAAGGAATTAGTTGAGAATACGCCATGAGCCTTTCCTCATTTAGATGCTCATTGATATTGGCGCCAAAGCTAGTTAGAGCAACTAATATACCTCTGAGGGGGACTACCTCTCTAACCCAAATAGAGTCACTAGACAGTGGCTTAGAAAGCATCATTATCCTTTGTTATGGTTTTTACACTAGAGGAAGCTGCTTCGTGTTGTGCTTAGAATTATAAAAACAAAGAACTTAGTAAAGTTCTCTTCACTAGTGAGATTCTTTGCTGTCGATTTTCTACATAGGCAGCTGCCTTAAAAGGCAGAATCTTATTTGAAATGGACCCTCCTAAGTGACTGATTTGACTGAAACTCTGTGCAAGTAATTTGAGTCAGAAGACTGTAGAATTTGATTGGTAGCACAGCCTTTGACATAAAAAAAGATAAGAGAAACAATGTCTCCTCTTTTTTAAAAGTTGATAAGCCTGTTTATTTAACTACACATAATTATATGGTTAGTTGCATTTTCAGTCCCATGACCAATTTTTTGGTTGTGACCCACCAGTTGCCAACCACTGCTGTAATATACTATGCAGTCAAATTAAACATCTCAGTGGCTAGTGCACACTATGTTAGTCTAAATAAATCAGCCTAATGAGATAAGACAAAAACCAAAACTCTGAAGAGACAAGATTTTGGCATGGATGGTCATTATCAGTCATTACTTATTCGAAGTGATTAGCCTTCTAAAGAGTGATGCCACAGAACAGGTAATTGAGATCATGTCCACCTCAATGTAAAGGAGCCCAGAAACCTCCAGACAAGATCAATAATGAATAGAGCTTCTACATGTTACAAAACTCCATGACACAGAAACCAAAAGAACCGACTAGCCTGCCACGGTCCTGTCACTCTGTCAGTCTGGGTTTTTGTCTGACAGGACCGTGGCATTATCGTCCCATGTCTGTCTTGTGTTTTGTTGTCTGTCTTTGTGTGAGCGCATGGTTTCGGTTGTATTCCCTGCCGTGTGCTCTTCAGTCCATCTTGTTTCATGTCAGGAGCACGGTGTCTGGATCCTGACTTCCTGTCTGGTTCGGTTTCTGTCTGTCTGTTATTGAGCGGGTGCATCGCGCTTATGTCATCTTGGCAGCATGCACTCGCGTCAATATTGTCTGGCTCTCGCAAACGCAGGTGCATCACATGTCATTGCATTGTGCGCCCGGGTCACGAGCTGTCTTCACGTGCTGAGGTTCGGTCACTTCGGTCTAAGGTGTCGGGTGTGTGTGTGGCCGAACTCTCGCACAGGTGTCCTGGCTTGTTTTTGTCGCCTGTTGTGTGCATCGCATGGCGTTTGCCTCGCGATGAACGCTCAGGTTTCGTTTAGTGTGAGAATGCTTGGCATCGCTTTGTTTGGCATTGCTACGTATTCTCTCGTCTTGTTTGTCAGTTGGCATGGGCGTATATTGCCTTATGGTCTTGGCGATGTGCGCTCATGCCATTCGGGTGTTTTGTTGTCTTGTGAGAGCACATGGCTTTGTTTTGTTTCTGTATCCCCGTGTGTCTCTCTGTCTTACGTCATACCCCGTCTCCTTGTTTGTTCATTATTAGTAACATTATTTTGTTCTCCCTTGTATTGTAACGTATAAGTGATGAATTATAATACATTTGAACTTGAACTTGATTAAGCCAGGATGTTCCATATTTTGGCCGAAATGATGATGTCCCATATTATTTTAGCAGTGAGGCACTTGAGGGGGACCCACTCCCTTCTCCTTCTTTTATGTTCCATGGAAGAAACCGCTTACGTATTTGGCAAGCCGTATGGGTTTGAAATGACCTATGGGTGAGTAAATGATGACAAAATATTCATTTTTTGGGTAAACTAATCATTTAACTTTGCTTTAAAGTCCATCTTGTTTTCCAGTCAGTCCTGTGTATTTGTTTGTTTATTCCAGTCAGTCTGTCGGTCTAGTTTCCTGTCCTGTTTACTCCTACCCGGTCCAGTCGGTCCTGTCCCCAGCTGCTTTCTGCCCCAGAACTGGAATACCTTTTTCCCCTATTTGGGGTAGATGTTTGTTTTTCCCCCTTGTGGGAGTTTTGGTTTGTTTTTGCCCTTTTTGTGTTAATAAATCCTTTGTTTTTTAAAACTCTGCGCTTGGGTCCTGAGCCTCATTCTCAATCCTTGGCACTAGCCCACCTTACCACTCACAAACCTGAGGTAGGAGAGGTTATGAGGTGCAATAGGATATGCATATTTAAGTGATATTTGCTAAGAAAAGCATCTTCTATTCCTGTTGCTTATATTCAGGGTTATGGATCTGAAAAAAATAAAGAAAACAGCATCCCGCATTGTTTGTGCTACGGATATGTATAAAATACCTAAAATCGCATGCTGTTTCTTTTCAAAGCAATAGGACTTATGATTTTTAGGATTAAAAAACAGGTGATAAATAACATAGGTTTACACTGTAGGATGGATCCGATCTATATCTATAGACCACAATATCTTCCCACAGTTTGTGTGAGTCGATACTGCAACAATGACAATATAAACATGTATAAGGAAGACTTTAATTAAAGTCTCCACTGAATAATTATCAGATAGGCTATGATATGTTAATACTGATTCGATGCAGTCGGTTGCAAAAAAAAAAAAAAAAGCCTTAAGTTAAGAAAACCTTTAGGGACATTCGCCGGCGTAGTAGCGAGTTTTGAAGTTGGGGGCAGCAAACTGTGCTGGTTGTGATGTCATCACAACAACATTCTGCAGTCAATATGGCCAATTTATTAAAATAATAATAATTTAAAAAACAATATGGCTAATTCATTCCAGACCAGCTTCCAGCATTGTCAAATCACGGTGACTGACTAGTTATTTATCAATATACACCGCACAAATGCTTATGTAATCTAACTAAAGAGATTGAAATCTGTTTCCACGCCACCCGGCACAGAGAGAGACTGTCACTGCACAGTTCACACATACCTTTGAGGCAGCTTTCTTCAGTTTTGGATACTTCTGGAACACTGTATTGGTTCAACTGCGTGTTCCTGTGTATGGGTCCCTCTGTTTTATGTCTATTAAATCGTTTGACAGTCGTTTTATTGTTTGTGTCTGCATTTAACAACATTACACAAGCACAATATGCCCTGTGTTTTGTACCTTTTTTAAAATGGCATATTGCTTTCGATATTGTGTGACTTCAAGTGTTAAGGGTTAAAGTTATTTCCTCATCCCCAATAATAGGATACAAAGCAATATTGTTCATACTAATTCTGCTGACATTATGACTGATCTTCGATATCAAAGTAAAATTTCCCTCTTGAAAGAATAACACAAAACCCACATAGGTTTTAAAACACCGTTATTTTACTTGATAAGCTTGATAACATTGTGCAAACAGTTTAGTTTTATAACATTGTGAAAACAGTATATGGGCATTCTATGACATATAAATAATATCATGCAAGTTATAACTACTTACATGAACATCTGGACTTGTGTATAATGGAATATTTCCTTATGGTTCAACACACGTCTACAAATAACATAAAATGGCAGTAACAGCTAGCCAGCATGCCCTCATCCACTTTCATTCATTTCTAGCTTGTTTTATTAAGGTTCTGGGGATTGTATAGATCAGTGGTTAGATGGATCGATCAGACATCTGCATTTTTTTTACTTTTCTTGGTGCAAAGGGCAAAATGGCACGTTTACCTGTTTAAATGAATATCAGATGCTAAAACTACATCGAATTATAGTCCTTACCAGGAATATACTTTAACATCTATTGTTGTTAATGCTTGAGGACTTGCTATTGGCTCTTGTCATTGCATAATTAATGAGGTACATCTGTGCAGGTTAACAATTAAAAGGTATTGGGAGTTATAATTATGTTTTAAGTACCGTTTAATTTTAATTATGTCATTTTATGTTATGACTTAGTTTTTCATTACCCTGGGTGGGATTAGTGTTCCTTTGTGTTAGGTGTGATACTGTTTGAGAAAATGATGAACATCAAAAAGCGTTATGAAGATATGAGTCAAATGAATCAATTGCCTTGTTGAATGATTTGGTAAGTTAAGGCGTTTGGAATGGCACACACTAATGACATCTGTTGGTGAACTCACATGAGTTATGCAGTTTGATTCAGGCCATGAAGCATTGATTCTAAACAAGTGATTCATTAGAATTTCAAAGTTTTACATACGTTTTTAAATGCCCATCACTTGATATCATGTGCTGAAGCCTGACCTATAGAGTGCTTGAGCAAGACATCATATTGGTCATTATCATCTATCAAGAGCAGGAAAGCAATGATTCAAATCGGCTAGTAGTCACTCCTTATCAGTCAATTCCCATGCTACACTACTATCAATGCATGCACTGAAAGTGCGCATATTTTTATATCAGCCGAATTTAAGCTTTAATTTTTGTAATTTTTGTTCATTTAATAAAAATGGTGGCCTTTATCTGATTGATATTCGACTTGGTGACTTTTTCTCCACTGGTGAAAAAAAAAAAAAAAGGAACACTTGTACTCTTCGTGTCAAAATTAACCTAGGAAATGAACGGGAAAGACTACAATACAGTGCTTTAATTTTTATTGGCCAAATACTAAAAAAATCTATAAATCTACCACAAAGCAGAAAAAAACACACAGAAACGAAGGGGTGAGCCAATAACACATCCACATCCACACACATGCAAAATGTTTTAAAATCATTGGTAATTAAAATACAGTTACATTCAAAAAGTATTTTGATTACTGAAGAGATTACTTTGCATTTTATTGTCATTTGTTTCATTTAATATTTAGTCCTTTCAGATGGAAAACATTTATACATATAAATGACGCGATCCAAAGTGCATTTGAACAGCGGTGAAACACTTTCTTATGATGTGTTACATTCATACGAGCAGACAGAGAAGTAAGTTTGAAGTAAGTTTGGAGCAGAAGAAATAGAAATAAACCTTGTGTAAATTGTCAGCTTTACGCTAAGCTAAAATGCTATTTCTAGCCATTTTACATGCACATGTTACCAGGCACGATCATATTTTATTATCAAGAAAATTCACATTAGATCGTAATTTCTTTTTTCTAGTAAGACCTTTGATATTAGGGCAAAAATCATATTCTTGATAATAATTTTTGTATTGTTTTCCTGTAAAAATATCTAAAAATCCTTAAAACAAGATCAATTTGATTTATCTTGTTTTAGAAACAACACTGCATGAGATATTTAGGTTTTTCAGAGAATGTATTTTTAACATGTGTATTTTGTTTTACTGTACTGGCAGAGTTTTTATAGTCAAAACAAGTGAAAAAATCTACCAGTGCTGAAGAAGTAATCCAGAGTATTTAGAAAACATTACTGACCTTGAGTAATCTAACGGAATACATTACAAATTACATTTTACAGCACGTATTCTGTAATCTGTAGTGGAATACATTTCAAAAGTAACCCTCCCATCCCTGCTTATTATGAATGTATTAAGTGAAGATAACAGAAAATCTGTTATTTTATATGACAATGAATAGTAATTTAGAGGTTAATAAGGTCTAAATACCATAAAATCCCACCAAAATGCACAACTTTAGCGTTTTTTTACTTTATTGAAGTTAGCGTTATTACATTTCTTTCATAAAAATTTTAAATAACTCATTTATTGTTTTCGGGTCAGTACAAGTGTGATTCTAAAACGAAGAGTGCACAAGGGTTAAATCTTAATGTAATAGGATGTTTTTCTAAGTGAGTGCAGTTTTTAGGAAGATAAAATGTACAGTTGAAGTTTACATAAACTTTAGCCAAATACATTTAAACTCAGTTTTTCACAATTCCTGATATTTAATCATAGAAAACATTCCCTGTCTTAGGTCAGTTAGGATCACTATTTTTAGAATGTGAAATGTCAGAATAATAGTAGAGAGAATTATTTATTTCAGCTTTTATTTCTTTCATCACATTCCCAGTGGGTCAGAAGTTTACATACACTTTGTTAGTATTTTGTAGCATTGTCTTTAAATTGTTTAATTTGGGTCAAATGTTTTGTGTAGCCTTCCACAAGCTTCTCACAATAAATTGCTGGAATTTTGGCCCATTCCTCCAGACAGAACTGGTGTAACAGAATCGGGTTTGTAGACCTCCTTACTCGCACATGCTTTTTCAGTTCTGCCCACAAATTTTCTATCAGACTGAGGTCAGAGCTTTGTGATGGCCACTCCAATACCTTGACTTTGTTGTCCATTTTATCACAACTTTGAATGTATGCTTGGGGTCATTGTCCATTTGGAAGACCCATTTGCGACAGAGCTTTAACTTCCTGGCTGATGTCTTGAGACGTTACTTCAATATATCCACATAATTGTCCTTCCTCATGAATCCATCTATTTTGTGAAGTGCACCAGTCCCTCCTGCAGTAAAGCACCCTGCAACATGATGCTGCCACCTCCATGCTTCACGGTTGGGATGGTGTTCTTCAGCTTGTATGCCTCACTCTTTTTCCTCCAAACAAAATGATGGTCATTATGGCCAAACAGTTCAATTTTTGTTTCATTAGACCAGAGGACATTTCTCCAAAAAGTAAGAACTTTGTCCCCATGTGCACTTGCAAACTGTAGTCTGGCTTTTTTATGGCAGTTTAGGAGCAGTGGCTTCTTCCTTGCTGAGCAGCCTTTCAGGTTATGTCGATATAGGACTCGTTTTAATGTGGATATAGATACTTGTCTACCTGTTTCCTCCAGCATCTTCACAAGGTTCTTTGCTGTTGTTCTGGGATTGATTTGCACTTTTCGCACCAAACTACGTTCATCTCTAGGAGACAGAATAAATCAAATCAAATCAAATCACTTTATTGTCACACAGCCATATACACAAGTGCAATGGTGTGTGAAATTCTTGGGTGCAGTTCCGTGAATTTCACACACCATTGCACTTGTGTATATGGCTGTGTGACAATAAAATGATTTGATTTGATTTGATATCTGAGCGGTATGATGGCTGCATGGTCCCATAGTGTTTATACTTGTGTACTATTGTTTGTACAGATGAACATGGTAACTTCAGGTGTTTGGAAATTGCTCCCAAGGATGAACCAGACTTGTGGAGGTCCACAGTTTTTTTTTCTTCTCATTTCTTTTGATTTTCCCATGATGTCAAGCAAAGAGGCTTGAGTTTGAAGGTAGGGCTTAAAATACATCCACAGGTACACCTCCAATTCAGTACACTTCCTATCAGAATCTATTTGGTTAATTGTCTAAAGGCTTGACATAACTTTTCATGATCCAATCAATTGAATGGATAATCAATAAGATGTATAAAATCAAATCCTATCCTCCATTTTTTTTCTTGCTGCAAATTCCATTTCCAAAAATCTGATAATGCTAAAATTTAAGTTAAATACTCTTTAATGTTCCAATAGCTGCTTTTGGAATTATCGTCTATCAGCAAAAATTAATGGAGGGCCCTAGAGTAAAATTTAATATAGATCATCCTCTAATAATGATAACTAACTTATGCCAATGGTTGAGCAAATATTGCCATGTGTCAAACAGAACAATGTTTTGATAGCACCACAGAGCCACAGTGTTTACTCTTTTTGGGGGACTTAACCTACGAATGGTTTATGTATAGTCATCTCTGCATGTTAAGATGGTAAGCTGGGATAAGACAAAGCGATTTTAACAGAATAAATTACACACTTCACCCTTAACATATCTCATGCTAGTAATTTGCACAGACCACATTACCCTTATCTTAAAGCAACAACACACTAAACACACTTTTGCATACTTGTTATGGGAAGAATTCATCTCTGCCCCTTTTGCATCTAAAGTGCTCAGCACTCTGAAACATTTCAAGATAACACGTTTTGTACCACTGTTAGGCTTGTCTCCTTATTTCACCTTTTTAAAGAACAAAAGTGCCTGCAACTTGAGCAGTGAAAAGAAATAGGAGCCAGGGCCACTTGCGAAAGAAAGATGGGAGACTTGAGCTGTGAGCAGATCGAGGTTTCAATTTAACCTTTGCAGGGCAAAGCATACAGAAAAAGATAAAATAGATACTTTAAAGTCCATCACAGATTCATACATTGTGAATATGCATGTTAAAAAGTCAACAATAGCACTTCATAGGCCAATTTCCCATAAATATTACTCCAAATACAGTATATTAGAACATTTAACCTCATGATAATGGTATAAATTTCCCCTGCTAGGGTCAAAAATACACAGCCTTTTCAAACTACCCATTTTTCCATAAAGTCAATCATCTTCATTCAATCATAAACGTATTTATGTAACCAGTTTTTACCTGACACTTCAGATGCAAATTAGAATCCCATCCATTCAATGTCTTGTGTGACCAATACACATAGCAAGCGCATACACACGCAGAGCACAGACATACACAACTGAAACCTCGCCTGAAAGTAGGCAAATCAGACAAATTTGGTTATTTTAACCAGTACTTACTTGCATAATCAGAGTCATTGGAAGAATGACATTCAAAATAGCTTGTAAATATCAAATGTCACAAACCTCCTTTCCTGAAATTACCAGTTTAAACCATCCTAAAATAGTTTGCTGTACTTAGCTGGTGTCCCAGCCTGGTTAGGCTAGTTTGCTTTACTGGTTTAGTGATTTTTGTATTTTTTTTTGTATTATTTATTTTTTGGCTCTTGCCATCTGGCTGACCAGCTAGGGTAGCGAGCACCAGCTTGGCCAGTCTGGAAGACCAACTTAAACCAGCTCAGATCAGAAAAACCTAGGCTGGTTTGAATTTGTTTTCCAGCAGTGCTGTTTCACAAATAGCACTAATGCTCTGTTTTTGGAAAAACAGTCCACATTTTCTCAATTTACAGTTAATACTGCAGTGTTTTTAAATCAACAATAACGTAGGAAAATCCTGAAGTCCTGACTTCTGAACAAAAGCTAAAAGGCCACACCATGCAAGTAAACTAATGTCAACTTACAGTTCGCCACGGCCTCTACATGCTCAGGTATCAATCTGTTGTATCCTCCCCTCGTAAAGGAAGAAGACTGTGCTACTTACTCCCTACAGTCAGGTCATCTCTCTGTATTATGTATTATTCATCACCAAAAAGTAACATAATATTGTACAATATGCCGCCATGCTTGGCATGCGACATTTGTTTTAATGTAACCCTGTTGTTGCCTCTCAGCTGATGTGACCATGAACAGAGGCATGCAATATCACTTACATATGACAGATTTAAATACGGATATGTGCAACAGGGCATGATTGCAGACATCAGGCAATGATAGTGTGATAGAGTTTCTACCTACAGTGTAGCCACATGGGTAAGAGGAGTTATTTAGGGTTAGGAGAGACAGGGTTGATTTTATTAAGGTTTATGCAGGTGTTGGGTGTTCTGACTCATCCCATAATGACTCAAAGAGAGTCATTCTCTGTGATTGCCACTTCATCCAAGTCTGAGCTGTTGCAAAGATGTCATGCCACTTATCTATCTTGGAGAGACATCTAGTGTCTCTACCTCAAGCTATGACCACACCATTACCTAGCAGAAATGGTTAGACAGCTGAATCAGTATGTAGAGAAATTCTTAGTGTTGTTTTCTAATGCCAGTATCATTATTATTATTGCGAATGAGTTCACTTTGAGATTTTTCGAAACCTCTAACCTTAAGTTTTAAATGGATAGTTCATCCAAAAATGAAATTTCTCTCATTATTTACTCACCCTCATGATATCTCAGGTGTGTATGACTTTCTTTCTTCACCAGAACACATTTGAAGAAAAATTTCTTAGCTCAGTATGTTCTTAAAATGCAATTAAATGGTGAGTTCTCTTTTGAAGGTCCAAAAATCAGTCAGCATAAACGTCTTCTAAAGTGGCATGATCGCTTTGGTGTGAAAAAGATAAATATTTAAGAACTTTTATTAACTCTAAATCATGCTTCCGTTGGGCAGCGGTACATGCGAGTGACATAATTGCATTGGCATTTGAAACACGCGAGAACTGACGCATGTGCATCACAGTTGAAAGAGCAGCGCTGTTTACAAGTGAGAAGGAGGAGTGCTGTACAGTAGCTTTGTTGATTTTGGTTTAGATCTGTTATTATCTGTTTCTTTACTCACAATGGAGCATTTGTGTGCTTATCCTGTATGTCTCAACCGAGTGGAGAACGTGAGATTACCTCACCATCCATGGCAACCTAAATATGTCACACAAGAGACAGTGTGAACTCCATCCTCTCATGAAGCATTGGATTAGTTAAAAAGTACTTAAATATTGATATTTTATTCACTCCAAAAGCGATCGTATCACTTTAGAAGACATTACTTTAACAGCTGGTGTCGTATCAATGACGTTTATGCTGACTGTCTGTGATTTTTGGACCATCAAAAGAAAATCACCATTTAATTGCATTTTAAGTACCTACTGAGCTAAGAAATGTTTTTAATTTTTCTTCAAATATGTTCTGGTGAAGAAAGAAAGTCATACAGACCTGGGATATCATGAGGGTGAGTAAATAATGAGAGAATTTTAATTTTTGGGTGAATTATCCCTTTAAGCACTTGTCCTTTATGTTACCCTGCACTATGGACATAAATGATACCTCAAATCAAGTGATGTGTCGAGGAGAGGTGTGCTAATGTTCTTCTAAGCATTTGGACATATGGTTTTCGCCTGTTAAACAATACAATGTGCAAAACAATTTGATAGATTTACATTAAAGGATGGACCCAAGACATATCTATGGACAAGAATTTCATAGAGACTTCATGGTGACTTCAGCTCTTTTGACTTGGGCCAGTAAGCAACCAACTAGCAACCACTCACAATACCATAACATATATGTATGTATATATATATATATATATATATATATATATATGTATATTTAGTAATGTTAGAAATCACTGCATTTGTTTTACATTTCATTCACCAAAATCACAGAAGAATAAAGGAATCTTAATTGCTTCCAGCCTTTCAACTGCAACATCTTTAACCACTGTTCCCTATCTGTCACTCACTCGACGTTGTGTCGATGTCTTTGATAAAAGGCCAATGAAAATTGGCGAGTGGTATTTGCATGCCACTCCCCTGGACATACGGGTATAAAAGGAGCTGGTATGCAACCACTCATTCAGATTTTCTCTTCGGAGCCGAACAGTCATGCTCACTGAGCTGAATACTACTGTTCATTCACCTCTGCTGGATCTGATGGCGCATTTCAGCGGCTTCTCCCCCCTCTGCACTGGTGCACTGCAGAGAATGCCCCTGGGCGCTTCGGCAGAAATAAAAGAGTATATTTCTCTAAAAGAGCGACACACACGGAACGTCTTTTTAAAGACGTGTCTTTTTAAAGATGCTTTTCCAATTGTGTGTTATTCCTGGTTTCGCTCGTTATCTCTCGCCTTCTGACGGTCACGATCAATGTCTTTCGTGTCTGGGCACTGCTCACGCAGAGACAGCGTTCGTGGATGGTCATGTTCTCATTGCGAGAATATGTCCATGGCAACGTTGCGGTCGCGGCTCGCCTTCTTAAGAAATCGAGCCACCCCAGAGGCTCCCGCCTCGGTCCTTTTACCTACGGGTATGAGGCCAGCGCGGCTAGCACTGGGGGCGATTTGGGGACCCCAATGGGACCGCCTCCATCGGGTATCCCCCCACGGACCTCCCATTCCCCAGCATGCTCACTGCCCCGATTGGGCTTCCGGATGATTCCGCCGGCTCATCCGGAAGGCCTGTAGGTTTACGTCGTCTCTGACAGCCAAGGTCTACGGTGCCGCTGGACAAGCCACCTCAGCCCTGCACGCCATGGCTCTCCTGCAAGTCCGCCAAGGCGCTAAAGGTACTGCACGAGGGTAGTTCCGCCCCGGGATTGATGCAGGAACTGCGCTCTGCGACCGACCTCACTCTCTGAGCGACGGAGGTCACGGCGCAGTCTCTCGGGCGGACGATGGCCACACTAATGGTCCAGGAGCGCCAACTTTGGCTCAACCTGGTCAAGATGGGTGAGGCCGACAAGACACGATTCCTTGCTGCCCCCATTTCCCAGGCGGGCCTATTTGGTGACACCGTCGAGGACTTTGCCCAGCAGTTTTCGATGGTAGAGCAGTAGATGGATGCTAGCTGGCATATCCTGCCCCGGCATGGCTCAAGGTCCCGCACCCCATCTACTCATCGCCAAGGGCGTCCCCCGCGGTGACTGCACCGGCTCCGCCGCAGCCCGCCCCTTCGGCCCGGCCCCGGCGTGGAGCCCACCGCAGGAAGCAGACGCCACCCGTCTCACGGGCCGCCCAGAACCCGTGAAAGGCTTCAAAGCGCCCTTGAGATGGGCAACCCAGGAACAAGGAAACCCGCTGCTCTGGAGCTGGTAAGCAGATCTCCATCTTTTTGTTACCTTTTGCATTTAATTGCGCTGCATGCCCAAGTGGCTGCAGTACTCAAGAGCTCAGCAAGAGCGGTTTCCTTGTTTCCTGGGTCACGTATCCGGTGTGCAAGGCCATCATCACGACCACTGTCCACCACACTATTTGGCAGGTTTGGTGCTCCAGTGGTGGCCTCCCGCCCCTGAGCGCCCAGCTGTGGCACAAATCTGCCCCCGATGTGACAGTCTCCACTGGTCACGAGGACAGGCCTCTTCCTCCCCCGTCCCAGGCTGTTCCAGGGGTGGTCACAAGTAGCCAGGTAAGTGCTTCAATGTCCTTAGACTCAGCATGGCTACGACGTGGTGTGGCACCTCGAGCTCCGCCCCGCCACGAGGCCCCACCTGCCAGTATGTCCAATGACGTTGTCCCTTTGGTCCCCCTTGCGCGGAACTTGGACGCATGCCTTGCGCTTTCCAGTCCATCACGAGGGCTGGTCCGGACCGTCTGACTCGGCTGCGTGATTCATTCGCCGGGCGTCCACCCAGGTTCAGCAGTGTCCACTTCACCTTGGTGAAGGACGAAAATGCTGCTACCTTGCGCGGAGATTGCTACCCTCCTACGGAAGGGCGTGATAGAACCTGTCCCTCCAGCCGAGATGAAGAAAGGGTTTTTCAACCCCTATTTCATCATACCAAAAAAAGGCAGTGGGTTGCGGCCAATCTTGGACCTGTGAGTTCTGAACTAGGCTTTACACAGACTCCCATTCGAGATGCTGACACAACAATGCATTCTGGCGAGCGTCTGGCATCAAGATTGATTCGTGGCGGTAGACCTGAAGGATGCGTACTTCCACGTCTCGATCCTTCCTCAACACAGACCCTTCCTGAGGTTTGCATCCGAGAGTCAGACATATTAGTACAAAGTCCTCCCTTTCGGCCTGTCCCTGTCTCATCGCGCCTTTACGAAGGTCATAGAGGCTGCCCTTGCCCCGTTAAGGGAGGTGATCACTCGCGTTCTCAACTACCTTGATGACTGTCTAATCCTAGCTCATTCTCGAGACATGTTGTGCACACACAGGGACCTAGTGCTCTCACACCTCAGCCGACTAGGGCTTCAGGTCAACTAGGAAAAGAGCAAGCTCCTCCTGGTTCAGAGCATCTCTTTTCTCGGTTTGGAGTTGGACTCACAAACAAGCATGCCCAGTCGGAGTTGGCCTGTTTGAAGGCGTTCAAACAGAAAATAGCAGTTCCACTGAAACTTTTTCAGAGGCTCCTGGGGCATATGGCATCCTCGGCGGTGGCCACCCCGCTCGGGTTGATGCATATGAGGCCGCTTCAGCACTGGCTCCAGACTCGAGTCCCGAGATGGGCATGGCACCACGGGACACGTCGCGTGGTCATCACGCCGGTCTGTCACCATCTTTTCAGCCCTTGGACCGACCTCTCGTTTCTACGGGCAGGTGTTCCTCTAGAACTGGTCTCCAGGTGCATCGTGGTCACGACAGTCACCTCCAAGACGGGCTGGGGCGCTGTTTGCAATGGGCACGCAGCCGCTGGCCTCTGGATGGGTCCGCGACTGCATTGGCACATCAACTGCCTCGAGTTGTTGACAATTCTGCTCGCCCTGCGGAGGTTTCGGCCGTTGATCCAGGGCAAGCACATGTTAGTTCAGACAGACAACATGACAACGGTAGCATATGTCAACCGCCAAGGCGGTTTACACTCTCGCTGTATGTCACAACTCGCCCGCCGTCTCCTCCTCTGGAGTCAGCAGCACTTCAAGTCGCTGCAAGCCACTCACATCCTGGGCAACCTCAACACTACAGCGGACGCACTGTCATGACAGGTTACCCTCAGGGGAGAGTGGAGACTCCACCCTCAGGTGGTCTAGCTGACTTGGAGTAGATTTGGAGCATAGGTGCACCTGTTTGCCTCCCAAGAATCCTCCCACTGCCCCCTCTGGTACATCCTGACCGAGGCCCCCCTCAGCATAGACGCGCTGGCACACAGCTGGCCCCCTGGCATGCGCAAAGATGTGTTTCCCCCAGTGAGCCTGCTTGCACAGACCCTGTGCAAGGTCAGGGAGGACGAGGAGCAGGTCGTCCTGGTAGCACCCTACTGGCCCGCCCAGACGTGGTGCTCGGACCTCACGCTCCTCACGACAGCTCCCCCCTGGCGAATTCCCCTGAGGAAGGAGCTTCTTTCTCAGGGACGGGGCACCACCTGGCAACCGTGCCCAGACCTCTGGAATCTCCATGTCTGGCCCCTGGATGGGACGCGGAAGACCTAAGCGGTCTACCACCTGCGGTGTTAGACACGATCACTCAGGCTAGGGCCCCCTCTACGAGGCACCTGTATGCCTTTAAGTGGTGTCTGTTCACTAAGTGGTGTTCTTCCCGTCGGGAAGACCCCCAGAGATGCGCAGTCGGATCAGTGCTTTCCTTCCTGCAAGAGAGGTTGGAAGGGAGGCTGTCCCCTTCCACCTTGAAGGTGTATGTTGCCGCCATAGCAGCACACCACAACGCAGTCGACAGTAAGTCCTTAGGGAAGCACGACCTGATCATCAGGTTCCTAAGAGGTGCCAGGAGGCTGAATCTCTCCAGACCGCACCTTGTTCCCTCATCAGACTTCTGTAGTTCTTCAGGGTCTACAGAGAGCCCCCTTTGAGCCTTTACAGTCAACCGAGCTTAAGGCACTCTCCTTGAAGACTGCCCTCCTGACTGCGCTCACTTCCATCAAGAGGGTAGGTGACCTGCAGCGTTCTCTGTCAAAGAAACGTGCCTGGAGTTCGGTCCAGGTTACTCTCACGTGATCCTGAGACCCTGACCGGGCTATGTGCCCAAGGTTCCCACCACCCCTTTAGGGACCAGGTGGTGAACCTGCAAGCACTGTCCCAGGAGGAGGCAGACCCAGCCCTGTCGTCGCTGTGTCCGGTGTGCGCTTTACGCATCTATTTGGATCGCATGCAGAGCTTTAGAATTTCTGAACAGCTCTTTGTCTGCTTTGGTGCACAGCGGAAAGGAAGCGCTGTCTCCAAGCAGAGGATCACCCACTGGCTCATTGACGCCATAACTATGCCATATGTCGCCTAGGACATTCCGCCCCTGGTAGGGCTACCAGCCCATTCTACCAGGGGTATAGCAGCTCCCTGGGCCCTGGTCAGGGGTGCCTCTCTAACAGACATTTGTAGAGCAGTGGGCTGGGCAACACCCAACACCTGTGCAAGGTTCTACAACCTCCGGGTGGTGTTTCGTCCCAGGTAGTGGCACGCAACACAAGCGGATAAGCCCGGGATAGCTGGCCGGGTGTATCGCTTGCACATAGCGCCTTCCACCTCCCTTGGAGCTGAAGACATGCGCCATTAATTCCCAGTAGTGTTCACAAACTTTGTTCTCTGGTTGACTTCCTCCGAGCCCTGTGGCAGTCGAGTGTTCGGAGAGACTCGCTGCCGGCCCAGTACACGCACTAAGAGCCCTGTTCTGGGGTAGGTGCTCCGCATGTGGCAGTTCCCTGTAAGGCTAACTCCATGCAATATATATCTTCCGCTAGTTCATTTCCCTGCTGGCAAACTGCGTCTTCCTTGGGCAGAACCCCTCTGCCCCAGTTTCCATGTTTATAGTAACTCCTCCCCCATTGGGCAGGATCTACCTTGAAGGCTCTCCACATGGTTGGAAAGATCATGTGACGTATTCTTCCATTTAAATATCCCCCCCTCTCTTTGGGCAAGGTGTGGTCTCCGCGGTGTCTTCCCCTTGGGTGGGACACCCCCCGACTAGACCTGGCGGCCCAGTCGGATAATCCCCCTTCTTTTTTAGGGAGTGGAAAAAGAGAAGGGGATAAGAGGCCATGACTGGGTTAAGCCTGTCTCTATCTTTGGGTAGTCAACTTGTCCCCAAAAAGAGCCGTTCGACACTCATAACTATGTTGGGGGAGGTTACGTGTCGACTTGGTGCGCTGGCTATGAGGCACACAGCAGTCTGCCCACCACACACCGCCAGTTCACGTAGCACAGTTCAGCCAGTTGTGGCGTTTCGTATAGGGACCCCTAGTGTCACTAAATCGACACAACGCCGAGTGAGTGACAGATAGGGAACGTCATGGTTACTTGTGTAACCTCCGTTCCCTGATGGAGGGAACGAGACGTTGTGTCCCTCCTGCCACAACGCTGAACTACCCGCTGAAATGGCCGGACCTTATATCAGCTCCTCAGCATAAAACCTGAATGAGTGGTTGCATACCAGCTCCTTTTATACCCGTATGTCCGGAGAGTGGCATGCAAATACCACTGGCCAATTTTCATTGGCCTTTTATCAAAGACCATAGGTGTCTCAGGCTCCCAAGAGTGACCCCTAGTGTCACTACATCGACACAACGTCTCCTTCCCTCCATCAGGGAACGGAGGTCATGCAAGTAACCAAGACGTTTACATAACTGCAATTAAATTCAAGATGTTGTTACAAAACCAAAATGAACCTGAATTCTACTATCACAAAAGGTCTGCAAAAAAATGTTTGCTCATATAAGTGTCTGGATCGTCTCAATTCAACTCAGATAGTCATAATTTCCAACTTCTTACTTGGAAAATTGCAAAAGAACACCACTCGAATCTGACCTCCAACTTGTAAATTGTGTGGAAATCCACAACACCGATTTCACCGAGAAACAGGTGAGTAACTTCACACAAGCATGGCACCCAGGTAGAAGTATAAAGTTGATGATAAATACTTACTTTTAAGCAAATAAAAAGCATCACTGAGTCAAAGTTCCAACATTACTTGATCATATGACTTGTTTAGCAAACATTTGCAGGGACGTGTGTGTGAAATATGGTAAATTATACTCTCTTTTGATAACTGAACACCTGGACAACAAATGCTAGCATTAAACAGCATTGTTTATTGAAATCTGGTCACTAGAAGACGTCTTTGTTGACAGTGGAATACCTGCTAAGCTAATGGGAGCATTTTTCTAGTTTTTGCTTGGATTCCGTATGCGTCATCTTCCAAGCATCAGTAAATGGACTGATTTTATGGTGGGAGATTGATGAAAGGAATATCCCGAATCCAAATATGAATGGAACAAAGCATTAGCCGGTTCTATAAGAGTAGTATAGGTTCACTCTTAAAAATAAAGATCCCAATTAGAACCAAAAAGTTTGACAGGAGAATAATTTTAAGTCTTCATATTTTTAATCTTCTCTAACGCCAAAAAGAACCTTTTTTTTCTAGTTAGAAAAAGAAACTTTTCTACTTGGAAACCATCTATGATCTAAACAATCTACTTTGCAACATCAATAACTTTTTAATCCCCAAAGAACCAAAAAGCAACTCAAGAACCCTATACAGTGAAAAATGGTTCTTGATTTGAACTGGGCTCTTTGTTGACCCAAAGATGCTGCAATTAACCTTTGAAGAACTAAAATAGGGTACTGGTTCATAGATTTATTTCATGCTATTTGTAAATGCAAACCACCAGTTCATTCTAATCTTCCCTATAACAATCAACACTGGCCTAATTTATTTTTCTAAACCTCCATCCTTTCTTTGCATGTCTGGATGTCCAGTAAAAGTAACATTCAACTCCCATTATATCATCCAATTATTGGACAAAGCTTAGACAGGCGTCTTCTACTCTGTCAATCAATTTAAGAAGTGTTTCACAGTTCACTGGTGCCAACAGGGTCTTCCACCCAGACCCAGACTATTTGTCTGTTTATCTGTGTGGCCTGCAGAGATAGAGCATTATACCTTAAAAGCTGCAATCTGAAATATTGATGGCTGCTTCTGTGTTTCACTGGCTTATTATAAGGCTCAAGGGGTGATAATTAGGATCCTCCCTTCCCAATTGTTCAGTTTTCACACAAGAAGAATTGCCAGATGCCATGTTGCTCACCTGCCCAAGGAAGACTCTGTCAGAAGATTATGCTTCCTCTTCCTCTGCACCTTCATCATCTGTTTTAATCTCCAAATCTCTTTCTGTGACTCTCTCAGTCTTTAGCACTTCCTCTCATATAACTCACCCAAGCAAACATCATAATTTGAAGCCGTGAGGAGAAGCCAGCACTGATATTTCAACCACTAGAAAGAGGACCATCAATCTTGGGCTGATGGGAGGACCACAGGCAATCAATATCTCTGTGTATGAAGTCATCCACGTCTCGGCCCATGAGGAGGCCCCTCGTCATGCATCACGCTGACACCTCCCTGCCCCCCTTTCAGTTCTCCCTTAGTATCTGACAGCCTTCATTTCCAAAGGGGTCCAATTTAATCGGCCACATTGAGTGGTGCTCCCTCAACCAGATCTCCCAGGCTTGAGTTACCACAGCTAAAGTGCCTCATTTCCTGCTCTGTTGGGTTACAAATGGTGCAGGCCATCCCACAGGCGGGGACGCAGCAGTGTCCGTAATGACCCCATGATTAGTGTGGGCATTGGGCCCACAACCTACTTGGACTGAGTCTCTCTCGCAAGATTGTTCCTCCCAGTTCAGACAACAAGCCAGACAGACAGATTACCTGCACTGGACTCTTATTCAAAGAGGTGCTTCCTGTATGGATCACCATTTGCCTATCCTTTTTCATTTGTATGCATAACAAAGACAAAATATCTTTCCCCTGTACATCTAATCAGGCCTAGACTAAAGTTACTGAATCTGCTAAAAACCTTTAAAAACATAACATGAGCTTCGAAGTTGTTAATCAATTGTATATGTTCTTGTTCAAGTCATCAGTCCACATAATTTCACCTTCATTTTTTTTTTCAATTGTGTTTAATAGCAGAATTTCTGGTGAAGAACTACACTACTTTTTATCCTGAGGGAAAATGATCCACCATTATTAGAGAACTGATGGTGAACAAAGTAAGCCAAAAGAGCTCTGCAGCAACCGCCCACCCCCATGATGCACTGTGAATGATGAGTCTCCCTATGCTCTCAAACTACTTGAATATTTGTATATAATCTGAATATTTTGCACAAAAAATAATAATAATAAAAAAAAATTTAAAAAAATTGTTTCTATATTTATAACCAGGTCTTTAAATCATTAGTTTTATATTTTTTAATTCACAATGCTTAATGAGATTGTAGTTCATGTCCTCATGAAAAACATTTAGTACACAGTCTTGTACCTATGTATTTTTGTCCTATTTTTAAATACGTTTTTGCTTCAAATCAATGTTGTGATTCACCTCTGACATGATTGGTTTGGTTCATGGCTGAGATCTCTTTTATGAAGGAATTTATGAAATCCCTATGGAAAAATTGAATGGGAAAAATTCTTCTGGAACCAAGATGGCTGAAACAGTGGGTGGACAACGTTGAGTAAATATTAAGTAAGATAAGCATTACAATATAATACTGTATTATTGTAAATATTTAATGTATCTGCCTTAAGTCACGTTGCTGTCTAGATATCGGAATGGGCACTGGCCATTGAAAAACACATATTGGTCGACCTCTAGAGAGTACTTTACACTTAATCTAAACAATGATTGAATTAGCCAAAATATGCAAGGTGCTGGAGGTATGTGGAATTTTGTGAAAAATTGGCATTTCAATTCTGTGAGTCCTGTGGACACGGGGTGTTCCTGTCTAATCAACAGGGTTGGGGAGTAACAGAATACATGTAACGGGATTACATATTTAAAATACAAAATATTAGTAACTGTATTCCAATACTGTTACAATTTAAATCATTGGTAATTAGAATACAGTTACATTCAAAAAGTATTTTGATTACTGAAGAGATTACTTTGCATTTTATTGTCATTTGTTTCATTTAATATTTAGTCCTTTCAGATGGAAAACATTTATACATATAAATGATGCGATCCAAAGTGCATTTGAACAGCGGTGAAACACTTTCTTATGATGTGTTACATTCATACGAGCAGACAGAGAAGTAAGTTTGAAGTAAGTTTGGAGCAGAAGAAATAGAAATAAACCTTGTGTAAACTGTCAGCTTTACATTAAGCTAAAATGCTTTTTCTAGCCATTTTACGTTACTAGACACGATCATATTTGTTTATAAAGAAAATTCATGTTACTTCATATTTCTTTTTTCTAGTAAGACCCTTGATATAGGCATCGTATTCTTGATAATGATTTTTGTATTGTTTTCCTGTAAAAATATCTAAAAATCCTTAAAACAAGATCAATTTGATTTATCTTGTTTTAGAAACAACACTGCATAAGATATTTAGGTTTTTCAGAGAATGTATTTTTAACATGTGTATTTTGTCTTACTGTACTTGCAGAGTTTTTATAGTGAAAACAAGTGAAAAAATCTACCAGTGCTGAAGAAGTAATCCAGAGTATTTAGAATACATTACTGACCTTGAGTAATCTAATGGAATACATTACAAATTACATTTGTTGGGCCTCATGTGTTCAGATAGAAGACAAAGGCAGGCCTAACAGTCATAAAAACATAACTCAAGCCCCCACCTTCTAAATCAGATGTTGTACTGATAAAAATCGCGCCAAAATCAAACAAAGGGAGTCCAAAACAGACTACAGATCCATGAAGCCTTGCCCTCTAAAGGATCAAGCTCTCAACTCCTATTGGATGAGGCACACCACAGAACGTCCCTCAAACATGACATCATCAGGACTTCAAATAATTCTGAAATGCTTCCAAAGTTGCTTCCAGCGACTTAGTTCACCGAATACGGACGTAGCTTTTTGCTGCTCTCCGGTGCAACCTCGTGGCATAAGGAAGTAATGTCCGACTTGAAACTGTAGCCATACAATCTCCATCTCACTGGACGAGTTGAGATTACTCTGTGTTCAACCGAACACTCTAACGGATCCGAAGCAGACCGCCGAGCAATTCGCATCTTCATCCGTTGGCCTACAGAAGTGAAGAGATTAAAGATTTCTCTTCCATCTTCAATCAAGTCGACATTTCTGAGTTCTCCGCCAGCCCACCGAGAATCAACAGCCGTACCGCCCGCCGACAGCACGAGGAAACGGCCCCCATCATCACCCGAGCCTCAAGGAACCGGGTCAAAGTTAAAGGACAGAGGAAAACACATTCTACCTGTGTCCTCATGCGATTCAAGTAAGAGGTTTACGTCTGGGCAGAGACAGAATATCATAGCGTGTTATTCTTGTGTTTCAAGGTTTTTGCTTGTACAGTTTACGGACCGCCATGTCCGCTAATTATTAATACTCAGGGTATTAATTATCATGAATTTGTTTTGCTGTATTGTGGTCCAACCAAATTGGACTGTTGTGCATTTTCGCCATCGCGGGTGAGACAGCAACTGAGTTCATCCATTAAAGAGTCAAATAACAAGAGACTTTTACGAGCCCAGCTTGTAAAACCGCGTCTCTGAGTGATGAACACGGCTGCTTTATCTCCAGCTATCGCAAAATCAGCTTTCGGGCTGTCACATAATCATCTCTCTCTCTCTCACTAACCACACTGACACACACACACACACACACTGTCACACACACACCTTATGTGTTATAGGATTATTTTATTTCCATATCTAATCATATCACTGTTAGTTTGTAGTTGTAAGTCGGAAGTTTATTGACTGCATTGTATTAATTATTAATTGATATTACTGCATAAATAAACTTTGTTTATATTACAAAGAGAAGTGTTTTGGTTTGTTTTGCATACGCCTGTGTCATGCTGACGGGATGTCAGTGCTCGGATTCAAACCTTCATTCATTGTTTTTTTCCTGAAAATCGATATTCTTCGGATGTCGATTTTCCTAAGAAAACAATCTAATATTGAGACTGTTTTAATATTCGGTTATTAGTCATTGATTTCAGGGTGGTGCCCCGTCAATGTTAATCCTTATTAATATTCTGTTGATTTTTGATAATTGATAATTATCTTTGATTGAATTTGAATGATCAATAAGCTAGTGTTAATTTTAATGTTTCATCGATGTTAACTTATCTTTGATAAGTGTTGATTTTAAAGGATTACAAAAAGCTAACATTGATTTTCATCAATGTTCTATTGATTTTAATATTTAATAATTATCTTTGATAAATATTAATTATTGCTAATAACCAAACTTGCTCCTAAACGTAGCACACTACATTTACTGGAGTCCCATATGAGGTATTGAGTTAGATCCAATTAATTAATTTAAATATTGATTAATAACTACAAAAATAATTATTAATTATTTCTGATAGTAACACTGATCTAAACAACCAGTAAAGCCCTACACATTTTACAGCATGTATTCTGTAATCTGTAGTGGAATACATTTCAAAAGTAACCCTCCCAACACTGCTAATTAATCACTTTATGATCGCCAAGTGACAAGTTCAATAATCATGTTTATTGTGACCTTGAAAAAGGTAATACAACTGCACTTTGTCTCCAAGGTGGTCCCATTTATAAGCCACTCAATGAGATGGTTGGCTGTGCACAGATGTTAGTGAGTAAATGAAGCCAAAACCACCAACTGAATACTAAATATCAACACCCATCCACGTCCAACCAGTCCAGTAGCACCAACTATACTGCACAGATATACAGTACATCTCAGATGGCAAAATCAAAGCATAAATCTCACAGTGCGCTTGGCATTACCTGACCAGCGGAATCAACAAGATGTGATATTATCAACGGGTCAACAATACCATGTCAAAGCAGGTTATGTACTGTAGATAATCTGACCAATAACTGAATGTTTATAATTAAACAATACTGGACATAAATCTTACACTCTACATTAGACTGTGGTCTGATGCTTAAGGCATACTGTTCTACATAGATTTGCACTTCAACATCCCACTCAAACATTATTTATTTGCAGATTGACATTTCATGCTTGCCATTTCCTTACAGACACATGACAATGAAGATGATAACAAGAGAGATAGCCATGCAGAAAGACATGTAATGCAAGATGCCCATATTTATGGAGATATAATATATCAGGCCTTCGCCTAACAATTTGAAAATGTGTCTGTGTCGTGTGGGGTGGGGGGGGGCATTATTAACCTTATAAGCCTGGATTAGTAATAGTAATTAGGAAATGTAACATGGTGACCAGAAATCGTAACTGACTTGTTGAAGAGCAGGTTTGTGGGCACCAGCCATTTTAAGATTAATTCTTACCAATTGCTTGTACATTCCTTTTGTTTTGTAATTTGTCAGTTCAACTGCTGATGCAGCCGATTGGCAGAGGCTTCTATTGGTTTTAAAGTCTTTGTTTTATTTCTTCAGCCAAACAAAACAAAGCTCTTAAATTAGTTTAACTATTATGCTATAACTAACAGTTGATACACACCTTGCAAATAATCATACTTAATTTTGAGCCACAAATCTATGTATTGCAATTGTGATTACACAAATGATTGAAAAGTGTTTAGAGAGAAGGGATCAAATTGACCTTGCTCATCATTTATCAATTGTATACACTTTCAGCTTCAACAGCAGACAAGACACACAGCTGTCTCTTCATATTCATATCATCATTTTGATTAATTTATTATTTTTTGGTTCAAACCACAATAAGAACATCACAGCTGGAGAGTCGGTGTATTTACACAGGCGTCATGATTGTTTCCATACACACTTGAGTCTGGGATGTATGGGGCAGGTGTGGATTTAAATGGCTTTGCCTGAGGGTGACAAGCATGTCAAATTCGTCAGATCCCCCACTACTGATAGGACAGCCTATGTTAATTTCCTCATCAAAGTCCATATTTGACTTTTTTTGATTGTATAATATCTAATATATAACACTTAAAGGCTTTTAATGGTTATTTTTCCTAGGAAAATGCAAATGCAAAGAGCCTTAGCATGTCAAATGTAACTTAAAAGAAAATAAAATATAAAAAAAAACATCAACTAACATGAAGTATGAGCAATAGTAATACTGATGCTTGCCTTGGCAAACACCCCTAATAATTTGATTCGCTTTACTTGAGAAAGGCATTTCCACACTGGCATTTGGGATAATTGTTTTCAATTGCTAAGGGTAGTATGTGTTTTTTATTTTTTTTTTTATAGCTCTCAGGTATTGTTCAGAACTCCATAAGGAACAGTTTGTGGAACACAGATTTAGCATGATGACTGTAATTGCTTATTGCTGCGAGTACAGCTGTATCAGCGTCTGGCCTGCTGTCCCTCTCTGTGTTTATAAATACATAAAAAAATAATATACAAATACCATTTCATTCTCCCTGAACCATTTAGTAATTTTCAAGTCCAATCATTAACCTTTCAAGGTCATGTAATCTCACAAAATTCAAGCTCTGGAATAATGTGGTTGGAAAGATATTTGCGTGAAATATAAACCTGCATCAAACAGAGAAGTGAAATATTTTGACAAGAATGGTGTCCATTTTTTCCCAATTTAGGAAGAAAATATTGGTAACATTTTACATCAATTCTCCCATTGTTCATGGTTTATAAATGGTTTCATTAATGACTAATAAGTCATTTACGAATGCATTATAAATCATTAATAATTAATAACAGCGGGGTTGGGTTAAAAGTTAGACGCAGAATGCTGGTTTTTTACCCAAATATTAGTTAAAAAGTACTATGCTGCTGTGGTTATACTTTACCCCCTCCCCCAAACACACACACACACACACACACACACACACAATAAGGGAGGCAATCAATCAAAAGGTAGAAATTTATTGTCTGTTTCAATAAACAAGTTACCAGTCTGTAGAAATGGGAACACTTCTTGGGATAATTAATATTTAAGAGGTAGAAAGCTTTGCCCCACAACGTATTTTGTGGAGGCGTTTCTCTGTGAATGACAACAAAAGCTTGAAAGCACTGACTGTTTTCTCCAAGCATCAGTGTGTATGGAAATTTGATGGCATCTTTTGCATGGTGCAGGTAATGAGCCACTGGTACCAACCTGGGAAAAGAGAAATGACTGTGCATCAATGCATGAAGACGACTACGTTTAAAACTTTTAAGTACACATCTTTAGGAGCAGTAAAATCATTATGCGTCCGACACAGTACTGGTGATTTATTAGTTCTTCTTCTAAAGTATTTGATATTTTCAGTAACACTTTACAATATGATTGTATTCGTTAACATTAGTGAACTACATTAGTTAAAGAAGCAATGAACAATATTTGGAGTTAATGTTAATTTATGAAAATGTGTCATGGTTAGTTCATAATGCATTAACTAAATGTTAACTAATGTTAAAATCATTCACCCAAAAAAATGATAATTTTCTCATCATTTATACAACGTATGTTCTGTACATGAGTAGAGCATGTATAGCGCTCTGCAAATGGGTCAAGCGCAAGGAATGCATTTACTAACGTAAACAAATAGGCCTTGAACCATACTGTAGTGTTATTGTATTTTCTTCTGAAGACAATACCCCAGCCAAACACCCACCATGACACCAGTCCATGGAAAACTTTTGCCATGCCTGTGTTAAGAACAGGATGATGTGCCAAGACCATGCACTAGTACTACTACTACTACTACTAAATTACAACTGTTTAAAGTATGGCTGTTGATGGCATCACAAAAAGAATAAGGAGCTTTTTCAAACAGGATGTGTTCTTGTATTCAGTTTGTTTGTTTGTTTGTTTCTTTCATTTTTTACGCCATGCCAGCTTCTATGGCTATATTAATGGCGGGAACCAGGTTTAGTTATTTAAAATAGTTAAATAAGTTAAATGTGGTGTTTAAGATTCATTTTTCCTAAAAACCTTAAAACTAAATTTGGATTCACTTGATTAAAAACCTTTTCAAAAGAATCAACTGAATAATACAGGTTCCTCAGATGTGTAGAGGTATGACAGTCCAGTAAAATATGTTTAATGGATAGTGGGTTCTGACAAGATGAGCACGTTGGTGAATTTTCTCCTGATAGTAAAAATTGGTGTGCGAGTCTTGTATGTCCAATCCAGCATTGTGTATAAATGACTTGATCCCAGTTATAATTAAAAGGGAACACATATGTTGTTCCAACAACAAGATTTATTTCTCGTAATTTGTCGTTTAAACATTGATCCCACTCCGACTGCCATTAGTTTTTGATATATACTTTCAGAGTTGGTTTCAGATCTGTGGAAGGTATAGGGCATTTTACCGGTTCAGTAGATAGTGCTTCTCTGGCAGCTCTGTCTGCTTGTTCATTACCAGAGGTTCCTGAGTGTCCAGGTACCCAGCAGAAAATAATATTAAAACTCTTTGCTTCAAGAGATGACAGTTTGATTAAAATCTTCACGATTGTTGGGTGATCAGTTTTAGTAGCTTCCAATGCTTCAAGACATGATTGTGTTATTATAAAAAAAAAAAAATTAAAAAAAAAAAGCAGTCTCAAACTTCACAACAAGTTGCTCAGTTTACTTGATTGACCCTTAGCCAATGCCTACTGGGAATCTGAGAGATATTTGATGTTCAGCTATCACAGAGTATTCCCAGGGCAAGTCTTGACCAGCCAATTGATTGGATTGAGCCATTCCAACCTCCCGCCTAGGTGAAGTAGGAGCCAAAGTACCGTATGGAAATAGTGGAAGCCGCAGCAAGCCACATTTCTCAGGGACCAGGATCTCTTCCTCCACTGATACGGGTCGCAACTCACGGCAAACGAGTCGTCCTTTTCCTTATTTCTTATAACAGAAATGGGATAATAAGGATCTATTTTACGCCAGGTCTTTACAAGAGTGATGGAAAAAACTTTTTGCTGTAACATAGTAGGGGGGGCTTGAGGGTTGTTCTCTCTTGCCCAAGGAGACGACTCTAGCACTACGGAGGGAAGGAGCGTGCCACTGTTCCTTTCACAGGCTACCATCATAAAGATGGGTCCCGAGTTCTTGTATTCAGAGACAGCCAGAAAGAGCACAACAGAATGCAGAGGTCTCCAGAAGTGTTTTTCAAAATGTCAAACTACTTTTAAATTGACAAAGCATCATAAACGCATCTACTATGGCATGAGATTCTGAAAACCATTGAGATCCGACACAAAGTCCATCTCATGCATATTAAAATATTGACTTCAAAGCCACTTTTTATCATGTCAATTTAGGGCTTAACTTGGCAGCCACAATAATGTCTTAAAATGATCTTTATTTGCGGGATCTCTCATTAAATATTGATACTGTATATGTGATTAGTTTGATTAATTAACCTGTAACTTAATGAGCGTTTAATTAGCAAATTAAACATTTTAATCGATAGAAAGCCCTTGTGGGTATGTGTACGTGTAAATGCGTATGTATGTAAATACTTACATTTAAAATCAAATAATTCCTGCAACTCAGCATGCAGCTCTCTTCTTCTCTCACGCTCTTCAATCTTCACAGATGTTTGAAATTTCATGTTGCATCAGCAACACAGCACCGGTCGGTTATAGGTTATTCAGTGAATAGTTATAAACCCAAGTTGAAAACCTGAAAATGTGTTGAGATAAAAAAAATATGTATATGAAGTTATTTATTAATTATATGCGTGGTAACCACGGTATCAGCGGAATAACTGAATCTAAACCGTTGAAGTTTTTAAAGTTAATGCATATCTGAGGCGTAACGAATGTCATCTCAGAATGCCCATTCATTTTCACTAATTCAACTGTCCGTCACTAATTATTCCTTCATATGTTCAAAAATGATTAAATAAATGTTTTTGCAGAAGACTTTATGTAACTAGGACTAGATAAGTTGGCACTCGGAGTAACACAATTCTTTTCACAACAATGTGACATGAAAAGTCACAACACAAATCAAGACGTCATGAATATAAACACAAAATTACGTAATCCCTCCTTTTAATCGCACTATAATAATCTGTTTTTACAGAATTATTAAATAATGAATTATATAGCATTTTATGTTTTTGATTAACATAAGTATGAAAGCGTGTGTTAATTAATAATTTAAAATGCTCACTATACATATGGCAAGTATTGGATGAAAGTTGCCCTTTTTATGCATGGTGCTCTAACTGCATATAAATGATGTATAATGCATTTGTAAATTACTTTAGTTATTAATGAACCCCTTTATAAATCCTTAACAAAGGGAACATTTATGCAAAGTGTTAGCAAAATAACACAAGACTATAATTAAGCAATATCACACGAGCAAGAGTGCGATATGGCCCTACATCAGCACTGCTATGATTCGGCCGTAGGCTGAGTGCCGTAGGTGATCACAGCAGTGCTGATTTAGGGCCATATAGCATGATTGCGAGTGTGATATTGCTTATACAACAGTTCAATGAACAAGTAAATTTTTTAAAATTTGGAAAAACGGAGTACGGTCATAAAAACGCATTTGTGCATAGAACTACTTTCTTACACGACAGATCAGAATCTGCCAGTTGCTGGTTCAAATCAAATGATGCGTCCAAGCCTTCATTAGTAATTCAAAAATGTCACTTCAGAAATAGTAATCACGTTATTTCTAACAAGTTATTGGATAAACAAGGATGGATGTGTGTGTGTGAGAGAGAGAGAGAGAGAGAGAGAGAGAGAGAGAGATTGAGCGTGTGCGATCACCTGTTGCCACTCCCAAGCAGAGATGCTGTCAGCTTTCTGAAGATCAGCTTTCTCGGGGGTAAAATAGCCATACAAGTGGGGGTATTTCTCACTATTTCGCGGCAGCCGGTGCGCACGAGTCATTCACTATAGAAACCGCAATCTTCTCTGCCATTTTAAACAGTATGTATCCAATGTGGAAAGTCCGATAAGAGGTAAGCACCTTCAGTTTGTGTAATCAATCAGTCTGTTGTGTCTCTCAGCTCTGATGAGCTGTAATGCTAAAGTTGTTCCTTTAAAGCCATTTAAAGCTATTTCCTAGCTTTAGTAGTGTAGTAGCGATCACGGAGCGCTGTTGTATGTAAACAGTGGCAGACGCGGATTCATTTCACGTCACCAACTGGCTCATATTACACACAAAAATGATCTTTTGCCACCACCTGCTGGCTAACATATGTAATGTCAAAAAAAAGACAAACAGTAGCTTTTAACACATATGCACTGCTCTTACACTTTAGTTTAGAATGGCAGGAACACAAGCGGAGTGATACACACAGTGAAGCGTCCGAGTGCTGATGGTGTCAGACCATCAGTGCTCATGGAACATCTCTCATCCAATCAGATTGGAGGACCGGAACTAATTGTTGTAGACAGTATCACACATACTATGCAACTAGATAATACTGGTATACACATTTATTGTAATATTTATTGTTACAGCAGAGGAGCTCAGTGGAGTCTGGTTCCTTCCAAGGTTTTTCTCCCTCCACTTCCTAAAGCATCTCATGGATTTTTTAACATCTTATGGAGTTTTTTTTTTCTTGTTAAAATTTCAATACAGACTCTACTTGTCCTTTTCTCATCAAATTCGTCCAAGACCAAAATGATCTGAGCTATTATCACTATACTGTAAAAATGATCTGATTTGTTATCTATATACTCTAACTAAATATCAACAATTGACTCATTTGTCTATTTATTTTTTTCCTACAGAATTTTAGACTGACCTCTGAGCAATTAAATAAAAATTTCTTCTGAGAAACCTACAAACGCATTCTAAATTCCACACACATTTTTCAATAGACAATTCACTTCTTAGACCTAATAACTATTCAAATGTATCAGCTATCTAAACACTCTGATACTTGAATTATTATGATTGACATATTAATACAAGTTGACATATCACCAACAAACAATGGTGATGAGAATGATCTTTATTCAAACGATGGTATATTCAATGAACAATGTTTGAAAATGTAATGATGGATTCCTGGATAGATATGAAATATAATGTAACACTTACCAGAGATGAATGCAGCTGTCTCCAGACATGACTGGAAAGTTCTGGTGGTTCTGCATGGAGTGATTGTGATGTATGAAGCTGCTTTTAACACAATTATCTCATCGAAAGTGAAGTGGCTTCAGTGGGTGAAAGCTTCTTGCCCACACACTGGAATCAGGACCAGATAATAATCATTCAGAACATAAAATGGCAGATAGTGAAACTGGTGTGTTTTGAGAGAATGTAAGAAGAGCTTAGCTGTTGAGAAATAAGAACAGCACATTTCTTGTAGTTTTAATTAAATTAAAACTAAACCTGCATTATGGCAACTGAACTTTCCCTGAGAAAATTTTCATTTCTCCCTGATGCCCAGCCCTTTCATAGCTCGGGAGACATCTTGGAGTCCTCATTTATGTTTCATTGAAGTATCAACTTTGTGTCAGATGTTTCTGCTAAAATTCCTTCTGCAAAATAAATATTAGGGTTGTAGATTTAACACTTTAAGTGTGATTAAATATATAATGACATGTTAAAAATATTAATGCAATTAATCATGCCCCTGAACCAAAATAAGGAATGTTCCTACCTTCAGACCAATTCAAGCTTGAATTACCATCCAGTCAGCAGGGGGCAGCAAGCGCAACTCCAGCTGAACAGGCAATGCACACTTTTTGACAACAGACCACACTTACTGACAGCAGACAGCACAAGATGAGGATGCGTTCTCGTGGTCAAACACCACTGGATGGAGCGCAACTCCGAATGTAGGGGTCTAGAGACATGTTTTTCTAAGTTTTAAACTAAGTTTAACTTGACACAGTGTCCAAACATGATGTGCTTATGACGTGACACAACCAAAGTGAGACACTCTAAAAGCGTCCGTCTGATGCATGTGTACACTGATGCGTCCTTAGAAAAGCTTTTATAATAAGTCCACCTCTGACAGATTGACAATTGAACAATTGATTACTATGGACTGTAGGCAAATGACAGGCTTATATTCAGTAATATATAAATAAACAATATATTGCTCTTTAGAGACACTTTTTGTATTGTATTATCAATGCTTTACTGGTCTGTCACAATAATGTAATGCATTTTTATTATCTGAATTATTATATGTTATATTATAGATTACATTTATTTCAATATCTTTCACGTTCAATCATTATATATTGAATTATTGTTATTTGCAAATAGTCTTTAACTTAGGAGAAACTTCTGAGAAGCAGAAGATTAAAGCAAAAGTCTCAGTTTGCTCTGCATTTAATCTAATTAGAGTTCTATGGGATATCCAGCCTGATATAAGGAAATATGGCTACATCAGTGAGCGAATCATCGAAATACTGGTTTATGTGATGAGTCAAGAGTTTAAGTATTGAGCAAATCAAATTGCCTAACATCAGTCTTCATTGTTATGCTGCAAATAAACAAAGAAATCAAAACAAAAGAATATCTAGAAGCTCAATTTTGACATTTCGAAATTCTTGAATTATGTTATAGAGGAATTGATACTTAAACTATGATCTCTAGAAAGAGCTTGAGAAAGACATTTTTGAAGCTGTAGCATCCTCTGGCTGGTTTTTATGAGTGCTGAGGGTTGCTGGCACATGTCAATAGACTGATATGGCCAATGATGAGAGACCATTGTAGTAGGGGGATGTGAGCTGAATGTCTGGAGTGCCACTAAAGCAGGTCACCATTGTGAGGGGCTACTGGAGCATGACTCCCCACAGCTGGTGCTGTAGATAGCAGATGTACTGCTTTAAAAGACCTTTATTCAGACCAGCACATCTATCTCAAAACCACCATTATTATATCATATCACATTATCTCACCTTCACATTACTGTCTGCAGTAATATTTCTCCTCACTTAAATTTTTCCTAGATGTCAGTGATTTTTTCCCTCCATTAACACAATGTAAATTGTAAATTGTGCATGATTAAGGGCGTTTTCAGACCTGTAGACCATTTGCTTTGTTCTGAAATGGGGACTAAATTGTTACAATGTTGCATTTTCTTCTTGGTTTAGTTCGCTTTCACTAGGCAACATTTCAAAATGGACCAAAACTATGTCAATAAAAGTCACATGTGAGCAAGCTGTCCCCTTATTGGTCACTGTGTTTTTTTTTTTGCTGTTCCAGGATTAAGCTCATCCATTGATATACCGTTAAAATTATGTGCCTGTAAAAATTTGTCAACCATTAGAAATTTTAGAGAATTTGAGCATCGCCAGTTAGAGGTTGTGCTCCAAATACAAATTATCCGTCACTCGGATGGATACGAGTTGTAAAGTTTCCGTCATGATTATTTTTGTCCGTCATTAGTTGCTTTTGCATTATTTCTCCATTGAAACATGCCTGTTCTCACTGATCTCTCTCTCTCTCTCTCTCTCCCTCTCTCGCACGTACAGACACGCACACACAAACCACAGAGTAAAGCCGTGTAAAAATGTTTATCAAAATTTTGCTAAATGCCATCGTACCAGTGTTCTGCCGCCATCCAAAAGAGAAACTGTCGTACTAAAATTACCTATAAAACAGCTCCTATTTTACACGTGCAATTATATCTAATATAGTTGCCAAAAGGCTCCATCCACGTTTTGATGATGAATTACAGAGAAGTGCTGATCTACAGATCATCTCCAAAGATCCCTCAGTTATGTTCATGGTTTTATAGGGATATTGTTTGGTTTATTGGTCCATTGGGTCAATTTGCATTCTCACCACAAGCGAAACCGCTCCAGAGTTTGTTTGCAATTGGTCCGAGACCATCTCGTTTAGGCGGTCTCAGACCTATTGTTTTTGTGTGGATCCGAGTGCGATTACCATGTTCATATATGCCTAAATGAATTGAAACCATGGGAGAAAGTGCACCAGGTTCCGAAACAAATGCTCCAAAAAAGCCAGGTGTGAAAACACCCTAAGTCATTAAGTAAATTATGCATGCTTTGTGATTTGCCACAAACATTTGCCAGAACTTTTCAGCTCTTCACAGGTAGTGGTGAACCTGCAGAAAACCTTTGGCAAAAATGGACAATTTGCCGCTACTGGCAAACCCTTCAGAAACAAACCAGTGGCAACAATAAAGAGTTTGCTGCAAATCGTATTTGCATTTAAAAAGAATCAGTGGCGTATATGCCTTAAGTTTGCAGCAAATTTACCAGAACTCTAGATTGTTGTAAGGGACCTCATGAGACTGGGTTATGCTGCCTCATTGGCTCTGTCCATAACCTAGAAAACTGCCTTTCTGTCACTGTGTCTCCACATAGGCAGTTGCCTTCTGAGGCAAGATCTTCACTTAAATGAAACATCAGTGGACAGTTTGTAACTGACAAATAGTGCTCCTCTCATGAAGAGCACAGGAGAGTCAACTCAAAATTGATTCCAACGAAGTCTGGCATTAGCATGTTGCTAAGCTAATAATAATAATAAATTACTCTAATAAGCATAAAACCACATAGCGCGCGCGCACACACACACACACACACACACAACTATTTAACTGATTCTTGAGATAAAAAGGACAAAACAGTTTTTATTAATTTTTTAATACCAAGTTAATTTGAAAAGGATATATTTGTAGACAAAGGTCTCAGCTAACAAATCATGTAAGAGAACAGGTTATTATAAAAACACTACTTTCTGAAAATTTACATTTATTACATAACTTACATCTTACTGTGACTTGTGTCAACTCCATCAGACAATTTGATCAAATGAAACTAAAACTAGAAATGTTGTCTTGGCAACTAACTGAAAATAAAACATGAAGAGAATTATTTTTCTCTATTTTTCATTTATTTTCATTTTTTGTTTTATTTTTCTGTGAAAATGTAAATAAGGTGTTATTCTAACCTGTTAAATCCTGCGCCATAACAATAGGTGGAGGTGTTTTGCTAGATGTCTACGCAATGTACGTGTGCACGCTGATAGAGCTTCTTGGTTTACCCGGGTTTTTTTTAATACTGGCAGAATGGCATCTGGAAGGAAGCAAATGAGTGCGGTGTGGGAGTATTTTGAATAAGACACCATTACACAAAAAAGCAAATGCATTGTCCTTTCATAAAACACCATCTGTAACACTGAAATTAAGGGTAAAACCCTACTAAATTGAAATCGCACCTGTGCACTTATAGAGGCTTACCAGGAGTTCCAACAGCGTGACAAGGAGACCAGAAGCGAGGTAACAATGACTAGTGTCACTGTCACACAAGTTAAACAAAAGACACAGCAAACTGAGTCAGCGTGTTTTCAAATAAGTACAAAAGAAGAGAGGATGCATTAGTTAATTTATTAATAGAGACCGGCATGTCAACAAGACTTTGCAACGCGTCTGCCTTCCGAAACTCACTAAGGCACTGGATTCAAAATTCAACCCCCCAAGTGCTACCAGAATAAAAAGACTGATGTCTTATAGAATGGTTGAAGCAATACAGCGTGTGAAAGACATGGTCTCAGAAGCCAGGAAAGTTACCTTGTGTGTTGACGGGTGGATGAAGAAGGGTCTTACAGTTTCATTTATGGGAATTTCAGCATGCTTCTATCACCCACTAGCTAAGCAGGCTCAGCATGCATTACTGAACCTGCATAGGATTTTCCATCCCTTTACTGGTGAAGCAGTAGCTGAGTGCATTGATCACACTTTACAGAAGTGGTGCATAACAGATGAAAAAGTCATGCTTATTGTGCTTATTGACACACAATTGATACAATATTGTGAAAGCCATCAAGCTGCTAGGGAAGCGAGATGACGAATGAACAGCCGAGTACTTCCTCCAGCAGCAGCATGTCAGAGTCAGATTTTGAGATGGAGGAAGAAGAGAAGGAGAATGAAGAATCTGGTGAGTTGCTGCATAGTTGTTAGCTTGTTGGGTCTAAATATCAAAGTAATGAAATATCAAAAACAATGAACATAAGTTTGATCGATTTTTATTATCAATATTTTCTAAAACAAAAACAAAAAAATCAGTTTTAATATTATTTTTATGGATTCTTATGTTATTCTTATGTTGTCTTTGTTCATTTTCTTAGAACTAGACCTGGTTCAAGATGTTGAATTCCCAAAATTCCAGCAAACGTCATAGTTCCTTTCTTAACCTCAGTTCCCTGATGGATGGAGGGAACGAGATGTTGTGTCGATGTAGTGACACTAGGGGTCACTCTTGGGAGACCAAAACACCTCTGATCTTTTGAAAAAAGGCCAATGAGAATTGGCGAGTGAAATTTTCATGCCACTCCCCCGGACATACGGGTATAAAAGGAGCTGGTATGCAACCACTCATTCAGGTTTTTTGCTGAGGAGCCGAGACAGGGTCCCAGCCATTTCAGCGGGTAGATCAGCGTTGTGGCAAGAGGGACACAACATCTCGTTCCCTCCATCAGGGAACGGAGGTTACGAAAGTAACCATGACGTTCCCTATCTGTCACTCACTCGACGTTGTGTTGATGTAGTGACACTAGGGGTCCCTATACAAAACGTCACAACTAGCTGAACTGTGTTACATGGACTAGTGGTGCGAGACGGGCAGACCTTTGTGTGCCTCGTAGCCAGCACATCAGTCTGTCACGTAACCTCCCCCAACACTGCTATGAGTGTCGAACGGTCCTTAAGGAACAAGTCGACTGCCCAACAAATAGGGACATGCTAGCCCAGCCGAGGACTCTTTTCCCTCTTTTTTCTCCACAAAAAGAGTGGAATTTTGTTAATGGACTGGGATCCATGAGTGTCCACGTCGGGGGGGGGGGGGGTCACTCCCAAGCGGAAGACACCACGGAGACCACATCCCACCCAGAGAAGGGGGGTATTATAGTGGAAATACGTCACATGGTCTTTACCGAGCTTTGTCGGAAGTATGTTATGTGGTGAGGTCCCATAGTAGGTCCTACCCAAAGGGGGAGGAGTTTCTACAAAGCAAGGCTGCCCAAGGAAGACGCAGTTTACCGACAGGGAAACGATTTTGTGGAAAATATCACATGGGGTTGCCTTTGGGGGAACCAGCACATGCGGAGCACCTACCTCAGTACAGGGCCTCATTAGCACACTTACTGAGCCGGCAGCGAGTTTCTCCACAAACTCAACTGCCATAAGGCTAAGAAGGAAAGTCATCCAGGGATCAAAGTTTGTGAACACTACTGGGAGTCAAGAGCACACGTCTTCCCCTCAAGAAAGGGGAAAGTTGATATGCCAAGTGGTACACCCGGCCAGTTGTCCCAGAATTTACCTGCTCGTGCCTGCCACTACTCGGGACGAGACCGGCTCAACCCGGAGATTGTAGAACCTCACAAAGGTGTTGAGTGTTGCCCAGCCCGCTGCTCTGCAGATGTCTGCCAAAGAGGCGCCACTGGCCAGGGCCCAGGAGGCCGCCACACTCCTGGTAGAGTGGGCTCGTAACCCCACAGGGGGTGGCACGTCCTGAGCTTGATATGCCATAGCGATGCGTCAATGACCCAGTGGGTGATCCTCGGTTTGGAGACAGCGCTTCCTTTCCTCTGTCCCCCAAAGTAGACAAAGACTTGCTCGGAGCTTCTAAAGCTCTGCATGCAATCTTAATAGATGCGTAAAGCTCGCACCGGAGACAGCAACACAAAGACGGGTCTGCCTCCTCCTGGGGCAGTGCTTGCAGGTTCACCACCTGATCCATAAAAGGGGTCGTGGGAACCTTGGGCACATAGCCCGGTCGGGGTCTCAGGATCACGTGAGAGTAACCGGGACCGAACTCCAGGCACGATTCGCTGAGAGAACGCTTGCATGTCCCCTACCCTCTTGATGGAAGTGAGCGCAGTCAGGAGGGCAGTCTTCAAAGAGAGTGCCTTAAGCTCAGCTGACTCCAAGGGCTCAAAGGGAGCTCCCTGTAGACCCTGAAGGACTACAGAGAGGTCTCACGGGGGAACGAGGCGTGGTCTAGAGGGGTTCAACCTCCTAGCGCCTCTCAGTAACCTGATGATCAAGTCGCGCTTCCCCAAGTACTTACCATCTACCACATCGTGATGAGTCAGGAAGAACACCACTTAGCGAACAGACGCCACTTCAAGGCATACAGGGCCTCGTAGTAGGAGCCCTGGCCTGAGTGATCGTGTCTACCACCACGGGCGGTAGGCCACTTAAGTCCTCTGCGTCCCGTCCAAGGGCCAGACATGGGGATTACAGAGGTCTGGTTGCGGGTGCCAGATGGTGCCCCATCCCTGAGAAAGAAGGTCCTTCCTCAGGGGAATTCGCCAGGGGGTGCTGTCGCGAGGAGCGTGAGATCCGAGAACCATGTCTGGGTGGGCCAGTAGGGTCCAATGACTTGCTCCCCGTCCTCCCTGACCTTGCACAGGGTCTGTGCAAGTAGCCTCACTGGGGGAAAAAGCATACTTGCATAGTCCAGGGGGCCAGCTGTGTGCCAACTCGTCTATACTGAGAGGTGCCTTGGTCAGGGCGTACCAAAGTGGGCAGTGGGAGGATTCCCGGGAAGCAAACAGGTCTACCTGTGTTCGACCGAATCGACTCCAAATCAGCTGGACCACCTGAGGGTGGAGTCTCCACTCTCCCCTGAGGGTAACCTGACATGACAGCACGTCCGCTGCGGTGTTGAGGTCGCCCGGGATGTGAGTGGCTCATAGTGACTTGAGGTGCTGCTGACTCCAGAGGAGGAGACGGCGGATGAGTTGTGACATGTAATGGGAGCGTAGACCACCTTGGCGGTTGATATAAGCTACTGTTGCTGTGTTGTCCATCCAAACCAACACGTGCTTGCCCTGGATCAACGGCCGAAACCTCCACAAGGCAAGCAGTACTGCCAACAACTCTAGGCAGTTGATGTGCCAATGCAGCTGTGGGCCAGTCCAAGAGCTGGCGGCTGTGTGCCCATTGCATACGGTGCCCCAGCCCATCTTGGAGGTGTCTGTTGTAACCACGACGTGCCTGGAGACCTGCTCTAGGGGAACCCCTGCCCGTAGAAATGCCAGGTCTGTCCAAGGGCTGAAGAGGTGGTGACAGACCGGCGTGATGGTCACGCGAAGTGTCCCGCGTCGCCATGCCCATCTCGGGACTCGAGTCCGAAGCCAGTGCTGAAGCGGTCTCATATGGATCAACCCGAGCGGTGTGGCCTCTGCTGAGGATGCCATATGCCCCAGGAGCCTCTGAAAATGCTTCAGTGGAACCACTGTTCTCCGTCTGACCGCCTTCAGACAGTTCAGCACCGACTGTGCACGCTCGTTCATGAGGCGCGCTGTCATCGAGACCAAGTCCAACTCCAGACCGAGAAAAGAGATGCTCTGAACCGGGGAGAGCTTACTCTTTTCCCAGTTGACCCGAAGCCCCAGTCGGCTGAGGTGCCGGAGCATGAGGTCCCTGTTTGCGCATAGCAACTCTCGAGAGTGAGTTAAGTTCAGCCAGTCATCGAGATAGTTGAGAATGCGGATTCCCACTTCCCTTAGTGGGGCAAGGGCTGCCTCCGAGACCTTTGTGAAGATACGAGGGGACAAGGAAAGGCCGAAGGGGAGGACCTTGTACTGGTACGCCTGGCCCTCGAAGGCAAACTGCAGGAAGGGTCTGTGTCAAGGTAGGACCGAGACGTGGAAATACGCGTCCTTCAGGTCTACCGCCGCAAACCAATCTAGATGTTGGACGCTCGCTAGAATGCGTTTTTGCGTTAGCATCTTGAACGGGAGTCTGTGCAAAGCCCGGTACAGCACTCGCAGGTCCAAGATTGGTCACAACCCACCCCCTTTCTTTGGTACGATGAAGTAAGGGCTGTAGAACCCTTTCCTCATCTCGGCTGGAGGGACAGGCTCTATTGTGCCCTTGCGCAGGAGGATCGCGATCTCCGCACACAAGGTAGCGGCATTCTCGCCCTTCACTGAGGCGAAACGGACGACGCTGACCCTGGGTGGGCGCCTGGCGAACTGTATCGCGTAGCCGAGTCGGACGGTCCGGACCCATCACGACGAGTTTGAAAGCATGAGCCACACGTCCAAACTCCAAGCGAGGGGGACCAAGGAGATAATCGTGTTGGACGTACCGGCGGGTGGGGCCTCGCGGTGGGGCAGAGCTTGAGGTGCCACGTCAAGGGGACTCATTCTGAGTCAAGGGACATCGAAGCACTTACCTGGCTCCTGCCACCCACCATGAGATTGGCCGAGGAGGGGGGAGGAGTTGTCTTGTCCCCGTGGTCCACCAGCACTAATCCCGTGTGGGGGTATTCATGCCACAGCTGGGCACCCAGGGGCGGGGGTCTGCCGCTGGAGCACCAACCCTGCCAAAAAGTAACTGTGGACGGTGGTCGTGACGACGGCCTTGCACACCAGACATGTGACCCAGGAAACAAGGAAACTGCTCTTTTGCTGAACATTTGGATACTGCAGCCTCTGGGGCATGCGGCGAAAAAACAAACAAAAGATTCTCCTCCACCGGGGGATGGAGTGGTCTGTGCACCAGCTCCAGAGGAATGGGTCTCCTTGCCCCTGGGTCGCCCATCTCAGGGGTGCTTCGACGCCTTCCTCGGGTTCTTGGCGGCCGGCCATGAGACGGATGGCATCTGCTTCCTGCGATGGGCTGCATGACGGGGCCAGGCCGGGCTGCAGTGGAGCCGGAGATGTTGCTGCAGGGAGACACCCGTGGCGATGAGCAGACAGGGTGCGAGATCTTGAGCCGCGCCGGGGCAGGATGTGCTTTATAGCCTCCATCTGCTTCTTCACCGTTGAGAACTGCTGGGCAAAGTCCTCGACGGTGTCGCCAAACAGGCCATCCTGGGAGATGGGGGCATCAAGGAACCATGCCTTGTCAGTCTCTCACATCTCTACCTTGATCTTGTCAGCTCCTCATGCACTTCCGGGAAGAAATGAACCAGGGCAGGGTGCGGCTGTGGGCGGCGCCCCGTGCCCAGGAACCAATCGTCGAGCAGAGGGTTCCACTCTAGCCCAACGCTCGCGGCCACCCGGGAAAGCATGTCCATCAATTTCAATGTTGGCCTGAGACTGGGCAAACGTTCCCAAAGGAGGAAGCCCAGTCGAAGCCTCAGCGCCAGACCGGACAAGCCCGCTCTCCGATGCTGCACTCGATAACTCATCATCTTCCGGGCGCCGGACGAGATGTTGAACCCGCCCTGAAATGAGCCGGCGATCTCGCCCGAGAGCCCGATCGGGGCAAGCGAGCGTGCTGGGGAATGGGAGGTCCGTGGGGGGATACCCGGCGGAGGTGGTCCCACTGAGGTCCCCAAATCGCCCCCAGTGCTAACCGGCATGGCCTCATACCCGTAGGTAGAAGGACCGAGGCGGGGAGCTGCTGGGGTGGCTTGCTTTCTTACGAATGCAAGCCGCGACCGCAACGTTGCCATGGTCATGTTCTCGCAATGAGGACGATCCATCCACGAACGATGTCTCCGCGTGAGCAGCGCCCAGACATGCAAGACAGCGATCGTGGCCATCAGAAGCGGAGAGACAGCGACCGCAACCAGGAATAACACACAAACGGAAAGTCATCTTTAAAAAGACGTTCCGTGTGTGCCGCTCTTTTATGAATGGAAAATATACTCTGTGAATGGGAAATAAAGCGCCCAGGGGCATTCTCTGCACTGCACAGGCACAGAGGGGGAGAAGCCGCTGAAATCACCTTTTAGATTTTTAGTTTGAAATGAGAGTTCTTTTAAGAGGAATTGTATTCAGTGCACTGAATGCAACCGCTCGGCTCCGAAGAGAAAATCTGAATGAGTGGTTGCATACCAGCTCCTTTTATACCCGTATGTCTGGGGGAGTGGCATGCAAATTCCACTTGCCAATTCTCACTGGCCTTTTTTCAAAAGATCAGAGGTGTTATGGGTTCCCAAGAGTGACCCCTAGTGTCACTACATCAACACAACATCAAGTGAGTGACAGATAGGGAATTCCATGCTTGGCACACACAGTTCAACTGGTCATGAAGGATGCAATGAAGCAACCAGGTGTAAATTCTATCATTACCATAGGATCTGACCAACCAGGCACAAGGAAATTAAGAATGATCAATTTCTATGCAAAATTACTTGAATCAGGATCAACACTGGCATTTCCCCCAAGTCATAAATTTTAGGCCCTGTCTGACCTGCATCTGGCCAATAAAATGGTCTTGGAGACGTGTCCAGGATAGCACAGAGCAGCCTTGTACACCCCCTTCTATTTCCTGTTGTAAGACCAGAAACCTCCCATGTTAATAATCATCACATGACTTAAAGGCCATCTTCTGAAGAAACCCCCATGGTTGCCATGGAAATCCAAATAAACTTTTCTGAAGTTTTATTCATTCAGTAACATACGAACACTTAAAACTATATACTGAATGACCACCATGAGACATTTCCTGCGTTACATGCTAAAACTCTGTACAAGTCAAGAGAGAGCTTGAAAACTGTCTTACTTTTTGAAAAATGATCCATCCGTATGATCTTTTTAGCAGGACACAACTAATGCTCTGCTCATAAGTTCAAATGTACAAATGAACTGAGTGTATACACATCAGAATATATCAATGTAATCCATGAACATTTTACACAAAGGCACAGTACTTTGCTGATTTAACCCTCTAAAATGCACAGAATCTACATTTTTGTACAAAAATGTACACAATACCTAGCCTTGCTAGATAATTCTGAAAATGTTAAGACCTGTAATCACCTTTCTAACTGACTGTTAAATAACTGATTATTATAATCTTTAATCTTGTTTTATTCATGTCATATTACTAGAATGGTAACCATTCATGATAAGCACATCATGTTTACGATCGTTGAGATTCTTTCTGCATTTCAGGAATGTTTTTGTTAATTAATTTTTTATATATTCAGTTGTATCCAAGATATAAAAGGACATGATCAAATATTGCCCTATTTTGAGTGGGAAACAGAATCCTTTAAAACAAAGACTCAATCACCTTCAGAAGGAAGGACAGAGAGATGATCACATGGTATCTGAAAAGACACTTCCAGTTGGCTCAAGACACCTTTGGGGTACGGCCAATCTCAACTCAACAAAACTTCCCCGCCTAGGACGAATGCTCTCTCTTGTTCTTTCTTCCTCTTCTCTTGTTCTCTCTTCCGCATGCTCTTGCCTCTTCCTCCCTTCTATTCCCTCGTGGCTCTTAGCCCTTCTATGCCCAGGATCCACACAATGTAGAGTCCAGGAATGTTTGGAACATAAAGTTCCGAGGAAGCTCTTCTCTTCTCTGTGCTATGACTTACCAATATGACGGGGAGTCGCGAGTCACCCTTGCGGGAGGCCTCGCTTCAAGGCCCTGCCTCATCATTCCAATCCACGATCTTAACAGAGGTCCAAAACATTGGAACAACCAGAACATTCTACAAAGAGCCAAAGAACCAAAGCAACGCAAGGAAATGCAAGTACATCTCCAAACTTTCGCTGAAAGTGCTGGTGTCTTTTTAATAGAATTTGAGTAACCCTACTGCAAATCGAGGTATCCTAAATTAAGTATCAATGGCTCTCAAGGCATTGTCTATAAACTTCATAAAGTGTGGTTCTCTCTGTTATAGATTTTCCATTCACCTTCTGTTACAGTTCACGCAAAACCTGTTTTTCATGTTTGTTTATGTGTTAGGTAGTTAGTTTGATATTTTGGATTAACAGTAGTCTTGTTTGTATTCAGAGATAATTTGACGGTGGTATATTTTGATAAATAATCTCAACACTTGATTTTTAAAAGATCTGAGCTCTGAGCTCGAACTATATTTCAACATATTTGTGATATTTTCAATAAGCCGTGAGAATAGTGTTACTCCAAAGAGTTCACAGATGTGTCATATCAACTCAGCGTGGCCGAGTGATCAGACGTATACCGTTATTCTTTCAATAAGTTAATTAATCATAATTCCCTTATTACGCTAATTCCTTGCATATAAATTGTGAGCTGATACAATGAGCCTGTTGTATTACAAACTTAATGGTGGAGAAACATTTTTCATTTGTCATTTATCCTTCTTATAATGGTGGTCGAACGTGGCTAATTCCGTTATACAATTTCCTACATATTATTGTTGGAGATATGCAAAGTCAAAGCTAGGAGATTGGTTCATACTGTCAGGATGTCTTCAGTGGCCACTGAACAACTGATCAAAAGGTGATTGCAAAATTTAGTTAGTAATTAGCAGTCTTGGCATACTGTAGTTGGATTAGCTACAGACCTTAAGTATATCTTTGTAGAAACATACACATTAAAAAAGCTAAAATCTGCATACATGTATACTTTGCTTTAAATGCTTTAATTTAAAATTAAATATCATTAATTCATACCATTAGTAGTAAGTAGGCAGAATTGTCAGATTTTGATTTTGTACTAATGCGTGTTGATTTTTTTCTTAACTTGAAATATTGAGTAAGCTAACTCATGCATTTTAATGTTACTTAAATGTAACTCTTTGGCTGAACTTAATTTTGAGAACGAGTAGGAATACCGATACTTTTTTTTAGTACTCGTAAATACAGAGTCCAATACCTGTTTTTTTTTTTTTGTTTTTTTTTCCTGAACTCAATTTCAGCAGTTTTTAGATTTTATCATCAAAATTGTGTTTCAATAAATAAATGAATTAAAACTTTAATAAAAAATGAAAGTATAACAATTAATTTTCAACATGAAATTTTTATCAAATGAAGTGATTTTATATAGAATCTCACAGCACAATCCTAAATACAACAATGGAGTTATTTTTGTCAAATAAAGTGCTACATAAGAGCATCACAAATGTGAGATACTGCTTAAATATAATACAGTTACTATTGATTTATTATCATCATTAGTAGTAGTTATATTATAACAGTAAAGATTACATAACTATACAGTAGTGATCTACTTTTTTCATTTAAATTGAGCTTTTATTTTGGCAGATATTTTATTTTGAAGGTGTTTGTGTTGTTAGACCAAGGAGCTCTGACATAATAACTGCAGATTCCCAATCTGGAAAAGCCAGTCACTACGTGAATCACTGTGATTATTAAACCGCAAAAGGCAGCTATTTAAATAAATAAATAAATGTCAGTGTCAAAGACGCTGGCTACCACCCCTGGAGTTCGCTAGTGCGAATCCCAGGATGTGCTGAGTGACTCCAGCCAGGTCTCCTAAGCAACCAAATTGGCCCGGTTGCTAGGGAGGGTAGAGTCACATGGGTTAACCTCCTCGTGGTTGCTATAATGTGGTTTGCTCTCGGTGGGGCGCGTGGTGAGTTGAGCATGGTTGCCACGGTGGATGGCGTGAAGCCTCCACACGCACTATGTCTCCGTGGCAACGCGCTCAACAAGCCACGTGATAAGATGCGTGGGTTAACGATCTCAGACACGGAGGCAACTGGGATTCGCCCTCCACCACCCGGCCTGAGGCGAGTCACTATGCGACCACGAGGACTTAAAAGCACATTGGGAATTGGGCATTCCAAATTGGGAGAAAAAGGGGAAAAATCCCCCAGAAAATAAAATACAAATAAATGTCGTCTGTATATGCTCATGCTCTGCCTGCTGTCATCTGCTACAAACAGAGTAAAAGTTGCTCATAATGGTGTTTTCCGTGTACGAGTTAAGGACCTCTAAATGTATGAGCAGATTGTGTCTATGTCAGCACAACACCAGCTCTACACATTCACAAGCACTCACATTTAAAATGCTGCACATGCAAACTATATATTTCTCATTAAATCGCAGCTTTTGCTGGTAAACAATCTCACTAGGACATGACATGATTTTAATCTGTACGCTGAATGTTCACAGAATGACATTTGTACATCAGATGGTATCGTTTTTTTGTATCTGAGCATTTTTACGAGTACGAGCGTGGTATCAGACTCGATTACGATACCAGTATCCCACCTTAAAATCACCATGTAGGCTTAAATATGTAAAGTAGAGGGAACTTAGCTAGCTAGTGCTAGCTAGAACAAACTACTACAGTGAATGTCAATGCTGAATGCATGCTAATTGGATAAATCATCCCTGCGTCCGAATATCCATACTTCCCTACTATACAGTATGTCAAAAACAGTATGCCAGTGGAGTAGTATGTCTGAATCCACAGTATTCATAAGACAGTAAGCGAGAAATTCCCGGATGACCTAGTACTTCCAGCGGGAATCCGAAGTGTGGATCGGTTGAACACTTTCCTATCCCACAATGCATCGAAACTGAGGAGACTAGTGATGGGTCGTTCATGAACGATTCGTTCATTTTGAATGAATCTTTTATGTGACTCAGAAGAACAAGTAGTCTCAGAAAGTGATTAGTTAATTTTGTGTTGGCCGTGCATGCGCATTGCGCAACCTCCGTTCGTTTGTTATGTGAAAACCGCATAGGCGCTGTATAGGAAACCGAAAAAGTTCAAATTTCAACTCTTTTGGTCCGAGTCGTTCATTTTTTTGTCACATGACAGCTGTATACGCTATGCATTGCTCATACAGGAAACAGAAATTATTAGTTCACCTCTCGAGTCATCTGGTCCGAGTCGTTCGTTTGTCACGTGACCACCGTATTCGGCGGTCACCTGACAAAAGAACGAACGAGAAAGAACGAATGACTCGGATAAGAGGAGTCCAGAGGTGAACTAATCATTTGTCCTTGGCTGCATTATAATTTTTTCCTTATTGGGACTATAATCAAAGTTTGCGTAAGTAGATGTGTCGGGGGGGTGATTTGGCTATTCAAAATTTAACATTTTAATTTAATTCTGCTCAAATGCACGAAATGACTTGAATAAAGATTTGTTCATTTTGCTGAACGAGACTCAAAGATCCAAGTCAGTAAAATGATCCGATCTTCCCATCACTAGAGGAGACGTCACGTTCAAACTCTGTATATAAAACAAATGGCAGAGAACCGCGGGGTGGAAGGCTGTTTTCAACAGTAAGTGCTGTATATACAAAGAACGTCACTCATTGTGCTTAAATGGCGCTTGTATAACCGAATTTGAGTGGATTATTTTCACAGTTGTTGTCGTCATGTCATATATTCTGGTCATGGGACCATACAGTAAAACAGTACGCTCTTTAGGTGAGTGAGAGGCAGTATGAATAGAATTCGGTCATACTAACATCTGGGAATGTACGCATGGTCCCATGACCAGAATATATGACGACAACAACCGTGAAAATAATCCACTCAAGTTCGGTTATACAAGAGCATACGTCCTCTTTTCGGACATTAAAAAAGTGTCCGGCCAGGATTTCTGAATTTGCGAAAATGTCTGGGATTCGGCTTTAGTTGCATTATGATGTGCATCTGGTCTAATACTTCATTGTGTGTGCGCACATATTTGCATTGTTTTAACCCCTCTTTGTAAGTCCTGCCTTCTCACACACCAATTGGTCGATTATAAGAGGCTTGCAGCAACTATTGGCCAAATTCCTGCCTGTCAATCTCTCCGCGAACGCGCGAAGCGCTGTTGTGTTCGGCATCAACAGTTTCTTGATAGTAGCAGCAAATGACAGCTGAGTGGAAACAATGCCCAAACGAAAGTGTAAATTTATTGAAGATTTGCACAAAAAATGACCATGCTTTCATCCAGGTCGAGATCCGTGGGAAGCAGAATGTATGACATGTAAAGCTGGCACTTATGTGTCAGTTGCTAATAAAGGTGCAAGTGATTTAGAAGCACACATTAGCTCTATGAAGCATAAAGGGTCAGCAAAAGGTGAAAGTTCATCAGGTAAATTATCAGACTACTTTTTGCGACCAGGTAAAATTATCATCACATTGCTTCATTTTCCATGGCCATTCAAAATAATAGTAAATGAAGGTACACTCATGGCATCAAATATTTTAGTAAATGGACATTCAAAAGAATGTTGGACATTTTTGTTTATTTATATATATTTATGTTATGCTAATAGAGTGTCCTTTTCACTGTATTAAAGTTTGCATCCATAGTAACACTGTTTTGAACCCTATTATTCCACCCCCCCGGCAAAAAAAAAAAGAAAAAAAAAAAAAGTGTCCTCTTTTTGGAAAACCAGAATATGGTCACCCTAGATAAGAGTCACTTCTATTTAAACAAATGGGAGAAATTGGAACACCCAACCAAGAAGTTCTTACACCCAACAGTCAATGGATGTAGAAAGGAAGTCCTGCATTGCAGGTAAAAGGACCAATCACCTTTTAGATAAGGTACAGACGTCGCCTGTCTATCAACTCGCTAACGTGCACGCGCATTTCGTGTTTTACAGTTTTTGTCAATTGCTTTGGCTCATTTTTTGAAACAGACTTAACATTCTCTAAACTGTAAGTGCAATTGTCACAACTGTTTTATGGGACATCACAACTTTTTCATTTTTTATTTTTTCATTTTTTTTTTTTGTCATCATGCGAGCCGTACTGGTCAAAATGTTTAGATGTTTTTTCACCATGGCAGTCAACCCTGGAAATGTTTGTTATATACAAATTTCATTTTTGTTCTACTTTTTTGTTGACACTGACTGCTTACTGTACTATACAGTAATGTTAGTTTTGTCTAGCTGAATGCTATTGTGTATCACACTGAGATTTTTAGATACTGATTTCAATAGTAGGTCAAAGTTTACTGGGAAAAGTCAATACTGTAATACACAAACTACAACAATGAAAAAACATTCCATGTCATAGATATTTATGGAATATACTGTACATGTCTGACAGATTTTGATAATTGAATGGATCATTTGTGATGGCACACATGATGAAAGAATGTTTAGAAGTTGTGAAGAGTATGACAATTTCACTGAGAATCAACTCACCAGTTTTGATCAGCAAGCCATGTGCATTTAGTTATTATGCAAATTGTAGACAACTGTACTTTTTTGCACACATGTGCCAAAACACATGCAATCTGTTTAAATGAATAAGAAATTAAAATCTGGTGTGAACAAGAAACTAACTGTTCAGAGATTTTAACTATGTTTTGAAAAAAATAATTATAATTCGAGAATTGAGCCAAAGCGATGTAAGGTAATATGAGGTCAACAACATTCGGTTGAGTGAAACGCGGTTGATTCATGCATTACAGTTTTTCAGTCGATTTTATAAATTTCTCCAAACTATAATCAGTGCTCTCAAAACAATTCACACAGCAGACGAAACACTTCATTTTGCAAAACTATTCAATTTCACTGCATTTCGAGAAAGGAGCAACGTTCTACATAGTTTGTGTACGCAGAGAAAATGTCTTAGTTTTTAAAAAATATTCTACGTTTTTGTTTTATAATAAACAAGTATTTGATTCATGAAATAAACCGTTTTTATGACATTTTGGTAGCATTAAAAATGATTCCATTCAAGTTGTATCAACATGTGCCTTAGAAGTTGTATGCGATCAACCAGTGGCATCTGTACGCACCGTGGATCAACTCAAAACAAGTGTGCACTGAGATGACTTAAGTGAAAAATATTCATTTATTCATCAGACTTATTCCTTGAACATGTTAGGCTGGCATTCCCCATGCTGACTTTTGAAAAACATCTCTATTGACTCTGACATTGTCGATGGGCACCGCCCATATGGCATATATGATGCAGGTTCAAGTGTTGGACTTTGCTGCTTTAGGTAAGACTCTGCTTTTGGTTATTCTTCATTATTCATGTTAGCTGCCATGTTGATGGAAAAACAAATCATGTATATTCATGTTATTGATACTTTATTATAAATATGACATGAAGACCTACTGATTGTAGACTTTCTAAATATCTGTTTGTTTACTATGTTGTTTTGATATGAGTGTTGCACAGTAGCTAGTATGACCTGTAATGTCTCTTGTATGCAATGCATGGCTTATTTGTATGGAATGCATAGCATAGCAGAAGAGAGAGTGGTGGTGATAAAAAATAAGTAACTCAAAACTAACGTAACGCTTTACTTTCCATAAAAAATAACTTTAATCAAGTTACTTTTTGAAGGAGTAACGCAATATTCTAACGAGTTACTTTTAAAAGTAACGTTACCCAACACTGTTCATGATATTTTGAGATGCATCACCATTTCTGTTATGTTTCCTGCCATGTCGTCATATTTGCAGTTCAGCAAAACGTAAATTGAACACATGCAATTTTCTAATACATTCACTTACTCACTGTCTCCGTTCTTCGTTCACATTGTTGCTCACCCTGTCAGTACCCAACTTTCATATGTCTTGTGTTCTGTGCCATTCTTAAACTAAAGTAATAGTTCACCTAAAAATGAAACTTGTCATAATTTACTCAACCTCATGCCATTCCAAACCTGTATGAATTTCTTTCTTCATCAGAACACAAAAGACATTCTGAAGAATGTTTTTGTTTACATAATGAAAGTCAATGGGGGCCAAAACAATCTCCGTTATATGGTCAAAAACATTCTTCAAAATATATTTTGTGTTCCCTGGAAGAAAGAAAGTCATACAGGTTTGGAACGTCATGAGGGTGAGTAATGATGATACAATTTTCATTTTTAGGTGAACTATTACTTTAACATCATATGAGCATCACCATCTATGTTCTCTGCTCATTTTACCAAATGTTTTATGTAACAGTTTCAAAAGAATAAAATTCAGGACCATTGAGAATTTTTTTGTTTTTCCTCATGTTTATTTTAATTTGGCATCTTGTTTAATACTCCATTTAAATTTATTTATTTTCAATATGGTCCTGTGGTTGATCTTAGCAGTGATGTCAACATTCACTTACATTGCTTCTGAATAAAATAAATACATTGGTTAAATCAGTATATATACTGTATACTTATATAATTTTTTTTTTTTTTTTTTTTTTTTTTGCAAAGTTCCCTTAAAGGGGCAAACTCTTTTAAGGAAACTATTTCATTATAAGAAATAGTGTGCACTAAATCTAATTTTTGTTAAAATATTTTAGCTTAAATACGAAAATGACATCACTAAAACTGAAATAAAAATGAATAAAAATAAATAGAAATATTTAAAAACACGACAAAAATATACATAGAAAAATTACTCAAACTAAAATGAATATAATGAAAATAAAAACCAATTAAAAAAAAATGTAATATTAAAACACTGCTTTGATCGTTTATGGAAAATATAATTTAAAGTTTAATTTATGTATTGTTTGATATTGTACAGATCCTTACCTTTCATTTGATGTTTATATTTATTATTTGTTGCATTTTTAAACACTTTGTTTGGCAGTTTAACATTGTGACCTCTTTCTGAGGACAGGTTAAATTACATGTGCTTCCAAATATAGAATCTCAGAATAAATGGATAGACAGAAGCAGGCTGGCTCAAGACAGGTAGGGTGTTGGGGAATATAGTTGGGCAGCTGGACCGAACGATATGGGAAATTCATGCCGTCCAGGCCGAAAATGGGTGGCGGGCCAGCAGGCAGGAAAGTATCTCGGACATCATCCGGGCAACCAGGGCAGACAGGCAGCGTCAGATGGAGGGCTACAAGCCACAGACAAGCGGGTGAGTGCCAACAGAACGACGGAAATGGCAGATAGAAACTGACAGGCAGGGCCGGCCCGTGGCGGTTGCCCAGGGCGCAAAACGACAGAGGCGCCGCACAAGGTTTTTTTTTTTTTTTTCAGAAGTGCGCACTCATATGACGACTGTGTGCCCCTCTACCCATATATTGAGCACTAGCACTACACAATTATATTATAATTGGATCCTTATCATACGTGAACAAAATGAGCGAAAAAAAAAGAGCCAAATTATCAGGTGCACAAGGCAGGAAGCGGCACAAAGAAGAGGAGCAGAAAAAAAAAAGAGCAATATAAGAATCACAAGTTAACGACTGTTTATGTCAGCCATTGATGTTTATTTAGTACTTTGAAATAGCTTATTTAGAACCTTTTAACTGGCACGGACACTGTGGGCCATTTTTTGCTTGTTTTATTCAAGTTTAGTGCAAGTGCAGCGTTTCTATAATGTTGTTTGCTTTTACTTCACCAAAAAACTCCTAAGTGTCTTTTAAAAGAGTCCATGATTAGGATTGTAGTCTAAAGCATTCATGCTAAGCACCCTTAGCAAATGAACCTTAAAGCACCCTCAATTGCAGACCAGGGCAAACTACTGCTGGCGGGTCGAATTATCATGAACGTTTTTTATTAGAGCTTTAATTTATCCGGCTTTGGGACCTATCGCACATCCACAAGCTTTTAATATGCTCAGGGTTGCCAAATAATAGATGAATCACCCCAATCAGAGATTTATACTTGCACAAATAGGAAATATTTCGCCTTATGTCATACATAATTTATGCAATCTGGCAACCATATATGAGTGTGCGCTTTCTCCTCTTCAAAAAAATAAACACTTAGCCCTCAATAGTGCAATATTCTGCTCAAAGAAAAGTGTGACGCAGTCACTCCGTGTCCGTTCGTGAGGCTGTGTGTGCTGTTTAGTGCCAAGTCTGTGAGCAAACCCTTTCAGTAATGAACTTTAGTAAAATCCCAATAGATCTTCGCATCATGCGCACACGGAGGTGAGAGAGGAATAATGTTTGTTCTTTGTGTTATTTGTGAAATGCTGAAGTCCTCACACCTGTATGTGAATGTTACTCTGGCAGTACTCATTTATCAGTGTCATGCAGCCTGTTTTATTCAGTTGTGAATGGGATGCCAAACAAATCATTGACAGACCCACATCATGACCCATGAGTGTGTATACGGGTTGATAAAGTTTTCAGAATAAAACAACTTTATCCACTTTACGGCAAACATGAAAATAAACCTATAATTTCCGAATATTTTATTTTACTATTAAACCAGACTCCTGATGTAGTGTTAAATTGAATACTAAATTAACACTGCATTGAAGTATGGTAAAATAAACAATTAATAATTTTATTTAGCCTTTATTCAGTTTTACTTACACATGATAGAAAAGTAGCAGCAAAACTTCAAGCAGTCGCAGAACGGTCCCATCAGTCTGTATACACTACAGAAAATTGTGCATCATTCATTGAGTGCACTTCTACTTCTGGACTTAAAAGATACAATTATGCAGATACTAAATCTCACCTAGGGTGTCAACAGAGCCTGGGCCAGCCCTGCTGATAGGGAGTCGACTCACCCGGTGCAGGACATGGTCAGGGAAAGGAACTCAGAGTGCCAGTCCACGACTGGGCTGACGGGGAGGCTTCACAGCAGAATGCAGTAGAGGCATTCCAAGCCAATACAACCTTGGAAACTGACACAGGACAGACCGCTAGAAATCAGGTAAACCTGATCAACAGGACAGTACAATCCAAAACCAGAACAGGCACAAAAGCACAACAAACTAGCATTAAGGGAGCACACCAGGAAATTAAACAGAGGGGGGGGGGAATAGGGTAACGAGGGTGGCAGGTGAAGCAGATAAAGAGTGCCAATAACAAAGCAAAGGAGGGGACAGGGTTAGGACAAAAGGAAAACACGACATGGAGCGTAGTTGTGAGGATCCCAAACCCAAGCAAGAACAAGACCCAGACTGAAGTGGCAGGATTCAGACGGCATGCTCCAAAGACAAGATGACACACAACATGGATGTTAGGATCCTCCTGACACCCAAAAACTATAAACAATCCTAACTGTTCATTTGTGCAGCCAGTTAACATGAGCTGTTCAATTCTACTGCATTGATGTGGTTTGTTTGAAGTCAATATGCATTGCCTTTATTGAATCTATATTTATAGTCTTTGATGTACAAATTGAATCTACATATGAAGCAAACATTAATTTCCACAGGAAATGGTTCATAATTTCTTTAATGACTTGATCATAACTTTCATACCCATAAATAAATGCCAAGTGAACAGGGTGGGGGAGTAACGGAATACATGTAACGGGATTACGTATTTAAAATACAAAATATAAGTAACTGTATTCCACTACAGTTACAATTTAAATCATTGGTAATTAGAATACAGTTACATTCAAAAAATATTTTGATCACTGAATAGATTACTTTGCATTTTATTGTCATTTGTTTCATTTAATATTTAGTCCTTTCAGATGGAAAACATTTATACATATAAATGATGTGATTCAAAGTGCATTTGAACAGCGGTGAAACACTTTCTTATGATGTGTTACATTCATACGAGCAGACAGAGAAGTAAGTTTGAAGTAAGTTTGGAGCAGAAGAAATAGAAATAAACCTTGTGTAAATTGTCAGCTTTATGCTAAGCTAAAATGCTATTTCTAGCCATTTTACATGCACATGTTACCAGGCACGATCATATTTTTTTATCAAGAAAATTCATGTTGGATCATAATTTCTTTTTTCTAGTAAGACCTTTGATATTAGGGCAAAAATCATATTCTTGATAATAATTTTTGTATTGTTTTCCTGTAAAAATATCTAAAAATCCTTAAAACAAGATCAATTTGATTTATCTTGTTTTAGAAACAACACTGTATAAGATATTTAGGTTTTTCAGAGAATGTATTTTTAACGTGTATTTTGTCTTACTGTACTGGCAGAGTTTTTATAGTCAAAACAAGTGAAAAAATCTACCAGTGCTGAAGAAGTAATCCAAAGTATTTAGAATACGTTACTGACCTTGAGTAATCTAACGGAATACATTACAAATTACATTTTACAGCATGTATTCTGTAATCTGTAGTGGAATACATTTCAAAAGTAACCCTCCCAACCCTGCATGTGAATTAGTGCACAGCTCATGGGAAAGAACTGTGAATCAACATGCTTTGCTTATATAATTGCAACCAAAGCTTGTTAAACTCTGATACATTTTTGCGCTGCCACCTGCAATTTTTCACAATCAAATTTGAAATCTCACCATTCACACATACTGTGGTCTAATTGCAAAAACTTGTCTCATTTTTTCAGAAAACCATCCAAATAATAAAAAAAAAAAACTCAAATTATTAATAAATAATATTGTGTGTTTATAATCCTATGATGAACAGAATTTTTATCTTTTTTCCAAACTTTGTAAACATGTAATTCTGGTTCCGTATATATCTCACTTTGAAAAGTCTTATTTTATTCCACTAAATGGCAGCACGCACTACAAAAAATATTCTTTCTTTATCACGTTCCATCACAATATACAGATCTGAAATATACGTGGCGCTATAATGCATTTTTGCCCTCACAGATGTGCTCGTCCATAGACATTCAGTCTAATTTTCAGTATATGCATCTTCCTCAATGTTTCATTGAATACCTCAGCCTATGAGTGGACTAGAAGCTCAATCTAGGTGTCATTAGAAAGCTGTGATCCTCATTTTTGCAAAGATATATAACATTTTATCATCAATGGTCGAAAACATATTTTTTATGTTTTGTTTAGCATGCTTTTCTTGCTGAATGGCATATTTTGTTCTGGACATCTAAGATATAACATTGGATTATTCAGCCAAGCAAGCTCACAGACAAGTAAAAATGGCTCCTTTTTTATACAACTGCCTAAGGTAAAAGCAGATATAATGTTTCTAACTATTTGGGGATTAGAACAGCAGTGATCGGTGCATAAAAAGATGTATGTATTTGAAGACTTACAGAAATCATATTTCATTTTGTGATTCTTTTGAAAATCTTTCAAACTGTGGTGTTAGGGCAACAAAATAAATTATACAGTCACATTTCTGAGAATGAGAGGTTTAATTTGTTATATGACTTGTCCATTTACTGTAAGTGCCATGTGAAAGACTTTTGTATTCATATTTATAAATATAATATTAATACATATATTAATATTTCTACTCCATTACCTCTAGGGGCCGCTAATATTTTCCAGCCTTATTTGTTATTTTGAGTAACATACAGTACTGTGCAAAAGTCTTAGGCACATAAGATGCTTCACAAAAGCATTTGTCTTAAGATGGTTATTTATATCTTCAGCTTTAGTGTGTCAGTAGGAAATATAAATGTTAGACTCCCAAACATTACTTTTGCAAATAGAAAATATTAGAATAGAAGAACAGGGAGCTCTGCAACAGATAGCATGCCCCCCACAGAGCCCCCAACTGAACATCATGTCAGTCTGAGATTACATGAAGAGACAGAAGTAATTGAGACAGCCTAAATAGATAGAAGAAATGTGGTTAATTCTCCAAGAAGCTTGGAACATCCTATCTGCCAACAACCAAGAAAAACTGTGTCCAGGTGTACCTAGGAGAATTGGTGCTGTTTTAAATGTAAAGGTGGTCACACCGAATATTGATTTAGCTTTTTTATGTTTACTGGACTTTGTATGACATTAAGTGATAAATGAAAACTATTTATGGCATTATTTTTGAAGACATCCTCACTATGCAACATTTTTCACAAGTGCCTAAAACTTTTACACAGTACTGTAAATGCAAAAGAGATGGTATTGTCTAAAAAGAATAGATTCTAAGCTTTCAAACGATACCTCATACGCCTGACCTACTGTATGTATACGGGGACTTTAACATTTTAAGCGTAAACTTTTTCCATGATATAGCGCCTCCCTGTAGGACCATAGAGTTTGAGGAGAGTTTAAGGGGATGACAGCCTAGAACTATATTCATGTACAAAGTGAAGTGGAATGCACACTCTCCATCTTAACTGATACTTTTGAGAGAGTCTCTGCCTTTAGCCACATATTAAATATGATAAACAAATCCATAAACAGCAGTCTTATAACCTCTGTTTTTGCATATCCTGGCATATTTCTGCCAGCTCTTGACATTTTTGCTGCAGTATGCATCATGCTTGCTGTAAATGGTCTGTGGGTATTCCTTGGGAATGATATCTGAGACTTTTTAATGTTTTACAAGAACATCACGTCATCAGCTAAAACATAAGTGAGTGCAAAATAATCAATCCCATACCCATAACACGTTTTGATAATGACATACTTTTGTTACATTTTTTTTTACAAATAAATTATAGCCATTTCTAAAACTCCAACACACCAAAGAATCTGCATTTTCTCATTCCCTGATTTGTAATAAACAATAATATAATAATTATTACTGCCCGACCGATTTATTTAGAATTGGTGTCATAGCGTAGTTTGTCCAGCAGAGCACGCTCCGTCTCCATTGTTTACAGAGCTGAGCTGATGGTGGTTCTGCAGACAGGGCGGAGTTAAGCGGTGCGGAGTTAAGTGGTGTCTTCTCGGTAAGTTGCTAACTAGTTTGTATAATACATACTGGAAAGTTAATAAACAATGTCTCCATAATTTTCCCTTTTCAATATAACTAATATAACGTTAACCTTGTCCCTGACAACCATGTCACTCATGTTTATCACATCTGTTTGCTGTTAGCCAGCTATAGTTTGTCAGTGCAGTCAGTAACATAGCAGATTGAAAGATAAGCAGAGCATCTTTTTGCAGCTCAGCAGACAACGGTGCAGTGGTGGATTGTGTCTGTTGAGTGTTGATTTCACGCTACGTTGTTACCTAGTTGGTGAGACGCAATGTTGGAAAGTAAATAAAGTCCATCTTTTACTCTCCGTGACAACAAGCTTATAGCTAACTAGCTAACCACGAAGCTACTTTCATACCTTGTCAGCTGAGTGGAAGCTAATGTGTAAACATGTATTCACCAAACTGTTTTGTTCAGGATTCGCAGTTTGGTACCCCCTTCAACTGAACAATTCCAGTCGTTGCATTTACAAAATGTAATATTTAAAAGTCTGGTTTTCCACCGGAATAAGGTATAACACCGCTGAGCTGTTTATCTCTTGATTCGGCAGCAGCGAACCATGAGTTATTGTTTGTTTTGTTATACTTTAACAGCAAAATATTGCTGATGATGTTTTGATAAGCAAGAAAACTGTATTTACTTTACTTGAGTATTATCATGCATTTTCTATTACTTTATACTTCCACCCCACTACATTTCAGAGGGAAATATTGTATTTTTTCCAATGTCGAATATGTATAATAATAATGTCAAATATTCTTTGATAAAAATAATTGTTTAAGAAAGCAGCCTTCTGAGTACCTTTTTATAGTCATATTTTATAGCACAATCCACATAGAAAAGGTCTGTTTTCATTCCAGCTCAAAAATTAACTATACCGGCCACCATATCGGTAATCAGTGAATTTCCCCCCTCGGTATCGGTCTCAAAAATCCCATATCAGTCGGGCTCTAATAAATACAAACATTTTTATTAAATGTTTTTATTAACATTCATTGTACTGGTTTAAGTATAGACCACTGAAAACCCTTCTGTCAACTACCAATATGAATTGCCTATTGGAGGAATGCGTTTTTCTAAGAAACATGTTGAATTCAGTGTTTCTGAGTCAAAAGCTCACCATTTGCAGGCTAACAGAATAATATCTCGCTTTTAATTTGATCGTCTCTTAGTTTCTGCTGCTCTTGTTTTGTTTTTTGTTTTTTGTTTTTTTCATGCAGCATATAAAATTGTGTTTCATTACTCCAGAGTGTGGCCACACGATTAGTGTGCTGTGCAGAGGGAACATTACCTCAACCCTGAAAACACATCTATTATAAGAACAATCTAAGAAAATTTTTCAAATCAACAATTAGATCTGACAATACTGGTATCATAAATTGTGAATCTTTACCTCATATAACGGTAATAAAAATCACATTTTCCCGGCCAATGGGCAAGGCGGTGTGATGTTTGCCAGAGCACTGCACGGGAGTGGAAAGTCTTCCCGCAAAGATTCAACCCGCTGACTGGCTTCTAGACAAGAGATGATCACTGTTTTGAAGGAAGAAATTCTGAGGAAATGGTGTTTGTGCACCTGTTTTTATAGCGGACAGTTTCGCGCCAATACAGGCAGGACTCAAACACCATAGTCAATATTAGAATATTGGCGTTATTGTCGAGAGGTTTCTACTAGGTTCATTGACAGGTGATGTCTGTATCTGAAACTTGATTGGCTCTTTTAACTGTGAGGCGGGACTTCCTTTCTACATTTATTGACCGTAGGGCACTCAGAGCTCCTTGGTTGAGCTTTCCAATTTCTCCCATTCATTTTAATAGAAGTGGCCCATCTCTGCTAAATAGTCTCTGGCACACACTGGCATCCTCGTACGCCCAGGACCAGAGCGGGGAGAGTTCGGCCGAGTTAGATGTGTCGCCGGAGCCGCTCCTCGGAGCCCCGGTGCGAATTAGATGCGTCGCCAGGCAAGACAGCACGTGTTGCAGCCCACGGGCTACAGGCCATGCTGCCTTCCCCTCTCACCTGCCATGGGCCTAGGAAGACAGGCCGCCTAGGATGCCACCGCCCTATGCACCATGGACCCAGGAGGGAAGCGTGTGCAGCTGTCGGACTCCGTTCACGCCTAGGCCATTCCTTGGACACTACCCCAACCTTCACAGAGCCCAGTTTCACCATGAGATTCCCCTTTATTTTGATCACCACTCCCCTTGAACACTATTTTCCCCTTTTATGAACATTTTATGTTTATTATTATTTTCAGTAAATGCCTTTCAAAAGCTTGACGCCACACCCGCTGTGTCTGTCTCTTGCCCACCCTGCCACAATATATACATATACATATATATATATATATATATATATATATATATATATATATATATATATATATATATATATACATACATATATATATATATATATATATATATATATATATATATATATAGATAGATAGATAGATAGATAGATAGATAGATAGATATACAGTATATTTATACTGTATATGTGTGTGTATTTTTTTAAGGCATGATCTACATTCATGTTTTATCAAACCGCACAATGAGGACTATAAGACATCACAGCATTATTTTCTGTTACAGCATAATTTTCTGTAAAGCTGCTTTGAAACGATTTGTGTTGTGAAAAGTGCTATATAATTAAAAATGACCTGACTTGACTTTGTGGTTAGGTTTAGGGGTAGGGCTGGGGTTTTGGGATCTAAAATATTGATATGATTTTATTATGTAACATACTAAGTATAATTAAAACATATTGGGGTTAAACAAATAAGATTTGAAGATTGGCAGTGACTCCTCCCTTATGAGCAGAGGTGGGTAGTAACACGCTACATTTACTCCGTTACATTTACTTGAGTAGATTTTTGGAGAAAATATACTTTTAAGAGTAGTTTTAATAGTGTGTACTTTTTTACTTTTACTCAAGTAAATTTCTAATGTAAAAAAATTACTTTTACTTTGTTATAATGGACAATGATCCTTTTGTTACATAACTGGTTAATGAAATAACTTTTAATAAATGCGTTATTTATTGAGAAAGTTTTGAATGGGACTTTTACGATAGCGGAACTTTACAATTGCGCTTTATCACTCGAGTCGAGCTCATCACTGCGGCAGCAGCAAGCGCTCAAAATTAACACTTTTGTCATGCAATGGCTTCATTTTACACCAACACAAGCGGATATTTCAAGATTAGAATTGCAGCTCCAACTTAAGAAAACTTGTTGCAGTGAGTTTTGCTGATTGTGATTACGTGAGCTTGACTGTATTGTAGTGATGGTCATTTTCAGGGTGATTCTGTAACTATGGTGTGACGAGAAGGAGGGTGGGGCCAGGCCGTGACTACACACGCTCGGCCCCCAATCGGGCTAATCATCCAAAGAGAGGGATAAGTGCAGCGGGATGCAGCAGTTCGAGAGAGAGAGAGCTACATGCACCTGCCATGTGTGTTTATGTTTTGTGTCTTTTTGTTTAAGTTTAAATTAAAATATTACTTTGACTGTTCAGCCTGTTCCCGCCTCCTCCAGGTGGAGCCGCTGCCAGGGGCAGAGGGACTCCCTACCAGCCACCAAAACACGGAGGGGTGTTCCATCCGCTAGGGGTCGGAGGACTTGCTTTTTTTCTTTTTTTTTTTTTTTTTTGGCAGGCGGGGACAGAATCGGGCTAATCAGCCGAGGAGAGGTTTAGGTGCAGCGGGATGCTTGTCTACAAGATCCAGTAATGACACCTCATTGTTTTATTTTCAGTTTTTGTATGTCTTATTTGTTTGTTGTTTTAGCTGGAGGTAAAAAAAAAAAAAAAAAAGTGTGTTTGTTTGTGTGTGTGTGTGTGGTAATTTTGTTTTGACAGTTCTGGGTTTTAAAATGCTTCTACCGGAAATACTTCAGGACCAGGCACGCGCAGTAGCACTGTAATTCCTTTGTTATTGTTTGCATCACTAAAAATGTCTAAAGATGGCCTCAAAGCTAAAAGGCACAGATTAAAGTCGCAAAACCCTCATTCTGATTTCATGGTGTCTTTAACAATACTGTAATAACTAATAACTGTAATAACTAATTCTAGTGGTTCTTGAAAAAAATTTCTATAGTCACCGCCACAATGCTAGGGTGTTGTGTGTGGTTGCCAGGGCATTGAATTATGGTTACTAAGGTGTTCTGAGTGGTTTCTAGGTGGTTGCTTACTGGCCAAAGTCAAAAGAGCCCACCTACAATTCTCTATGATATTCTGGTCTCTAGATATCCCTCTGGTCACTCCTTCAATGTACGTCTATGGAATTTTTTCATTCATTTCATCATCCACCAAGCAAAAATCATAACATAAAAAAATTGCACTAGCACCTCTCCTCAGTTTGACTTGTTTAGATCCATAACCTTGAGCAATAGTAATTGTAATTCCTGCCTTAGCAAACTCCACTAATTATAAGATTGAATGTGTAAACTTTTACCTTCTGCTGAAATTTTCAAATTAGGCTATTTCTGTAGCTCCCCTACCCATTCAATTTGATCTCTGTTTATACCACAATTAGTGTTTTTGACCATTTTTAGTGGCATTTTCCATTGTTCGTGTCAAATGCGATTATGTCATGGTAGCGTATTTGTAGGAGGGTGTAGTAGAAAAACATACAGATGAATGTGGCTGGCTGCTAGTCATGCTTAGGTGAGGTGATGCAGGCAGCAGAGAGACTCGTCAAGCTTGGGCAAGAGCCTGATGAGACGTCTGCTAAATTTTACCTCGGGCCTGAGGGGGAGTGAGAGACAGCCAGCCACACGGCCCCCACGTAATTAATAGCACCTCAGATGCTCAAATCAGTAGAAATAGAGTATATGATAGACGCATCATTGTACATGTTCCAGCTAACTGAAAAATAAAAGATGGCACCCCAACGTCAACATTACAATTGGACATCATGTTGATTGCTCATATTTAAATATGTTTTTCAAGGCAATCATCACTCAGGTCTGTACAGTGCGACTGTTGTGCTCGCATTTCTTATTAAAATTTATGACTTTTTAATCCATTCGCATGTGTGCGATGTGTCATTTCGTATCGCATCAAAATGACGTCAAATGTATTGCAGTCACAGATCAATAAATTATGTGTGAATCATAAATTATAAAATCAAAATGTATTGCAAAAAATGGAAAAATGGTCCGTTGCATTGTTTAAAAAGAAAATCACGCTTAGAGTCGAGTTTGACTGCCCCTTGCGTATACACTGCAATCACTATTTTTCGAAATTGAGCTAACCCCTTGTATAAAACTATTGCATGAAACTCATCCCACACTGTCCTACGCACATGAAATATACCTGAAATCATGCAGCTTATAATGAAGGTGAGTGTTATTAATTTTCTATGTGATCAGACGTACAATTTTCGACTGGCGGACAATGAAACAGGTTAAAAAATTACTTAGTTTTTAATTGAAAGATGGACTGCCTTAGATATCACAGAGACTTGAGGTCTTTCTCACCTAGCAACCACCCATAACATAACCACCTTAGCAGCCACCAACAATGGGCAAGCACCACACATTTTCTTCAGAAAATGTTAAATCTATTTTTCTTTGCAGTACCTCCTTTGGTTCCTAGAGCACACCTCTCACAGCAGATGGCTCCTTTGTAGCTGAACAAGTAAGAGTATAACTGCGTCATCAACCTGGGTTGTCAAAATGAGGGTCAAATCGCACAGGACGAAAGCTAAGATTATGACATCTTCTTATCCCTTTGCCTTTTTCTCTACCTAAGGCACGATTATGCCTTCTGAAGACCATCAACGGGATCATAGAGTATTGACTTGACTTATTTGCTCTTTAACAGCAAAATCATTGCTCCTAATGCGCTGAATTCCCAACACTCTATCCGGAAGGGCATTGTGTTTAAAGGCACAACTATTACAACAGCACAAACCATCGTGTTTCCATTGGTTACCACTCTGCACCCCATCCATCAGTATTTGCTGATATGGCAGGCTGTGATTGGCTAATAATGACCGGCAGTTTACATAATTTCAATCCTACTCTAATTATCCCTGTCATTAACTCCTCGGAGAGAACATAAGGCAGTCAAACACCAGGCTATGGTTTTAGAGCACTCTGTCTTCTACAAAGAAGGGGTTGGTTTAAAAAAAAAAGAATCCTCCTAGCATAATGTGTCTGACTGAAAAAAGCAGAGGCACATGATGTGACTGAGAAAAATCTCTCAGCATGTTTGCTGACGTCTGGTAGTCTTTTCGTCATTGCATTTGGAATCATCTGAGTGGAGGAAGTAGAAAGGCACTTTTTGTGGCTGTTTTTTGAGTAACGTGGTACATATCATCAGCCTTTGTTTTGCTGATTGTTGGCTACGCACTGCTGACTGTATGACGCTATTTCTGTCTCCTTTCTCAGTACTCCATGTAATCACTGTCTTTTTTTTTTATCAGTGTTGGAGAAAATACTTTGAAACGGTAGCTTCCAATGTTATAAACTATTTGTTTGTTGAACTACAGTCAAGCTATTATTTAAAAAAAGTAGTTAGCTACATTTTAAGCTAGTAACAAAAAGAAGCTAACTGCACTGAAGCTATAATGGGTCATGTTTTGAATATATAACTGTCAGATGGCAAGAGCTGCGTTCCAATCCGCAGGGTCTCTACATGGTGTTCACTGCTCCCTACTCACTGAGCACGAGGTATCTGTTGAAGTTCACGTCACTTGAAAGTGAAAGGTGGTAACAATTCTAAGGGGGGGGCACAACAAATTCTAAACTGTAATTTTTAATAGGAAAGGGGCCCAGAATACCATGCTACAGCCCTGTTTACAGTGAACCCAAAGTGAAAACAAAACAGAATATAAACCAGAACATTAACTAAACTTGACTTGACCATTGAACAGAACATTAAGACAACATTACACTTCCACAATACTCAACAAAGGACAATGGCAAACATGAGGGCTTTTATACACAGACATGGGTTAACAAGATTACAAGATGGCCAATGAATTACCAGAACTAATAAACAAGATAACAAGACTAATTAACCAAAGACCAATAAGAACAAAACATAAGAAACGAGGGTCAAATGACAGAACAAGGGAAATGAAAAAGAAAAGAAAAGAAACAAGAACAAGAACAGGAAGAGACAATGAAACTTCAAAATAAAAGACATGAAAACATGAACAAAACACACATTACTGTGACAATTTTACACCATTTCGTTATTTCTCTGATGGCAATATTTTTCAGTACCTTGCATATCATTTAACAGTGTAACCCAATTGCAATGCTAAACTCCAATCAATTCTATGCATTGTTGTGACACTGACCTTTATCCTGCCATGCAAATGGAACTACAAACAGCCTAGAAAGCTTTTGAGACTTCCTGAAATATTACATGATTGTGTCATGATGGTACATCACCCCCCTCCTGCCTCCCCGTAATATACACAATCTGGGATCCCATCATGTATCCCACCTTGCGGAGTTGACACCTGGGGCATAAACCGGAGCTCATGACCCAGAAAATAGAAATGGTGTCCTCTTTACATATTGTAAAAGTCTTTGTGGGTGAGCGGGATGTCTGACTGGTGAAAACATGACCATAGACCCCTCTTTAGGTAACTAGGATTGGGTAAGTTGGGACAGCACTCGGAGTAGCACCATTCCTTACACATCAACGTGACAAGAAAAATGACAACACAAGTGAGTCAAGATATTACAGTCATGAATAGAAACACAAAGCAACATAATCCCTCCTTTTTTCCCTCGCTATTATAATATAGTTTTGCTTCATTGTGACAGAAATCAAGGGGATTTTATGTTTTTGATTAATGTAAGTATGAACACGTAAGTTAAAATGCTCACTATTTGGCAAGTAAAAGAAATCTTTCAAGAAAATGCCCAGGTCATACACTGAAAAAAGAGAATTGTTGGACCAACTTTAAAAAATTCTTCAATTGGTAACACCTAAATGAATTAAGTTGTCTCAAACTAAATTGTCAACTTGAGTTAACACAATTGCTTTAAGTCAGGTGTACTTAATAATCTGATTGCTTTAAAAACAACAGTTGACATTAATGCAATGTAAATTTAAGGCTCAAGTTAACTTGGTTTCCATTTTTCTAACTCAATTATATGCTTCCCCAAAAGTATAATACTGCTCCTCAACAACCTAAAAGTTTACTTTCAGCAAAAGTAGTTTAAGTAACTTGTGGGTCATTTTAGTTTTAGATATTAAAATACTTTCCAAACAATAAAAAATAAGTTGGCTGGAAACAAAACATTTTTTTTTTCTAGACTATATTATACAAATGTAAAAACATGGTCACCAACATGACTTTTGGACAATACATGCATAAAAAAAAACTGCATTTGTATGTCCTTTTCTCAAAAACAAATAAGTTATTAGGACCAAAATTGTTTTGCTTTCAACTATTGATAACTTGTTAAATGCACAAAGTGCAAATTAGTGCAGCAAAGTATGAATGCAAATATGCATAATGTGTATAAGTCAACACATCGGTAGGAAAAAGTGGATAACAGGAGTTGGGTGATAAAGGGGATTCTTAAAATTTTCGCTTTAACCATAAAACTTGTGAATATTATGCAAATATAAATTTAGAAAAAGAAAAAAAAGGCACTCAAGTGTGTAAAGCTAAAACAAAATCAGACTTTTCCCACTTTCCTGGAAGCCAACAGTTTCAGTTCATGGTAATACAATAAAGTCATGTAAATCGAAGGTCTTACTGCACATGTAGTTGGCTTTTAGTGTTTGTCTTGAATGTATAGCAGAAACGAATGGTCAATTACTTACAAATACTTTCTAGTTCCATTGGTCTAATATAATGATTTACATTTTCTGTCAATCATTTCTGCTATACATTCAAGAAAAACTATGCCATATATTAAGCCAACTAGATATATTTTATATATTTGATAAACTGGAATCTGGCATTTTGGATACAAAATAAATCAATTACCAAATGATGTATACAGAATGTCCGATTCCAGTTTCTCAAATATGAACACTTTATAGTTCCATTTGGTCTATAATGATTGAGAAAATAATTGGCAGTAATTGTGAAATAAAGTGGAGTTTTCACAATATTTTACTATTTCAGATGAAATGATTAATCAAGAAAAAAATCTGATTAATCCTTTGAAAGTGTTAGTTGCAGCCCTACTTCCAAGTAAATTTCAGGCATCTTCATTATTACTAGTCACTGATACCAATGCTTCATGGAAAGAAAATGTGTTATAGACAAAACATACATCTTATGCTCTTGAAAATTTTCAGCAGTGATATAGACATTTGTTGTAAACAGATAACACATAAAACAAGCCTAAGAGACTGAGGTCAGTTCATTCAACACCACCACGCCCTCAATGACAATGCCAATGTCTGCAGGTGGCTCCTGCCGCCTTGCCCCCTCTCCCCGAATGACAAACACTGCCATGGTGTGCTGCTCTAGGTCCCTCTGAGCATCATCTGCTTCACAGTCCTACAGAACATGACACATAAACACAAAACATCACTGACATCACTTTGCACTGTTTATGCAGTAACTATGCACCAAGTATGAGACATTACTATAGATACTATAAGGATATTTTTTACATGTGTCCCATTGACAAGTTGCTGACAAGACATTCCTTGATCAGGACATCTGCATCTTCATCTGCAAAAAGTTTTTTTTTTTTTTTTTTTTTTATAGATTTGTCTGATTTAAAAGGCAGATCAAGCTGGCATGGGTTACTAATGTTTGAGCTTCACTTTTACAAAACTATTAGAAGTTTGAAACACAAGTTAAAACAGTTACATTATCCACATGACTTGCAGTTCACTTTTAATATATCTGTTGAAATTACTTTCAGTCCAACTAGGCCTATATTATTCACCTCAGAACACCCTGTCCTGTATATACAGCCACAATAAGGCCTTGTCAATAGCATGGTAGCACAATATTCTAGGAGTGGAACTTACCTTAGGTAGTCCAATGTCTTGTGTCAAAATCTAAAATAGCTAACCATCTCTCTGGAAAAAAGAAAATTAAAAGTCCATTAACATTTGGGAGCGAGAATTTCTGTGTTAAGTTTAGGTTTTGTGCGTGTTTCCCCTACATTTTTTTTTAATTAAACACTAGCCAAACACGGGTAAATCATGGCGTGTAAATCCTTCATCCCATAGTATGATAGATTAGCTAACCTGGATCCAATAGTACAGTATGACACGCTTGTGCTCTTGCTCCATTTCAGTACAGAGGCTCCCAAACTTATTACCAAATCAATGGATATTTGTCATTATCTTGGGCATATCTGGGGGCTTGGTGGGGGTTGTTCTACAGGAAACACTGCAGTGTTAATGTTAAACATCGCTTTCAGAAATCACAACCGTTATGACAAAATTAGCCTACACCTTCCATATCACCATGGCCATGAGTATAAACGGAATCGCGTGAGCTGGGCCCTGCACTGGTTTGATGGCAAGCTAACATTAACCATTCCCAGCTCTGTATTGCTGCTAATGTGCACAAAAGCAGCTACAGTACACAACATAAAATACAACTCAAGTTGCTGAAGTATAAAAACTAGACTATCAGGCTATTGTTACTATAAGCGTTACATATCATAATATTTCTTAAAACCGTCAAAATGCATAAACTTTTACACCAATTTTAGAAGTCCTAGACTAACATCTAGCTAGCGTTAACGTTACCATGACTTAACAATAGCTGGTTTGATTCAGCAAGTCTGAAAACTTAAACACAATTTGGCCAATTCAGTTGGAAATAATACATTATTTCATGACAAAATTAAATTTTGTCTTGCATTACTAGTAGAGTTAGAATTAAGTCTCATGCGCTTACCGTCTTTACGAGTTACAGTATCTTGATATGAGAAAACGGCAGTTGAATTGCAGGTGGAAAAAAATGTGGAAAGGAGGTAGACGTCATTACGTCAGATGTACAATACTAAGAGAAACCTAATTGACCACTTTGAATGAAATTAGAATAGCAGATTAAGGGAACAAGGTGTATTTTCAAGTTTATATAATCCACAAAATTAGACTGAAATCACTAAATCAGAAAGCTGAATGAGTCTCATTCAAAAATGTACATTACTTCAACTACTGCTCAAGTACACTTTTTACAGTGTATTTCACCTGAAATAAACATTTATGTAAAATGTTACAAAAATATCATTTAAATTGCTTATTAAATACTGTCATCAAATAATTCCAAGAGAAACTGTCACTGAGCTTGAAACAGAATTGAAACAGAATTTCTTCCGTTCAGACTCTGCTGCAATTTTCAGTTGCCATGATGATTTTTGGCCCGGTGAAAGCAGCCATTTTCTCTCTCTCTCTCTCTCTCTCTCTCCCTCTCTCTCTCTGAAATGGGGCTGCAGCGTGAATCATCAGTCACAGAGAGAAAAGCTTGGCTCTGTCAACCAGTACTCTTCTCAGTTGATTGTGCGAGGCAGGAAATGGTGGCAGCCGGCAGGGCCGTCTCAACCAGAATACATCACGTCCCGCTTTTTTAAGTCAGTACAGACTATTACCCGGCAGCCCATTGGAAGTTCTTATCAGTGACTGCCAGATGGAGAACAAGTGAGTGATGACAGTACCTGCAGACATGTTGATAAAACAACACAGAAATCTGAAGCTGAAAAGAGCAACAGATTTGGTTAGTAATGAAATCTCAGTAATATGTCATGTTTAATTGTACAATATGTGTAAGGCACTGAATTCTTTGGTATAGCTCCATTAGTGGTTTATTGCCAGAGACAATGGGCTAATGCAATAGTTGCATTGCTATGCTTTTGGGGTTTTCCTTTATTTTGAGTGAATGTCTATGCAATTGGTGAATGCAGACTATGTGATTGCAAGACATGAGTAAGCCACAGAATTTCACCGTTTGACTTTAGTCCAAGCACAGCATGCATCCTCTCAAATCCTACAAATACACCCCCACCCCCAACCCAAAAACCACAAAAATACATTTGATGGGATCTTTTTACAGCAGAATGCATGACTGCCCCCTTGTGTCTGAAAAAAGATGATGTTTGTGAATATTGCAAAACCTGTCAAGAACCTCATATTTCATATGATATAGGCTATTAATAAATATGTATAAAAAAATAAAAAAAGATTTTAGTTTTAAGTAGCCTATATATTAATATTATTAGGATTTTTTCTTTAATATTAGATGAAATAGCCTTATACCTTAAATATAGATAAATTTTAGGATTTACAGGAGTTTTTGGGATTGTCACCGTCTACACTGGACACGTCTGTTGACGCAATGCAATGGCTGTCAACAGTGGACACATCAAAGTTAAATGACGTGCACCAAACACGGACCAATCAGTGAGCTCGTGTAAACTTCAGTAACCTCTGTCCTTTATTTTCAAAATATTTTTTATTTTTTTATTTTTTTTCACTGGTATAAATATTTACTCATTATTTAATTATTACTGTAATATTATTATTGGTAAAACTGGGTATGTGGTTAGAAACAAAAAATGGTTTAAATAAGTAGACCAGAAACATCACGAGCTAGCTTGGATGTAACGTCAGAAGTATGTAGATACATTTACTTTTTTTTTCTTCAGGTTTTCTGGGGTACATCTACAAAGTGGTAACATGCAGTTGTTACCTTAAGGATCTATTTCTACTTGATCTTACCCTCAAAAAATAGTTTTGTTGGTGTAATCTAATGTAGTCAGGTTGATTCAGTCAAATTAAAAAAATATTTTTTACCAGTTAACAAACTAGATAATTTACGAAATGAAGCACATTTTTAGGTTGCCAAAGAATTCTTTTTTTAGTGTGCACACCAGCTGCTTACATAGAATTAGAATTAAGGCTAAATAGTTATTTGCCTAAACATTTCTCTAATTATTTCTACAAATATATGTTTTGATTTTCAGTGCAATTAAAATGTAACAAAGGATTCTTTATCAAAAGCTAAACCACTGAACATCACAAGTGTCCGTGACATTTTGAACCGTTATGTAGACTGTATCATTCTTTATATTTGCTTGCAGAGAAATGACCAGGATGTAGCTCAGTGTGCCCATCAGTGCTTGTGTGCTCCTCTGGCATCCTTGTCCAGCTCTGACCCATTTAGAGAGTTGTGTTGGTTATTTAATGACACCAGTAACACCCCACAGCAGAAACAGACAGCACATAGTGTTTTAGAGGGTCCCAATACAGAACCATGATGGCATATTCAATACAATGTCTACAAATGACAGGGAAGGACTTTGTGCTTGACAAAAACAGCAAATGTAGTCAATAGGAGAGATAAAAATACAATAACGAATGCCGCCACTGCAGGCTAAACCGTGTTGGTGATTTAATTTTCGTAAATGAAGAAGAAAATAAATGGGCAGCTGGATTTGATTTAAAGGCTTACTTAATGCTGAAGTGTAATTTTTTTCATGTGAAAATTACTCGTATGCTAGCTAAATGTACAGCGAAAGCTATAATAAGCCATTCATACTGCAGGCTGATTTCCCTGAAAAGTGTAAACACTGACCAATAGGAAAAATGCACTATGTTGAACAAATGTCCCCATATCAATCGGACAGATCACCATTCCTTACATAAAGAAGTTAAGAGTCATGACATGTTGGTCATATGATCCTGCAGGTGTTTTCCATACATTAACTGGTTTGAATCTTACACAAGTGCAGTTTCATTAGGAAGGATGGCAGTGTTGCAAACTACTGGCATAGTTTGACTGAGATCTGTGCCACTGCACCTGCCACAAAATAAGCTTGTATGAAACGGCCCTGTGAAAGCATTATTCGCGAGAGCTCGAAGCCGCAGCTGCTGCGACTGCCCCTCATTTCAGTCACATCCATTCTGATGCTTCAGACTCCATTAGGTTCGAAACATGGCACCCCCTTCAGCGAGACCCTCCAGTACCCTCAGTCATCTGAAGAACACAGCTGTCTCCTCTGAAAGACAGCAGGTGGACACACTCTCACACACAGCCTATTTATTAATTGGAACTCACCCTATCAAAGATACATATACAGTATATACATGTGTATGTTTGTGTGTGTGTGTGTGTGTGTATGGCAAATATATTATGTATGAGGCATAACGTATAACATTTTGAACTAAATGTTGGTTCGCAGTTTTTTATAAACTTGCATAAAGCTTTGCTATTTTCAAGCAATAAACATTAAATAAATGCAAGTAGACAGTAGTCAAGACCTCTGCAGTGGGAGAGTTTAATTTTATGTTAGATAATATTTTATTAAACAGATCTAATAGTTCACACAACAAAAAACGTCTCGGTTACTGTCGTAACCTCCATTCCCTGATGGAGGGAATGAGACATTGTGTCGATGTAGTGACACTAGGGTTCGCCCTTGGGAGCCCCAAACACCTCTGATCTTTGAGAAAAGGCCAAAGGGAATTGGTGAGTGGAATTTGCATGCCACTCCCCCGGACATACGGGTATAAAAGGAGCTGGCTTGCAACCACTCATTCAGGTTTTGTGCTGAGGAGCCGAGACAAGGTCCCGGCCATTTCAGCGTCGTGGCAGGTTATGACACGTTGTCACATTGTGTCGATGTAGTGACACTAGGGGTCCCTATACAAAATGCCATGACTAACTGAACTGTGTTACGTGGACTGGCGGTGCGAGATGGGCAGACCTCTACGTGCCTCGTAGCCAGCGCACCCGCTGTCACGTAACCTCCCCCAATGCTCTTACTGGCATCAAACGGTCCCCTGCACCTCGGGGACAAGTCGACTGCCTAAAATTAGAGACCTCTGCCCATGGAAGACGCAGTTTACCAACAGGGAAACTCTTTTTGTGGAAGACACATCATACGGGGTTACGTATAGGCAACCAGCACATGTGGAGCACCTACCCCAGTACCGCTGTAATGCGCCGTAAATCCAACAGCTTTCACTGGATAGAGGTGAATGGATTGGCAGAGTAATTCAGCTCGCTGAACACAACCGCTCGGCTCCGAAGAAAAAATCTGAATGAGTGGTTGTAAGCCAGCTCCTTTTATACCTGTATGTCCGGGGAGTGACATGCAAATTCCACTCGCCAATTCCCATTGGACTTTTCTCAAAGATCAGAGGTGTCTGGGTTCCCAAGGGCGACCCCTAGTGTCACTACATCGACACAACGTCGAGTGAGTGACAGAAGGGGAACAAGGGATTTGTTCCTCTAATGTGTTAAAATAAGTCATGAGACACGAAAGTGTACCATATTCGTACAATGTGCCAGAGATAGACAGGAAGAGGCGAAAAAAGTGTGTGAATGACAAAGATGGAGTTCCACTGAAAGATAAAGAGTCACAATGGAGCCCTATAATGGCTTCACACTGCTAATTTGTCACTCCACTTGAATGGCGAACAGCAGGAAGACAGTAAAAACATGCTGCTCTGTCACTTCCCACTGCCCAAAGATGTGCTTGCAAATACCTTCACGTGCTGCTCATTTAAATAGTGAAGACATCAGCTATATATAGACCTCTGTAGTCACAACATCCATCAGAGAAAGAAAAAAAAAAAACTCCACATGAACATGAAGCTTGTCTTTATATAGGGTGCGTCTCCATCAGCTTCCTAGTCAGTGCACTTGCCAGGTAGTCAGTCATTTCTAGGGCTCTCCCACTGGTGGTAGTGGAGATATAGTAGGAGGAAGACAAGGTGGAGGGTGTGTAGGAGGAGAAGGAGGTGGACGAAGTCGTGGAGGAAGAGGAGGTGGTGGTGGAGGATGAGGTGGAGAAGTTGGAGGAAGAGGAGGAGGTGGTGGGGCAGGTGGTGGTGAAGGAGTAGGAGGAGGAGAAAGTGGTAGGGAAGGAGGAGGAGGTGGAAGAAGTCATGGAGAAAGAGGAGGAGAACAAGGTGGAGGATGTGTAGGAGGAGAAGGAGGTGGACAAAGTCATGGAGGAAGAGGACGTGGTGTAGTAGAATGAGGTGGTGGAGGATGAGACGGTGGAGAAGTTGGAGGAAGAGGAGGAGGTGGTGGTGGGGCAGAAGGTGGAGAAGGAGTAGGAGGAGGAGAGGGTGATAGAGGAGGAAGAGAAGGAGGAGGAGGTGGACGAAGTCATGGAAACAGAGGAGGTGGTGGAGGAGGAGGTGTAGGAGGAGGACAAGGTGGAGGATAGGTAGGAGTAGGATATGGACGAAGTCATGGAGAAAGAGGAGGTGGTAGAGAAGGATGGTGTGGTGGTGGTGGAGGAGGATAAGGAGATGGAGTTGTAGGAGGAGGAGAAGGTGGAGGAGGAGAAAGATGTGGACAAAGTCGTGGAGGAAGAGAAGGTGGTGGATGAGAAGGTGTAGAAGGAGGTGGTGGGTCCAGTAGCTGGGCCCCTGTAAGGTGTCCACTTTTTCCCCCCTTATGGGCGGCCCTGAATGGAGGAAGAGTTCTAATTTGCAGACCTTTAAAAGAAAAGGCAGATTGAACACATTTTTAGACATTTCCAAATGTTACGAAAAACAAATGTTTAAAATATGGAGCTACCAGTAATTATAAAAAGAAACATGTTTTGACATTGTTATGCACATTCACTAATATCAATGTAACAAAAAGATAGAAACTGCTCACAAAATAAAACTAAACAAATAAATAACCACCAAGTGTTTTATTTATAGCTAGCTTATTTACAAGTTTTTGACAGCTGCTCTTTAGCTGACTTCCTTTTCAAGGATGCAACTCATAAATCACAACTCTAAGTATTCAGGGTGTTTACTACAGAAAACCTCTACTTGAAACTTTAATAAGGTGAGAAATATGCAGTTAAATGTACAGTATACGCAGCAATATCTTCTATCAAAGCAATGGTATTAGAGCACCCTCTAGTGTCCACACAGGTTGTATGCTTCATTGTTCACCAATGAATTAAAATTCTATAATTTAGTCTCCATCTTGTTTCAAACCTATAGGATTTTATTTCATGGACGACAAAAGGAGAAGTTTAGCAGATTTTCTAAGAAAGCAAGCACCAATCCAACAGGAAACATCATATCATTTAATTACCAAAAGTAAATGAGTGAGGCAATAATTATATGCTTAAATTATTTTATTGAAACATATGCAACATCTAATACATAATTGTCAAGTTCATTTCAAGCTAATTTACATTAAATAATAATGATGAAATAATACAATAAACAATAATAAAAACAAATCTGGCATCAAAATCAAAACCAAAAATAAGACCCGTTTGATTCAACGGCAAAAATATCATTTATCAAATCAAATCATATCAAATCATTTGAACAGGCTTTGTGCAGAAATGTATATATATTTGGCATATCAGACTCAAATCAGTATTTAAAAGCGCATGAAATACGTCCACATCCATATGTGGTTTGAAATATGATTAAAAATAGATTTTTAGAAAAGCGTTGATCAGATTTTAAGTTCTTTTTTCGTCATTTAAGACATGACTGTAATGTCAAACACAAAGCTATGTAGTATATACAGCTTTTTGAATTCACTCATTTATTGAATTCACTGTGTATTGAATGGTGAATGAGTGAGTGGTTTCAGACACTGACATGTATGTGCATGAACGTGTATATACAGTATGCCTCTGTCCAGGGCTGGACTTAGGGGGTGGGGACCCTGAACTGGATTAATATTTGGGGGGGTATTTCTAAGAGAACTATATGTAGCACTGAGTGTTTCCCAGTCTGGCTATAAACACAGAAGTGGTGTGTGTCAGTGTGAGATTTCCCCTCCCCGCTCAAAGTACTCTGTAATCGCTCCACATGAACTCCACTCTGGGTTATGAACATACATAAATGGAATGCCGTATCTCTGCAGAATTATCTGGAAAATAAATAAAAATAGACATAAAATGGATACAACTAGACAATGGCTGGTATTACCGAAGCACTAAGTAGAACGTTAGTTGCATGTTAAGTAGCAGCTACTTACCAAGATAGCTCACGTACATCTTCGAGATGTCTGTTTTACATCTTTTCTTCTGGAAAGCATTTCGCTGTAATTCATCTCTGCTTAACATATTATATAAATCAGATTTACAAACACTCTAAATCATAAACGTCAAAGACATCTGCTGAACGTCTTGACATCCGAGAGAAAACGTCTACAGATGTATTGCAGATGTGCAAACAGCTTAAAAAAAAAATATGTCTTCCAGATATACACACACACACATCAAATAGATGTCTAGGTGATGAATGTGTGCTATCAGGAGAATCTCTATGGCGTGTTTCCCAAAAGCATTATCTCAAAAGCACATCAATTCGTAATTAACGAGAGCCTTGGACCACTTACAAGTCTATTCTCACATCTTTCATTATCAAAGACAAAATGGCATTTAATAAATTGTATTGATATATTTTGGTTCTTGGATGCCATTGTACCACTAATCTATAATAGATCAGTGCATTGTACACTTTTTCAAAGGATACAGATTGTGTTGAAAATGACCGTTTGGCAGTGTTTCTACAATATTTTCATGTTGAGAAAACGAACTCCTGGACAACTACTCAGCCTTCGTTCAGAACCTTTGGACCGGACAGCTCCCGTATTGAAGAACTTAAAGTGTTAGTTTACCCAAAAAAGAAAATTCTCATGATTTACTCATCCTCATGCCATCCCAGATGTGTATGACTTTCTTTATTCTGCTGAACACAAATTAAGGTTTTTAGGAGAATATTTCAGCTCTGTAGGTCCATACAATGCAAGTGAATGGGTGCCAACATTTTGAACCCTCAAAAAACCACATATGGGCAACATAAAAGTAGTCAGATGACTCCAGATGACTTCTAAAAATCTTCATTTGTGTTCTGTTGAAGAAAGTCATACACATCTGGGATGGCATGAGGATGAGTAAATGATGAGAATTTTCATTTTTGGGTGAACTATCCCTTTAAGACTATATGAAGAACAAATAATGAGCGATCTATGTGCTGGTTTGGGTAATAGGCGATACTCAATTCTAAAACAACATACCACGGTATGATCTTAAAAGTAATCAGGAAATTTTACAACTCCGTTTGAGTGACAGATAATAATTATTCGTAGCACTAGTCATTCACCCCACCTCTTATTTCATTTTAAACAATTAATTTAAAATAGTAATCTTTCAAATCAGACAATAAAATTGGACACAATAGACCTTTTTCACAGACTGTGATGACGCGTTTCAGTCTTATTTAGCAGCGTAAATCTAGCAAACTTTTTTATATGATAATTTTTTGACATTGAAGACAACAAAGGACAGTTCGGACTGCTGAGCGGATTATTGGTTGCTCCCTGCCCCCCCATCCCCCCCCCCCCCAAGAACAGTACAGTTCCAGAGTGAGGAAAAGGGCTGTAAAAATCACTCTGGACCCCATTCACCCAGCACACTACTTTTTTGCCTTCTGACTTTTGCCTTCTGGCCGGCGCTACAGAGCTCGGAGCACAAGAACCGTCAGGCACAAGAACAGTTTTTCCCTCAGGTATATCCATCTCTTGAACAGTTAAAACTGCCCCACTGAGCAATAATTATATTTATTATATACTTATATTTTCTATTTTTAATTTTTTTTTATCTCTGTTGTTGTATTGTTTGTGCACTTGAAGCTTCTGTCACCAAGACAAATTCCTTATATGTGTAAGCATACTTGGCAATAAAGCTCATTCTGATTCAGATTTTTTTAAATATTGAGTGTAAATTTATAACATTGCTATATTACCCTGGAATTAGTTTAAAAAAAAAAAAAAAAAAAAAAAACATATTACCACAGTTGCGAGAGGGTTTCGGTTACAGCTGCTGAGAGAGTGACAGTAAATTTGGCATATTCTCCCATCTCTCTCTCTTAATCCACCTCTCTCTATTTTTTTCCTTTTCTGGAAAGTCATTCAAACATAATAGTGTACTTTTTTCTTTTGGTCTTGGAGCAAATGGGTAAGTGAAAATAATATTTGCTGTGATCTCCCATTCACTGCTGTCGAAGTTTACCCTGCAAACATTTACTCACGCGTTCCAAAACCCGGAGTGTGAGAAAGGTCTATTGTTGGTGTTTAGATAGTTATAGTTAAATTTAATGTACTGTGGGAAAACATGTGACATAACCCACCTTCACTTTTTTCCTTTTGTGAACAGAGCGCTTTGTCATGTTTTTGGCCATGTGTCTTTTTAAATTCCAATAAATCTTTGCTTGTGGTAATTAACTCCGCACACTCGCGTAAATTATGGCGTCATTTTTACATCACCAGAACCTGAATTTGAAAAAGCCTCCGAATTCATGATCTTGAAAAATTTGTAATTTGATGTTATCAAAAAATATTGATGTTAATTTTATATATTTGAAAACATTGTGTGAATTCACCTAAAAAATGTCTCTCTTCGAGAGAAATTGACACTTTGACTTTCAGAAAAAACCTCCATCTAGGAAAATCCATTCCACTCCGAACTTCTCACAAACACTGTATGAGACCCCCCTACAGCCCGGTTAACCCGTGTGTTAGTCTGACACTGTCTCTATCACTTACATTCTCTCCTGCCCCTCGTGAGTTCAGCATCACGATGCAATCTCATAATGGACATGAGAACAGGTCAAACGTTCTCTATTTCCTCTTTGACAGGCACTCTTTAATCTCTCTTGGAGTTGTGCTGACAGTCTAGTCATTACTATGGCAACCGATGTAGATATACTGGATATTGACTGAACAAACCAACAAAATAATTTGAAATTGGGTGCAGTGTGAACAAATCCAAATGTTCTCACTTTTTAAAGAGTTTAGCTTTTTCTTAATTCATGTGAATTTCCCTCGCCGCACTGTCACAGAGATGAGCAGAGCGCGCGCTGGTGAGGTTCTCGGTCTGTGTGCGGAGGAACTTGCGATCCTCCTGTAGATCCTGCACCTGTTTCTCCAGAGCTTCAATCCTTTCTTGTTTGCTCTCCAGCAGACACTGAAGTCTAGTGATAGTCTGCATCACACTATAGGGTAAACCCTCATTAGGAATCATATCTGCTGAGAAAGAGAGATGGATTCATCTTTTGATATTCAGTGGGCCCAAAAACAATTTGTACACCTTTGAACACTGAAGTCACACTAAAGTGTCTGAATTTAATAAGGGAAAATATATAAATATATAAAAATATATTGAATCAAGTGGCATCAGCAAACAATTGATGCTAGAACTTAGACCACGCTCCAGAGTCCAGGTTATAATACAGAGCAAATTGATTGCATTATTCAGATGGGAAAAATCACATTTAGCACGCACATAATGTTTACGCTCCAGAAAGACGCTACTTAATTTAAAAAAAATAAAAATAAAAATAAAAAAAAACAGTGTACACTTCTCTCATCAAGAGTCTTAGTTATTTGTTAAGTGGATCCATCCATTTCTTCATCGAAGAAAATCCAGATGATGTTCATGATTATTGATTTAATGAGAGCTCTGGTGAATTCACTTGCTAATATTTGGTAATGACATTATATATGTTTTATGTGAAACAAAAACCAGTCAGTTATATTGGATTTGATGCCTATAAACTTTTATTTTTGTAGGTTTAATGTCAAGTTGATCAAACTGAGACAGTGTTGATTTAATTTACACTCAGTGACCACTTTTTTTTAATTAGATACACCTGTACACCTTATTCATGCGATTATCTCATCAGTCAATCGTGTGGTAGCAGTGCAGTGCATAAAATCATGCAGATATGGGTCATGAGCTTCAGTTAATGTTCACATCAACCATCAGAATGGGGAAAAAAAAATATGATCACTGTGATTTGGACCGTGGCATGATTGTTGGTGCCAGATGGGCTGGTTTGAGTATTTCTGTAACTGCTGATCTCCTGGGATTTTCACACACAACAGTCTCTAGAATTTACTCAGAATGATGCCAAAATCAAAAAAACATCCAGTGAGCGGCAGTTCCAGTCAGGTTCCACTTCTTTCAGCCAAGAACAGGAAACGGAGGCTGCAGTGGACACAGACCAAAACTGGACAGTTAAAGATGGGAAAAACATCACCTGGTCTGACGAATCTCGATTTCGAAGACGTGGTCTTCTGCTGTTGTAGCCCATCCGCCTCAAGTTTTGACATGTTGTGCATTCAAGACGCTATTCTGCCCACTAAAATTTTACAGAGGGGTTACCTACCATCTATACCAACAGACATATCACCCTGTAGCTCAAGACTGGTTACCAACTGAAGCTAAGCAGGGTTGAGCCTGGCCAGTACCTGGATGGGAGACCTCCTGGGGAAAACTAAGGTTGCTGCTGGAAGAGGTATTAGGGAGGCCAGCAAGGAGTGCTCACCCTGTGGTCTGTGTGGGTCCTAATACCCCAGTATAGTGAAGGGTACACTATACTATTAAAAAGCATTGTCCTTTGGATGAGAATTTGTGGGGAGCTGATTGGTGTCTGGGCTTGTGTTCCAGTGAGGGGCAGTGGGAGTATTTGAAGAGAGGAGACAGTGGCAGATGAGGGAGAGAGAGACACATGAAGCTGTCTGTGTGTATCTGTGTGTCAGTGTGGTAAAGTGGCCTTATTGTGTGTGACTGAAAAGTGCAACAATAAATGTCTACATGTTTTGTCAAGCCGGACCCAGCTTCCTCCTTTCCATAATTGCTACAATATTAAACCAAGTTCCTGACTCTCTGTGGTCATAAAAATCCCAGGGTACTTCTTGTAAAGAGTAGGGGTGTAACCCTGGTGTCCTGGCCAAATTCCACCTATTGGCCCTTCTCAATCATGGCCTCCTAATAATCCCCATCCATTAATTGTCTTTATAACTCTACTCTCTCCTCTCCACCAATAGCCAGTGTGTGGCGAGCAGACTGGCACACTATGGCTGCCGTCGCATCATCTAGGTAGATGCTGTACACTGGTGGTTGGTGAGGAGAGTCCCCTGTTCACTGTGTAAAGCGCTTTGAGTGTAGTGTCAGAAAAAGTGCTATATAAATGTAACTTTCATTCATTCATCTGAGTTACCATAGCCTTTCTGTCAGCTCAAACCAGTCTAGCCATTCTCCGTTGACCTCTCTCATCAACAAGGCATTTCCATCTGGATGTTTTTTGTTTTTGGCACCATTCTGAGTAAACTCTAGAGACTGATGTGTGTGAAAAATCTAGAAGATCAGCATTTACAGAAATACTCAGTCCATCTGGCACCAACAATCAAACCACAGTCGAAATCACTGAGATCACATTTTTCCCCATTCTGATGGTTGACGTTAACATAACTGAAGCTCCTGAATCAAATCTGCATCATTTTATGCACTGCACTGCTGCCACACGATTGGCTGATTAGATAAATCACATGAATAAGTAGATGTACAGGTGTACCTAATAAAGTGGCAGGAGAGTGTATGTATGAAGAGACAAAAAAGTAGCCCTATTTATTTATATCTGCAAAAAAAGCAGATAAAGGTCAATAAATCAATGGGAAAACATTCTGATTATCGATATGTGATAAAGGCTAGAAAACAGGCAAACGAATGATCATTAGAGGTGTATCTCACCTTAGGCAGATGTGTGAATTGCTTTCAGCTAACAACTCTGCACACCGGTGTGTTCACACCTACTAATGATGTGGACCAATGGCAGTAAGAATGTGTTTAGCAGCCGGTAGGAAGTTCTCCTCAAAGTTCGCACTGGTGAGATGTTACGAACCACCAAAACAAATTCAAAAGCACCTTCATTTGGCCAGAGTTTGTTCTAAATGATGTCACACACATTCGTTCTTTAATTTCGTATGCAGTATGCTGGGGCCTTAAAAAGGGAGAATTACCCATTTTGGGTGGTTGTAGGCAGGGGTTGAAGTAGTAAGAGGGATTGGAGGTGGAGCACGTTATGAATATTTGATTATGACAACAAATATTTTTTTGTTTGGAATAATGTGCACCAATAAATTACTTACAATAAGACCAGGAGTATGTGTTAAGAAATTAAATAGGGTCAATTCTGGCTTTGATGTTGACTTTACCAACTAATGCCTGGCTGGAAATTAAACAAACACTCTGGTTACTGATAAGGAAGGCCATACCAACTGCATTACTGCAAACCCTGAGATTTACTCAAATATCCTCACAATCTGCATCCCATCATTGTAATCTGGTGATGCTTATGAGCTCTTTTAGACTAAATGAATAATGACGTACTGTAAACAGCACTGCTCTGAGTGTTTTCCTGATCAGCATCACTGGTAGCCACCGAGTGTGTATCTTCCCATTGGATGACTTCCGTATCGGTCTCCTGTTTTATCCAGCTGTAGCTGTTCACAGGTGTCCTGTCTCGTAGAGCTGAAGTCCATTTCACTGCTGGATGAATATAGAGCAGATTCCTGCTGCCATTGAGATCTTATCCCATACTGAACACTGCTGCAGGAGAACAATAGCACACAATTATCACATTAGAATATTGTTTTTACTTTACAGTCAACAGGAAATAAAATACCTTTTTTTACAAGGGGTTATGGTTTTATTTTGTTTAGTTTAACACCCTAAACTTTGTCTGAACTTATCAGTTATGTTTAATTGAATCACACTGCAAATCATTCAATTTTCCAATAGTCTGATCTATATTTTAGTAAAATAAGGCTTTGGTGCCAATGTGCTAGTGCAATCTGCAGGTGACTTACTATGAATAACTGCAAATAACCACACATGTAAATATGCTGGACACACCCTCTAAAAGCAGCCTTTTGCATGTGGTAGTTGTACTAAAATGTAACCATACCAAACAAACATATTATGGCTCTAACTAAATACCATGTTATTATATATATATATATATATATATTATTTGATTTAATGTAGAATAGAGAATTTATAAAAGTCATGTATAGAAGGCTTATATTTATTTAAACGATTATATCTCATCATACATAAAATCCCTGCTATTTATGGATTGTAAATAAGAGTAGTTGATCAGAATACTCATTAATGACACTCTAGAAACATTTCAGATTGATTACAGGACAATATAATCTGAATTCATAAAGACGAAAATAGCCTACATTATTTACATGTTAAGCTATTGCACCACATATGTACACCATAAAGTAGGGGTGGACGATATAACCAAAATCTTATTTTGGGATACAAGTCATTTTATATCATGATAACGATATATATTGCGATATAGTAATTTATTTTCTGGAAAACCAATAAAAATCGGTTAACATAATAAATAACCATTTTGTAATGCCTATTTTTGGAAAATCTAGTCAGTGAAATAAATACTTTAAATTAAAATTGCTTCTTCTTATATAATCTTCTTATTTAGAACTTGACAAAATTAAACATAAAATAAACACTCGTTTTAAAGTCAACCTCACCATAATATTCAATTTCACATTATGCCACATTTCAGTCTGATGTTGGTGACCAATATTGTTATAAACTTTCCTCAAGAAACTCAAGATATTTTCAAAGCAAAGTAACAAATAAATATTACATATAGTTTAATATATATATATATATATATATATATATATATATATATTACTCAACAAAAATAACATGTCTTGCAAAAAAATCCATTTTAAATATATTTATAAACACTTGACGGATGAGAATTCTCCAAGACGAACTTAGAAACACCTATTTGAGAGTTATGATTTGACCCGGTTAAGAGCATTAAATACCCAGGCACCGCTGAAGGCGAGAAATGAGAACACTATGATCTGTAGTATCAAAGGCTGCGCAAGATCTAACGGCACCAGAATTCGCCAGATTTCCTGTGTCAATAGTTAAGAAAACTAGTTAAGAGACTACCCTCTCTCATCTCTCTGTTCACTTCAATCCATCTTTAACTCACAAAAAACAAACTCTCTCTTATTAATAAAGCTGCTTATTGGCAGTTTTCTTCACGATAAGAAATGCACAGTGACATATATATTATGATTCAACAAGTCATGAGCCATCAGGTAATCTATACATAATCTAGCTGCATTAAGCGTGCGCGCCTGAGGATGAGCGTCCCCGCGACAGAGTGTGCGTCAGCCGGGTGCAGTTTCAATCTCTTCCCCTTATATCGGGACACTTCGCGCAACTCATAGAAGAGGCTCTGACCACACAGAAGTTTCGGAGTTTGTAGTTATTTGCATGATCTGCTTCTGTATTATTTGAACTTTAATAAAGCAATAACGCATTACATATAACTGCATTAAAGATGTAATGCCGGGGTGTTTCCTTTGAAGAGCTCCGGCTCTGCTTATTCCACAATGAGAGTCCTTCTGTATTTACTTATTGTATAATTCCCTCATACTTCGCAATCTACATCACCTGAAGCTGTTAGGAAAGTTTAGAGTGCATCTGGACTGTGAGCTGTGTTTTCTTCCACTGATCAGTGCTAACCTCGCGCCATCATTAGAGATATTCATATGATCTCATGTAACGTTAAATGAGATCAAACAACTATTCGACAACGATTGTTTTTTTTTTTTTTTTTTTTTTTTTTTTTGTCGATAACGTCGACTAATCGTTTCAGCCCTACTGGAGAAATTTAGAGTAAATCCAAAACTGTGTAAAGTGATATACTTCCCTTGCAACAGGAACCATCTAGAACGTCTTTGTCCGAAACGCTGTAAGATATTACAGATTTAAAAGCTATACACCAGTGTGCAAGCTTTTTCTTTTTTTTCCCACGTTGTACTGTTTACACCTGCCCGCGATGTGTTTATGGGTTTACCACTGACCATGTCAAATGAACGAGATTTACAGATGCCTATACTAAATTATGAAATTAAATAATAGAGATATCAAATAAAATAAAAGAATTTGACTAATATCAAAATGTAGTCACGGCAGTTTGTCTGAAAGAACACAACGCGTTCTGCTGTCTTACGCACGAGTTACACATGGTCAGGTGAAAGTGTAAATTTTGTTCGTACCAACTAACGTTTTGAAAATACAAAACACTCATGAATCCTAAAATTTATGTCAGGCCAGCTTTATGAACAGTTTACACAAAAACCTTGTTCTGCTTGTGTTTCATGGATGAGGCCCATTGTTTGTATTACCACAAGTGATTATCGTCGCTCGACACAGTTCGCATATTATATTTTTCTAATCTGCGTCGGCTCTGGTAGAGTGTGTCAGATTACGGTGGACTGCTGCATCCTCTGCTGTAGAGCGCTCAGAATCGGCCCGCAAAATCAGAAAATTGCAAAGAATGAGCAACGAGTTTGTGGGCGTGTTTGCGCCGTTGCCTGATCTGCATAATTTCGTTAGTGAATTTGCCGTTAAACCAGCACGTGCAAATTTTACCAGCCGCAACTTCTCTGCTCAAGATTGCTTTTCGTCTCATATGAAGCGTTCCTTCTGATAGATATTCTCGCGCTGCGCACGTGGATATTTACATATTGCGATGTACACGATTGTGAAGCACTCCACAAACAGAAGGGAAGGAGGACACTGGAAAGCGCGTTTTTCCAGACTCAGGTAAGGCGTTTAATCTGCCACTTCAATGCTTTACAGCTTCACAAACTCAGTCTCAGAGGCACGTAGGCACTCAACTCATTAGCTTCACATAGGTAAACACATTAGCTTCATAAACATAAACAAATCAGCCTCCACGATCACCGTAAGCTCTCTCGTGTCAGACTCTCTTGCTCTTTTGGCGGTGGCGTGGCTGTTTATATGCCGCTCTCCCCAAACTCACTGGAATTAGAGACAGGTGTTAGGCATAATTTAGCTCAGGTGTAAGCACCCTTACCGCTCTCTCTCCGGACGGGCGCTCGACCACGCCCCCGCTGCCACAACGATATAGCAAAATCTCTATCAATTTACACTTTATATGGTCATCACGATATATATCGTCATATCGCTCAGCCCTACCAAAAATTAATCTGAATTTCATTCCACAAACACTGATGCAGAATAGTGGCGGGGAATCTAAGCTTTTGAATCTGTTGACCAAAAAGATTCGTTCAGTGATCTTTTCTGCATATAACACATTTGCACCAGTAGGTGGCGACAAATAAACATCTTTTATGTGAGTCGTTCACGACCAAAACTATGGAGGGCCAAATTACTCAAAATTAAAAAAAATTATATATATATATATATATATATATATATATATATATATATATATATATAACTTATAATTATTTTCATAATACATTAAATACACAATGAAATTAATAAAAAATAAAATATACATAAAACTATTAAATTATTCATTAAATCACTAAATAAATAAATAAATGTCCTTGCATTTCATTTTAGCATTAGTTTGTATCCATTTTCATTTTAGCCATATCTTTGGGTTGATTTTTCATTTAGGCACAAGCTTTGTGATTTATGATTTTCAGGGTCACGGTCATCGGCCCGTCACTCAATGACAGTGGACGTCACCATCACTTAGTGAGAGAGTTCAAGCGCATATTTTCCCACAGCGACTATGGCTGAGCTTGGTACAGTAAGACATTTGTTTTTAATTCTTGCCAGCTGAAGTTGCTAACTGAAACACTGACAATTACTAAATTTAACTCATATAGACAATGTAAGGGAATTGTTGGATGAAATAAATGCTGTACAACACGATTCTAAACAGCATTGAGCAGCATGTGCAACTGAAAAATGTAATTAGGGAAGAGGACGTCCTACTTTGAAAGGCGACACCCACTTTCGTTGAGTGACTTGCCGACGGCCGTGACCCTGAAAATGTAAAAATATGAAGCTCCTGCTTAAATTAAAAATTAACCCAAAGATAATTCTAACATGAAAATGAACATAAATCGTGCTAAAAATCAAATACAAAAGAGAATCATTGATTTATTTAGCGATTTACTTATTAATAATAATTGTAGTTTTTTTAAACAATATTCTTATTTATTTATTTATTTAATGGTTTATTCAAATATTTATTTAATAATTTAATTTTGAGTCATTTGGCCCTCCATATGAAACAAGTCTGAAGGCGCAGGTTAACTTGTTTATTCGCATTCTGGTTCATCTCGCACACGGTTGAGCGCTCGAAGTATAATCTTTTGACTGAAAACACACACGGACAAGTTTGACGCATGCGCCCGAGGGGACTCAGGGCAAAAATGCCACCTGAATTGATAAAAATGGCAAGTTCCCCAAAATTGAAAATATGTGGACAAAAATGCCCTTCAAAGAGTTTTCTGATTTCTTTATTAATAACATCTGATAAAGTTACAAATACATGCATCGAGGTCTTTGTTTGAATTTTGCTAAACCTAATTTGTAGCATGCCGTTCATTGTGCACATGTTGCAGGGTCTGGCGGATCATTGCACCATCAGGAACTCCACTTCTGGCTCTCCGTCAGTTCGGTGTTGTGCTCAATTCTGTGACCGATCTCATCTCATTCAAAATAAACTGTCTTAGTGCAATCCTGTACGGATACGCTGGAGAAAGAATCGCCATTGGCTAGTCAATATTTGTTTTTACTCGCCAGACATTTGACGATAAACTGAAAAATAATATTAAGCAAACCGAGAAGGGGGCATCTTCTATATATATATATATATATATATATATATATATATATATATATATATATATATATATATAGTATTCATTTCTATGACTTCACGTAGTATAGTGTGCAAGTTTGTACATTTTATTTTCATATTTCGCTTTTGATCATTTTAATCACATTTCAGCTTGTGTATTTCACATTCTATCAATTTATATGATGTCATGAAATTGCATTTTTATTAATGATAAAAGCTGTTGTTACTGTTTGAAATTAATTTGGAACCTAATAATAAAAATAGAATTGCACATATAACAATTATTTAATAATTATATTATAAACATGATAATTTAAGTGCTACTATACCAAAACTACAATGGAGAAAAAAAAGAAAAAAAAAAGAAACATTTTACCAAACCCTTGCATAGCTGCGGCACGGCCTATTTGTTAAATTATTTAATATTTACAGTGAAGTTCTGAAGTTAAAATAATTCATAATTTATGACTGTGGCTTTAAATTTGTATATATATTAACAAATGTATTACACTTACTATATTTAATTACATGTTTGTTTATATGCACTTGTATGATTAATATTGAGTTATGTTAACTTAATAGTCAAAATTTTTGGAAATATGTGAATGAGAGAAAAAAAAAAGGTGATCCCAGAATGTGTTTCAGTCTGTAACATATCTAGCAATGACAGGCAGACAAAGACGACGAAAAGTGAAAACCCAAGTGCAATTTATTTACAACATGAAATCCAAAACCGTAAATCCAAAGTGAAAACAAAACAGACATAAACGACTTGACAGAACAAAGACACGACATTACACCAACAATACTTGACAAAAGACAATGGCAAACATAAGGGCTAAAATACGTGAAGATGGGCAAACACATGACATTGACAACCAATAACAAGACTAAACTATAAACAAGATAAGACTAATAAACTTTAACCAATGAAAAGACAAGACTGCTAACAAGATACTTAAACAATGAACCAATGAAAACAAGACACATGAACAGGGGAAATACATGACAGGATCACATGACAAGATCACATGAGGGAACAGGAAATCATATGACATGAACACATGACTATAAAACAGGAACTAAACTATTAACATAAGACATGAAATCAAAACATGAACAAAAACACATTTAAACATGACACAGTCACAATGAACGTTATGCAGTGTAGAGTTTATTCAGTGTGAAATTACTGAAACATACCTGTTTGCATTGCAACTGAAGTATTCCCAAATTAATCTATTTTTAATTGAATAAAAAATCTAAATCAAAAATTGAATTGGGAAATCAGTGCCAAAACCCAGTCCTACAAATATTAGTTAATGTTGATTTAATTTTATTGGTAACAGCCTACAGTATCTCTGTATTCATATTTAATTAGTTAGAAGTACTTGACATAAAAGGGTGACGCAGAGACATTGTTAGAACAAAAATGCCCCTGGAGGTCAAATATTGCCCCCTAATGAAAAAGTAATGGAAAAGTTCATTTCTGACCCTGAAGCGCACTACGACTGCTTTGTGATTCTCTTTAGTATAGTCAATGGCAGGCGCATGCACAGATGACACACACAGACAGTCTGCGCTCACTGTGCCGATGCAAACTCATGAGAAGTGAACAAGGTGAGAAAAACATAGCAGGTGTTCCAGATGTATATTATCAGTTTGTTGTATTTAAAGTGTTTTGTTGTACTTAAGTTTTTTTGAGTGTTTATGCTGAAAGTAACCCTTTCAAGTTATTTTAATAGGGAAATGTAGACATTTTTCCAAAAAGTTTAGGCAAATTAGCTTCAAAAAAGGTGAATTTAGCTGAAAGGTGAATAGTTTGCATCCCTGGATGACAAAATTTGCATCACACATACAGTGTGTGATCCAATCCGGATCGCTGAAAACCAAAGTATTCTTTGGCCTTAATGCAGGACGCTTACCAGAACTGCGGTCACTGCCAGTGGAACTTTTACACAGCCGCTGCTTACTTCCGCGTTGCAAAATAAGGTGGATGGAACAAAACTCAGACTACCTCTCTCTTCTTTTTGCAAGGTTTCTGGCCCTTGCAACAGGATCAGCGTTCACCTTTGCTCTGTGCCGGGCCGATTTTTCATTGTTTGACAGTGGCATCTATGAATGTAAACATTCAGCTTTATTAATGTTACACTACAATAATCATTTTGGGCAACAGATATTTTACAGTGTCACAAAAGGGCACCATATGTCTTTTTCTTAATTGGTATCTATATTATTTCATCTGTAATAACAGTTAACTCTGATACTGTGCCAAAGGGTACTTATCGCTAGTATAAAAATGTCAGTGTCAAAGTGAGTGATCTGATCAGAGTTGATCAAATAATTTAACAGTATGAGATGCAGCTAAAACCTCTGACTGCACTGCAGAACAGTAGAATATACTGGCTGAAATTATTCTTTTTCATTATAGTGGCACATCATATCTAAAGTGAACAATTCCAATCCTAGAACAACTACAACAATACTAAAGGTATGCTCACAACATTTGATGACTCTTCTCTATTTTATGCAGTAAAGATTTAGATGTTTTGTCTGAAAATGTCATATATTATAAAACACAAGTCATTTGATTATGTCTAAAACTGTATTAAGACAAATACCATGAATATTATTATTCTTTATGAAATCACCAAAGTTTAAATAATGCTATCTCGCAATGAGTGTCAAATTGAGTGACTGGTTACACTGCCTGACATTAATTCAGTCTCCAATTATTTTTTCATTGTTAAAATGTTTTTTTTTTTTTACAAATATTAGGAACATTCTCTTTAAACGAGAGCCTGAGGTAGCCTCGCATTTTCCTAAAAATCTCAAATGATGTGATTTTTTTAAAGACTTACTAACCTTCATACACAGCCATTGACAGTCTGCAGTGTTTTTCTGTGATGTCATTTCCTGTTTCGTGGTTTTCTTTCACATGACAACAGAACGGCTTCCTGACCTGCATGCACCACACAGCTGCTTCACTTCTTATCGTTTTTAATAAATAATAATGAAAAATCATACCCAAATGTGTGTTTTTCTTTCTTTCCCAAGACTTTTCCCTAGTTTACAATCTCAAAAAAGTTACACCACCTTGACATTTTTGCCCCAATAAAATATCAATCAATTCGCACTGAGAATTTCATGCAGTGATTGTCCTTGGTAGTGCCCCTGATGTAATCTATTAAATAAAAACCCATATTATATATTCAAATATTATTTCCTTAATTTTTGATGTACTAGTTCAAATAAAAAATGGTGGCAGGAAAATAATAAAAAAGTAACCCACAGGGATGGACTGGTATGGGAACACTAGCTGACAAAACCAAATGTATAAACAATGGATAAAAAATTAAAAGGGATGTTGCAATGGCTCGCATTAAGTACATCGCTGTATAGACTATAGGCACAATGATATTCATTTGTTTAAAACATACTTGAGATATATGGCATGTTATGACATGCCACGTGATTGAAATGAACAAGAAATGATGCACCCTCTCTGAGGTGATTATTCTGAATAAGCATTATCTTAATTTATTAATAAATTTAAAAAAAAGCATCTTTTTGCTGTATCAATTTAAAAGTACTTACATAGGTTGACAAACTGTACCCTATAACTATCGTCCCTAAATTTAGATATACTGTGCCGTAAAAGTCCCCCTCGTCACTTTTGGAAAAAAATAAAAAATAAAACAAAATTACCATTATTATTATTATTTTACACAAATTAAGTTGCACCATCAATATTATATATATATATATATATATATATATATATATATATATATATATATATATATATATATATATATATAATCTTACACTGCACCCAGGAAAAAAAACCCCACAAAAAACATTTTCCTTAAAAGAATATTCCGGGTTCAATACAAGTTAAGCTCAATCAACAGCATTTGTGGCATAATGTTGATTACCACAAAAAATATTTTGACTCATCCCTCTTCTTAAAAAAAAAAGAAAAAACAAAAAAGAAAGTATTGAGGTTACAGTGAGACACTTACAATGGACGTGAATGGGGCCAATTTTTGGAGGGTTTAAAGGCAGAAATGTGAAGTTTATAATTTTATAAAAACACTTTCATAAATTCTTCTGTTAAAACTTGTGTATTATTTCAGCTGTAAAGTTGTTTAAATTGGCATTTTTGTGGTCCATTTAGGGTTTGTTGACAATGTTGTCATGACAACGAAATTGTAAAATTGGTTATAACTTTACACAGAAGAGGTTACAAAGCGATTTTATCACACCAAATCATGTTTATGCTCATACTGATTATGTCTTGTGGCTATACTTTTGAAATAGTGAGTATTTTAACATTTACAGATTGGCCCCATTCACTTCCATTGGAAGTGCCTCACTGTAACCCAAACTTTCACTTTTTTTAAAAGAAAAGGAGGAACGTGTCGAATTGATCAAGTCAAGTCATTTTTATTTGTATAGCGCTTTTCACAACACACATTGTTTCAAAGAAGCTTTACAGAAAATCAAGCATTCACAGAAAATGAAACTGTAATATCTATAAATTCAGTCATCGTGTAGTTTAATTAAATATGATTTGATTTATTTTTTTGTGGTAATCAATATTATGCCACAAATGCTGTCGAATGAGCTTAACTTCTGTTGAACCCAGAATATTGCTTTAAGGGGAGTGTTTAGCCCTGTACCTTACCATTCCCACCAACAGACTCCTTATCAACAAATGTAGCCTATTAATCGGCAAATGACAATGTTAAAGGTTTTTAAGCGGTGGTGGTGTATCAATTTTTTGTTTTTATGCTTTATGGCACGCCTAAAATGTCCCTACTTCCTGAAATAGGACAATGTCAACCCTAAACTTTGGAGAGAGGGCGCTTGAAAGAAGCAGATGTTTAATACATACATATATATATATACACACACACACACTGGCGGCCAAAAGTTTCGAATAATGTAGAGATTTTGCTCTTATGGAAAGAAATTGGTACTTTTATTCAACAAAGTGGCATTCAACTGATCACAATGTTTAGTCAGGACATTAATAACATGAAAAATTACTATTACAATTTGAAAAAAAAATACTTAAACTACTTCAAAGAGTTCTCATCAAAAAATCCTCCACATGCAGCAATGACAGCTTTGCAGATCCTTGGCATTCTAGCTGTCAGTTTATCCAGATACTCAGGTGACATTTCACCCCACACTTCCTGTAGCACTTGCCGTAGATGTGGCTGTCTTGTCGGGCACTTCTCACACACCTTACAGTCTAGCTGATCCCACAAAAGCTCAATGGGGTTAAGATCCATAACACTCTTTTCCAATTATCTGTTGTCCAATGTCTGTGTTTCTTTGCCCACTCTAACCTTTTCTTTTTGTTTTTCTGTTTCAAAAGGAGTCTTCTCTTTACTGTTGAACATGAAACTGGTGTTGAACGGGTAGAATTCAATGAAGCTGTCAGCTGAGGACATGTGAGGCGTCTATTTCTCAAACTAGAGACTCTGATGTACTTATCCTCTTGTTTAGTTGTACATCTGGCCTTCCACATCTCTTTCTGACCTTGTTAGAGCCAGTTGTCCTTTGTCTTTGAAGACTGTAGTGTACACCTTTGAATGAAATCTTCAGTTTTTTGGCAATTTCAAGCATTGTATAGCCATCATTCCTCAAAACAATGATTGACTGATGAGTTTCTAGAGAAAGCTGTTTCTTTTTTTTTCTTTTTTTGTCCATTTTTGACCTAATATTGACCTTAAGACATGCCAGTCTATTGCATACTGTGGCAACTCAAAATCAAACACAAAGACAATGTTAAGTTTCATTTAACAAACCAAATAGCTTTCAACTATGGTTGATATAATGGCAAGTGATTTTCTAGTACCAAATTAGCAATTTAGCATGATTACTCAAGGATAAGGTGTTGGAGTGATGGCTGCTGGAAATGGGGCCTGTCTAGATTTGATCAAAAATGACTTTTTTCAAATAGTGATGGTGCTGTTTTTTACATCAGTAATGTCCTGACTATACTTTGTGATCAGTTCAATACAATTTTGGTGAATTAAAGTACCAATTTCCTTCCGAAACAGCAAAATCATTACATCCAAACTTTTGGCCACCAGTGTGTAATGTATAAAGATCCTAAATCACATCTAATTTTCCACAACTCATGTTGTCTAGAGTTCTTTGTATACAGAATGTTCTCAGACAGTTATTTTACCAATGTTTTGTCCGCAAAACGATGCAAAAACACTTTAAACTGCAGTACAGCCCTCGTTGTCATTCCCATTAAAAATCAAAGATGGCGCTAGCGTGAATAAGGTCTATGCAAACAAACTCAACCTTCGTGTTTTCATTATTTCATACCAAACGTGTGATGTACAACAGCACAAACATAAAGTGATTGTCTATTTTATACTTAGTGTGTATGCAGCAATCTGTGTAACTCAAAATAATAACTCACCCATTCCATAAGCCAAAACATGAGGTATGCATAGTAAATTACATATCACACCACAATGCATTCTCAATGACAAAATCCACAAAACATTTTCAATGTAACAAAATCTAAAAAAACATTTTAATTTTGATGTTTTCCAGACAAAGTATGAGATTATGTAATAGTATGATGAAAATCAGGCAACGCAAGGCACTGTACTTGGCAACTATCTATCGGCAGCGTAACTCACCAAACTAATCTATTTTAAAATGTTCTCATTACATTCAGACGATGAGTGCAACCACGGTCCAAGGTAAAACAGTTCACACACACACACACACACACACACACACACACACAGTTGTGCTCAAAATTTTGCATACCCTTGGAGAATTGCTAATATATGTACCATTTTTAAAGAAAACATGGGTGAGCAGGCAAAACACATTTATTTTATTTCTTATGGGATTCATATTCAACTGTAGGTTATAACAGAATGGCACAATCATAAAACAAAACATGGCAACAAAGAAAAAAATGAAATGACCCCTGTTCAATATTCTGCATACCCTTAGTTCTTAATACTGTGTATTGCCACCTTTAGCATCAATGACAGTGTGCAGTCTTTTGTAATAGTTGTCAATGAGGCTCCAAATTCTTGCAGGTAGTATAGCTGCCCATTGGTCTTGGCAAAATGCCTCCAGGTCATGCAAAGTCTTTGGTCGTCTTGAATGAACCGCACGTTTGAGATCTCCCCAGAGTGGCTCAATGATATTAAGGTCAGGAGACTGTGATGGCCACTCCAGAACCTTCACCTTTTTATGCTGTAACCACTGGAGGGTCAACTTGGCCTTGTGCTTAGGGTCACTGTCATGCTGGAAAGTCCAAGAGTGTCCCATGCGTGGCTTTCGTGCAGAAGAATGCAAATTGTCTGCCTGTATTTTCTGATAACATGCTGCATTCATCTTGCCATCAATTTTCACAAAATTCCCCGTGCCTTTAGAGCTCACACCCCCCCAATACATCAGTGAGTCACCACCATGCTTCACAGTGGGGATGGTATTCTTTTCACTATAGGCCTTGCTGACCCCTCTCTAAACATAACGCTTATGGTTGTGACCATAAAGCTCTATTTTGGTCTCGTCACTCCAAATTAGTGTGCCAGAAGCTGTGAGGCGTGACAAGGTGTTGTAGGGCATATTGTAACCGGGCTTTTTTGTGGCATTGGCGCAGTAAAGGCTTCTTTCTGGCAACTCGACCATGCAGCTCATTTTTGTTCAAGTATCGTCATATTGTGCTCCTTGAAACAACCACACCGTCTTTTTACAGAGCAGCCTGTATTTCTCCTGAGGTTACTTGTGGGATTTTCTTTGTATCCCGAACAATTCTTCTGGCAGTTGTGGCTGAAATCTTTCTTGGTCTACCTGACCTTGGCATCAAGAGATCCCAGAATTTTCCACTTAATAAGTGATTGAACAGTACTGACTGGCATTTTCAAGGCTTTGGATATATTGTTATATCCTTTTCCATCTTTATAAAGTTCCATTACCTTGTTACGCAGGTCTTTTGATAGTTCTTTTCTGCTCCCCATTGCTCAGTATCTAGCCTGCTCAGTGATTCCACGTGAGAGCTAACAAACTCATTGACTTTATACACAGACACTAATTGCAATTTAAAAAGCCACAGGGGTGGGAAATTAACCTTTAATTACCATTTAAACCTGTGTGTGTCACCTTGTGTGACTGTAACAAGGCCAAACATTCAAGGGTATGTAAACTTTTGATCAGGGCCATTTGGGTGATTTCTGTTATCATTATGATTTAAAAAGGAGCCAAACAACTATGCGATAATAAATGGCTTCATATGATCACTATCTTTAAATAAAAGACAGTTTTTTTGCATGATCAGTCATATTTTCAAAATCAATGCCAAAATTTCACAATTTCTGCCAGGGTATGCAAACTTTTGGGCACAACTGTATATACAAATATACAGTAGACAGCATATGTATTTTTTTTATCAAATAAGCATGGTGTCACAGTGCCCTCTACAATTCAAAAGGGAAGCATGCTGTTGGTTTCTTCAGCAGTTCTCCAGATGCCTTTATCTGCCCACTATCCTTCTTGCAAATGCGTTTTCTCAGAGGAAGTAAGGGAAGAGTGCTTCGTCAAAAAATTGTATGCGAAAATAATTGACAGCACAAAAATAAAGCAAAACAAATATGAAATATGAGATAGAATCATTTACTGAATTTACCCATAAAAAATTCTCAACCAAAATAATCGTTTGTGGTGAAAGATTAGCGACACTAATGTCCACACTAATCTGTTTAAGTTTGAAAACTCTAGAGAACTTCTAGGAAAAAGGAAGTGAGGAAAAGAAACGAGGATGCACAATTTCAGAAGTGTGTGCGCGAGTGACTTTCGAGTGCGGGGTTTTAGAAAGTCTCAGCTTATTTAATGGCTAGACTGGTGGAAATTACAGTTCCAGGCTCAAATCTCTTACAGCACTTTTAACGTCATCAATTTCCAAAGTATGTGGTCATGGAGGATGTTTTTTAAAACGCTTCATTTTCGGTGGAGGAAAACACCTTTATAGTGTGGATGAGAGACATAAGCGTAGCAAAAATAATGCATTTTTAAATGAAAACGTTTTAGCGTAGACATGGCCCAAAAGTGCATCTCTGTGCTCGCAAACTAATCATTCTTTAAACTTCCTGTGAGACAGGAATAATAATGTTGACAGTACTGGGAATAATATCCTTAGACTATTATTTCACACAGCAAATAACATAGGGAACACTGTTAATGTTCTTGGCAATGTCATAAAAACAGTATGGTAACAAACATTTGACGCAGTCTATACTACCATAGCGCAAACTGTGTAAACAGAAATTTTACCACAAAAATGAAAGATGGCACGCAGGTAACACTTGTTTGATGACAACCCTAACAAAAATTGAGAGTTCATGGCAAAAATTGCCAAAAACTTGCCGTCAGTTCACCACTGATCATTTTCAAACGCATATGAGCTTTGCAACAAATGGTCTATTGTTGCCAAAGGTTTGTTGCAGGTTCACAACAACTGTTGAAGAGCTGCAAACTAATGGCAAACATTGTGGCAAATCACAAGCTCATTTGCATGTGAAAATAATGAGTGGCAAATGAGTGGCAAATATGTGGCAAGTTTGCAGCTAGTTGCCAGAACTCTAGATTTTTTTTTCTCCCCAATTTGGTATGCCCAATTCCCAATGCGCTCTAAGTCCTCTTGGTGGCGTAGAGGACGAATCTCAGTTGCCTCTGCATCAATGACCGTCAATCCGCGCATCTTATCACGTGGCTTGTTGAGTATGTTACCACGGAGACATAGCACATGTGGAGGCTTCACGCTATTCTCCGCGGCATCCACGCACAACTCACCATGTCACCCCCCCCCCCACCCCCCCGAGAGCGAGAACCACATTATAGCGACCATGAGGAGGTTACCCATGTGACTCTACCCTCCCTAGCAACCAGGCCAATTTGGTTGCTTAGGAGACCTGGCTGGAGTCACTCAGCATGCCCTAGATTCGAATTTGCGACTCCAGGGGTGGTAGTCAGCGTCTTTACTCGCTGAGCTACCCAGCCCCCCCAAACCAAATGAACCAATTTGCTAAAATTATTTGGACTTCCCATCGCTATATCATTACACTGGCTATGTTTACCAAGGATTTGTTTGCCCAGAAACAAGCTGACAATAGTTGCAACAAATAAAAACACAGGTACAGAAAAAGCAAATACTTGTTACTGCATTTCTAAACTGAAACAATGTAAGGTTTGACACCTAAGTTGATGAGACTTTGATGTGAAATACTTTTTATAAATAATATGTTAACATAAACATACAGTTAAAAACTATTGAAATATTGGATGTTTGTTGATTGTTGCAAGTCAACAAAGTAAATGTAGTAAATGGAAACATCCAATGAAAAAAAAAACATGAATTTACAAAGGACTAAAACAAGAAAAAGTGAGGGGAGTCCTCATGTCAAAGGTTCACCAGTGCCTTCTTGTGAGGGCATCATTAGCCTCAATAGTGAAGTCAGACAGCTGGGTCTAGCTGACCAATGTCACCTCACAAGGCCCAAACAGATCCACCAGAAGTCTTTGTAGCAGTCAGGAACAGTTGTGCGATGGGGCCATGTTGGCTTAGTGGTGGAAACCTCTACTCAGGCTCCACTTCTTGAAGACTGACAGGACCTGCTTATAGTGGTGGATGGCTTATTGAACCCCACTCACTGTAAGGTGTTTATAAGGAAGACAATTTACTTCTTCCTGTGTTCAGAACACTCCTGATCAGATTTGTATGAGACAGAGTCTTGCTCTAACACCAGCCATGCTGGGAGACACGTCCTGTTGGAAAAAGATTGAAATACAGCTCATTAAATACCCTAAATATTCTATAAATCAATATGTCCACTCTAAGATTAAAATGTGTGGCAAAGACTAATTTAACATTTAAGCAGGGTTGCACAATTACATCCTTATAGGCTTGCATCAGCAATACGAAATACTACCCCAAAAGTTGGGACTGTCTGGAAAATGCTAATATTATTATTATTATTATTTTTTTTTTTAAATATACACTCATTTCAAATCAAATGACTGCAACATGCTCCAAAAAAGTTGGGACAGTTGAGTGTTTACCACTGTGTAACATCACTATTTCTTCTAATAACACTTAAATTCACAAGAGATGCGCTTGATCTTTGATCCCTCAGATGTCACAGTCTTAAAAGCAGTCATTCGTCTGTGACATGGGCTCGGGAATACTTTTGTAAACTTTTTTCAGTCAACAGCATTCGCCACTGCATCTACAAGTCTTTACTATGTAAAGGAGAAGCCATACATCAACACTGTCCAGAAGTGCTGCTGACTTCTCTGGGCTCGGTCTCATCTGAGATGGAAAGCAGAAGAGTGGAATCATGCTTTGTGGTCCGATGTGTCCACATTTCAAATAGTTTTTGAAAAAAAAAGAAAAAAGAAGCCGTTGTGTTCTCTGGGCAAAAGAGGAAAAGGACTTTCCAAGCTGTTATCAGCATCAGGACCAAAAGCCAGTGTCTGTATGGGCCAGGGGTGTGTCAGTGCCCATGGCATGGGTAACTTGCACATCTGTGAAGGCACCATTAATTTAACCAGATGCAATCTTTTCCAGGTACGTTGCTGCATTTTTCAGCAGGACAACTTCAAACCACATATTGCCCGGATTACAAGTGCATGGCTGCATTAGCAGAGAGTGCGGGAGATAGATTGACCTGCCTGCAGTCCTGATCTCCAATGATAAATGAGTTGAGCCAGTTCTTCAACAGGTTTGATCTAGGGCCCCCTGCAGCCCTTCAACACCCATCCCCGCACAGCCACTACTCTATACCTGCAGAGACCATCCTCACCAAACATTCTCACCTTCAACCCCCCCCCAAAAGTTTCCCTCTCAAGGCCGGTTTACACTTCTGCATCGAGCCTACACCGTAGGCTCCGTGTAGTGGCCAACGTGGTGGTTTGCATTTAAAGTTCTGCATTGGTGTCTGCATTGTTCTGTATGTACACAGATGTTATTGTATTGAGATAAAAAGCATTCATTTCAGAAATAACTTCATATAATAAATAAACGAAATCAATGTAAATAGTGGATTCAAATTTACTTATTAAAATTTTTTTGCGCTAAAAATGAGTTCATCAAAGTATGTAGTATTTAATATGCATATTATTTATTTTACAAGTTGCCTGCCATGCAGAGAGACAATAAATCAGGCATAGACTGTATGCTTGCTTTTGAGTTACTTATTAATAAATACATTGTGTGGCATACTTTGACAATCGTTGCTGGGAAGGAAAAAAAATCTAATTTAAGAAATAACTGTTTGCTTGACCAACACAAAATGGGTGTCATTTTAAAGCTTAGTCTTTACAATGCATATAGGCAAAATAACCTACTCTGAACAATCTGCTGACAGATTAGAAACTCTGTGCTCTGTTTTCATAATTTATGAAATATGATTATTTACTGTACCCCATACCCATACTGTCAAACATACGCTCAAAACATTGTGCAGATCAGAATGTTTTCAAGTGGAATACAACAAATATTGTTTCACTCACAAACCACATACAGGTGCATCTCAATAAATTAGAATGTTGTGGAAAAGTTCATTTATTTCAGTAATTCAACTCAAATTGTGAAACTTGTGTATTAAATAAATTCAGTGCACACAGACTGAAGTAGTTTAAGTCTTTGGTTCTTTTAACTGTGATGATTTTGGCTCACATTTAACAAAAACCCACCAATTCACTCTCTCAAAAAATTAGAATACATCATAAGACCAATAAAAAAAACATTTTTAGTGAATTGTTGGCCTTCTGGAAAGTATGTTCATTTACTGTATATGTACTCAATACTTGGTAGGGGCTCCTTTTGCTTTAATTACTGCCTCAATTCGGCGTGGCATGGAGGTGATCAGTTTGTGGCACTGCTGAGGTGGTATGGAAGCCCAGGTTTCTTTGACAGTGGCCTTCAGCTCATCTGCATTTTTTGGTCTCTTGTTTCTCATTTTCCTCTTGACAATACCCCATAGATTCTCTATGGGGTTCAGGTCTGGTGAGTTTGCTGGCCAGTCAAGCACACCAACACCATGGTCATTTAACCAACTTTTGGTGCTTTTTGGCAGTGTGGGCAGGTGCCAAATCCTGCTGGAAAATGAAATCAGCATCTTTAAAAAGCTGGTCAGCAGAAGGAAGCATGAAGTGCTCCAAAATTTCTTGGTAAACGGGTGCAGTGACTTTGGTTTTCAAAAAACACAATGGACAAACACCAGCAGATGACATTGCACCCCAAATCATCACAGACTGTGGAAACTTAACACTGGACTTCAAGCAACTTGGGCTATGAGCTTCTCCACCCTTCCTCCAGACTCTAGGACCTTGGTTTCCAAATGAAATACAAAACTTGCTCTCATCTGAAAAGAGGACTTTGGAACACTGGGCAACAGTCCAGTTCTTCTTCTCCTTAGCCCAGGTAAGATGCCTCTGACGTTGTCTGTGGTTCAAGAGTGGCTTAACAAGAGGAATACGACAACTGTAGCCAAATTACTTGACATGTCTGTGTGTGGTGGCTCTTGATGCCTTGACCCCAGCCTCAGTCCATTCCTTGTGAAGTTCACCCAAATTCTTGAATCGATTTTGCTTGACAATCATAAGGCTGCGGTTTTCTCGGTTGGTTGTGCATCTTTTTCTTCCACACTTTTTCCTTCCACTCAACTTTCTGTTAACATGCTTGGATACAGCACTCTGTGAACAGCCAGCTTCTTTGGCAATGAATGTTTGTGGCTTACCCTCCTTGTGAAGGGTGTCAATGATTGTCTTCTGGACAACTGTCAGATCAGCAGTCTTCCCCATGATGGTGTAGCCTAGTGAACCAAACTGAGAGACCATTTTGAAGGCTCAGGAAACCTTTGCAGGTGTTTTGAGTTGATTAGCTGATTGGCATGTCACCATATTCTAATTTTTTGAGATAGTGAATTGGTGGGTTTTTGTTAAATGTGAGCCAAAATCATCACAATTAAAAGAACCAAAGACTTAAACTACTTCAGTCTGTGTGCACTGAATTTATTTAATACACGAGTTTCACAATTTGAGTTGAATTACTGAAATAAATGAACTTTTCCACGACATTCTAATTTATTGAGATGCACCTGTATATATTGAGTAAAAGCCCAGAGACAAAAAAGCTCAAAGTTGTAAAAAGATGCATCTTTAGTCACATTTTCACTAGTAACTTCATGAAATTACAAAATATAAAAACAGCAGATGCTCACAAAAAACTAAACGAGTCCAAATACAATGTGACACGATCACTGATCAGCAGATTTGATGCATTGATCTTAAAATAATCTTTGAGAAAATGCACCACTACCTTTTTTGTCATGCTGGGGGATGGTCTCATGTAACAAAGTGTACCAATCACAGTTGTTGTGGTCTGCCTCAACGTGGCATGCAGTTATATTATTTAAGAGGCGCACATCAGGCTATGGCGTAGGCTAGGCAGTAACCACTGTATACGCATAGCCTACGACGTAGGTTCGATGCAGAAGTATAAATCGACCTTCATACACTCTTAACCGCTGACACCCCCCGGGTCACACTAACCACACACGATCAGGTAAAGAGCTCACCAGGGTAAGCCCAAAGTATACTTCTGTTTTGAAGCGAATGCTTTGTGTCTGCAAAAAGTCGAATGCTCAGCCTTTCAAAGTATACTTCATTTGATTGACTGTGCGCGTATAAACAGGTGGTTGGAGCATGCACGCTACGACTGCTGAGACACTGGACTATTTCTGTTCAGGAGTTTAGATCCATGAATATGTCTTTATATTCCTTCAGACTGGAGTTATACAAATACCGGTATATTCTGACCTCCTCACACAAGCGCTCTTGTTGCGTACGTCTACTGTTGTGGTTTCCACCTTTGTCTCCAGTTGTTTATTGGCGATTACATCTTCTAGCGCTTCTTCGTGACAGCAACAGTTCATCAGTGAGTGTTGCCACCTTGTGGACCCACAAATTAGTGCAAATGATCCCAGGCGAATGTGCATTCTGCTGCTGATGAAATTTTCGTCACAAGTCCTGTACGCGGACGCTCGCGTCTGACTGAATTATACTTTAAGGCTTTAGGCTGCAGGACCTGATGGCATCTGTCCCAGAGTCCTGAGGGCCTGTGCCGATCAGCTGAGTGGAGAGTTTCTGCACCTGTTCAACTTTAGTCTCTGTCTGAAGAGAATGCCAGCGCTCTGGAAAACTTTGTGTTTGGTTCCAGTACCACAGAAAGGGCACCCCACCAACCTTAATGACTATAGGTCAGTAGCACTGACTATCTCTATAACATCAAATAATGTGTTGTTGTAGTACTTTTGTTATAGCACAGGATGAATACAATTTACAAATCCTTTTTGTTTTTATTAGCATCTTCGGAATTGGGGTTTTATTAAATGAGTCATTTCACAACTAAAATCTCATTGCATTTTAAAAATATCACAATAGCACTTGACCAAATCATGCAGGCTTACATTTACACAAGGAAACTTCATGAAGAACCATCCAGATACACATCTGATGCTGCAAAAACTTTCTGCATTCTCGTGTAAATGTGTTGTGTACCTCTCCTCCCTTTCTTCTGTTTCTTGTTCTTGTGTCGTCTTTTTTTCTTGTTGCTGCTGGACTCTGATGAAGCAGTGCTCACGGACTCATCAGAGACACTTTCTTCAGTGTCACATGTGCTGGAGGAACTCTTCCTTTGTCTCTTGTGTGGCCTGGACTCTGACAACAGTGATGTGCTCGCTGTAGAAATGGAGCATAGTTGTAAACAAGAGCAATGAGCACGTGCCAATGTTACAGTATATTATACAGTATATAATATATAAACATAACATATAACATTTATGAACAATCAAGGAAATCACACCTTCTGGGACGTGAACCACACGAGCGCTGGTGAGGTTCTCGATCTGTGTGCGGAGGAACTTGCGATCCTCCTGTAGATCCTGGACCTGTTTCTCCAGAGCTTCAATCCTCTCTTTTTTGCTCTCCAGCAGACACTGAAGTCTAGTGATGGTCTGCATCATACTAGAGGGTTCACCTTCATTAGGAATATTTGCTGTGGAGCAAGAGACAGTCAATTTTGTTTGCATGTTTGGTGTCCCAGGACATTTTTTATTTTTTTTATAAAATAAAGGCACATGTCCCATGTTCTATGGAGTGATAACTCCAAAATAATTTAAAGCATGAAAAGCAGCAATCAAATAATTGACAGCCATTCAACCCTGTTACCAAAGTTATTTTAAGAAAATTTACAAATATTTTCTTTAATTTACGGGAAAGCTAACCATCTTCTATGGGATTGCGTATTTAAAATACAAAATATAAGTAACTGTATTCCACTACAGTTACAATTTAAATCATTGGTAATTAGAATACAGTTACATTCAAAAAGTATTCTGATTACTGAAGAGATTACTTTGCATTTTATTGTCATTTGTTTCATTTAATATTTAGTCCTTTCAGATGAAAAACATTTATCCATATAAATGATGTGATCCAAAGTGCATTTGAACAGCGGTGAAACACTTTCTTATGATGTGTTACATTCATACGAGCAGACAGAGAAGTAAGTTTGAAGTAAGTCTGGAGCAGAAGAAATAGAAATAAACCTTGTGTAAATTGTCAGCTTTACGCTAAGCTAAAATGCTATTTCAAGCCATTTTACATGCACATGTTACCAGGCACGATCATATTTTTTTATCAAGAAAATTCACATTAGATCATAATTTCTTTTTTTCTAGTAAGACCTTTGATATTAGGGCAAAAATTATATTCTTGATAATAATTTTTGTATTGTTTTCCTGTACAAATATCTAAAAATCCTTAAAACAAGATCAGTTTGATTGATCTTGTTTTAGAAACAACACTGCATAAGATATTTAGGTTTTTCAGAGAATGTATTTTTAACATGTGTATTTTGTCTTACTGTACTGGCAGAGTTTTTATAGTCAAAACAAGTGAAAAAATCTACCAGTGCTGAAGAAGTAATCCAAAGTATTTAGAATACGTTACTGACCTTGAGTAATCTAACGGAATACATTACAAATTACATTTTACAGCACGTATTCTTTAATCTGTAGTGGAATACATTTCAAAAGTAACCCTCACAACCCTGACTATCAATAACTAGAAACTGACATGTGGTCACAAACTGGTAAGCCATTTGCAACCATGTTACCCATACTGTTTTTTTTTTTTTTTACTCTTTTAAATAAATTATAAATTCAAATTTAATTTAATGTTAAGTACAAGAAAAACAAATCAGGGTTACAGATTGTTTTTAGACAAATACAATTTTGGTAAAAGGGTAGAAAATGAGCAAATTTCATAGATAATAAAAACTTAAAAAGCACAATATTTCATATGACCTCCAAAGTAGAGGTTGACCAATAGTGGATTTTGCCCACACCAATAACTAAAGTGGTAGAAAAGGCGGATAACTGAATAATTGGCAAGTAGTTTTTAAATGTAAAAAATAAAATAAAAAAAAAACATCTTAGTCTTTCTTTACAATGATGGGCACTGACACAGAGGCTTAAGAGTTCAAAATGAATAAAATCCCATATGCAGTTTATTGTGCAACCAAAATGTCAACAAGGGGCTCTTATTTTGAAATGACAGAGACTTGGCTCAGAAAAAAATGCTCTTTATTTAAGTAGTTACCAAATTAACTAAATTCTTTGTCTATATATTCACCAGATTGGGGGGGTGGGGATTCCAATCTCCACAATTGATAAATTATATGAAATTTGGCCCACAATTGATAAATTATATGAAATTAATATTCTGAACACTGGATGTTGCAATCACGTGCAGCCACATGTCAGTACCCAGGGAGATTTACAGAGTCAATGACAAACATTCACTTTTATTGAACAGAATCCATCAATGAGTCACACCCAATGTGAATGTATTATAATGATGAGAATATAATTATAATACACTCATATAAATGGATCAGCAGAGGTCTGGATGGTAATTTATACTTGAATAAAGACCATTCACACCCAACATGAATTACATGATAATAAATCCCGTTTAACAAACGTTTAAAGAAACAGGTGTTCAAAATATTGTTAATTATACTGTCTTTTGACAATCATACACATGTACATCAAATGCTAGCATTTTAGCATCGTTTATCAATTTGGTTGCAGGAGATGTCTCTGCTGCTGACAGCTGAAAGCATGCTAAACTAATGAGAACATTGCAGTTTTGTTTGCTTATGCATCATCTTCAGAGCATCTAGTTACACCTCACAATTTATGCCACATCACTGTAATCTGGTAAATATAAATGAATAATGACGTACTGGAAACAGCACTGCTCTGAGTGTTTTCTTGATCAGCATCACTAGCAGCCACAGAGTTTGTATTTTCCCACTGGATGAGTTCAGTATCTGCCTCCTGTTTCATCCAGCTGTAGCTGTTCACAGGTGTCTCACAGGTGTCCTGTCTCGTAGAGCTGGAGTCCATCTCACTGCTGGATGAATATAGAGCAGATTCCTGCTGCCATTGAGAGCTTATCCCAACCTGAACACTGCTGGACAATAACCATAGAACATTGTATTATAAATAATTATAATTATTACACTCATATATATGGATCAGCAGAGGTCTGGATGGTGATTTGTACCTGAATAATGACCCTTCACACACAACGTGAATTCTCAGCAACACAAGATTTTAAACAGAAATAATGGATTGCTACTGAGCCTTTTACACTGGGAAGGAGCATTTGTGTGCCGACACAGCAAGTTTTTTTTCGGCTAATTATGAAACGCCCCCATCAATAAAAGTTAAGCTATGGATCATGTGTCAGGAGCCACTGCAGTTAACAAAACCAGTGCAATTGGTAGGGATGGGAATCGTAAGAAATGTAATGGTTCCGGTAACGATTCTTTTAGTTATTTAAAGGAAGAGTAATTTTGAAAAAATATTCGTATTGTATTTACTGCCCTCAGCAGTCTATTGCCAATTGATGAGATCATTTCAGGTTTCTACAGCGCAAATCAGAGATAAACATTGTTGGGCCTCATGTATTCAGATAGAAGACAAAGGCAGGCCTAACAGTCATAAAAAAACATTCCTCAAGCCCCCTCCTTCTAAGTTGTAAATTTTACTGACAAAAATCGCGCCAAAATCAAACAAAGGGAGTCCAAAACAGACTACAGATCCATGAAGCCTTGCCCTCTAAAGGATCGAGCTCTCAACTCCTATTGGATGAGGCACACCACAGAACATCCCTCAAACATGACATCATCAGGACTTCAAATAATTCTGAAATGCTTCCAAAGTTGCTTCCCGCGACTTCGTTCACCGAATACAGACGTAGCTTTTTGCTGCTCTCCGGTGCAACCTCGTGGCTTAAGGAAGTAATGTCCGACTTGAAACTGTAGCCATACAATCTCCATCTCGCTGGACGAGTTCAACCGAACACTCTAACGGATCCGAAGGAGACCGCCGAGCAATTCGCATCTTCATCCGTTGGCCTACAGAAGTGAATAGATTAAAGATTTCTCTTCCATCTTCAATCAAGTCGACATTTCTGAGTTCTCCGCCAGCCCGCCGAGAACCAACAGCCGTACCGGCCGCCGACAGCGCGAGGAAACGGCTCTCGTCATCACACGAGCCTCAAGGAACCGGGTCAAGGTTAAAGGACGGAGGAAAACACATTCTACCTGTGTCCTCATGCGATTCAAGTAAGAGGTTACGTCTGGGCAGAGATAGAATATTATAGTGTGTTATTCTTGTGTTTCAAGGTTTTTGCTTGTACAGTTTACGGACCGCCATGTCCGCTCATTATTAATACTCAGGGTATTAATTATCACAAATTTGTTTTGCTGTATTGTGGTCCAACCAAATTGGATTGTTGTGCATTTTCGCCATCGCGGGTGAGACAGCAACTGAGTTCATCCAGTCAAATAACACAGGACTTTTACGAGCCCCGCTCGTAAAACCACATCTCTGAGTGATGAACACGGCTGCTTTATCTCCAGCTATCGCGAAATCAGCTTTCGGGCTGTCACTTAATAATCTCTCTCTCTCTCTCTCTCTCTCTCTCACTAACCACACTGACACACACACACACACACACACACACACACTGATACACACACACCTTATGTGTTATAGGATTCTTTTTATTTCCATATCTAATCATATCACTGTTTAGTTTGTAGTTGTAAATCGGAAGTTTACTGACTGCATTGTATTAATTATTAATTGATATTACTGCATAAATAAACTTTGTTTATATTACAAAGAGAAGTGTTTTGGTTTCTTTTGCATACGCCTGTGTCATGCTGACGGGATGTCAGTGCTCGGATTCAAACCTTCATTCATTGTTTTTTTTTTCCCGAAAATCGATATTCTTCGGATGTCGATTTTCCTAAGAAAACAATCTAATATTGAGACTGTTTTAATATTCGGTTATTAGTCCCTGATTTCAGGGTGGTGCCCCGTCAATGTTAATCCTTATTAATATTCTATTGATTTTTGATAATTGATAATTATCTTTGATTGAATTTGAATGATCAATAAGCTAGTGTTAATTTTAATTAATGTTTCATCGACGTTAACAGTTAACGATTATCTTTGATAACTGTTGATTTAAAGGATTAAAAAAAAGCTAACATTGATTCTCATCAATGTTCTATTGATTTTAATAATTAATAATTATCTTTGATAATTATTAATTATTGCTAATAACCAAACTTGCTCCTAAACGTAGCACACTACATTTACTGGAGCCCCATATGAGGTTTTAATGAGTTAGATCCAATTAATTAATTTAAATGTTGATTAATAACTACAGAAATAATTACCAATTAATTCTGATAGTAACACTGATCTAAACAACCAGTAAAGCCCTACATATTAATTGGTGCCCCGTGTGAGGACTCCTACGTGCCAGTTCTGTCACAGTGTTATGCATAAGAATCCAAAGTAATAACTTGAAATCCTTACTTCAAAGTTTGGTTCTGTTTGACAATTTATTTCTCAAAACCTGCCAAACATAAGCCAGTGTGGTGTGAAAGTGCTCTTAAGAGTGAATTAGGGGTTGGTAAATTTACTATAGTCTGCTTAAAACCTGCTGTTGTTGTTATTTAACTCCTAACACTTTCATCTAAATGTTACAGAGAGGTGCCAAGTCACTTCATTGACATCCACCAAAGAGAGAACACAGTGAAATTTGCACATTATATAACAGTAAAGACCGTAAGCCACAGGTCGAAGCCTCTCAACTGTGCTTTCGTGTTAGCATTATATCAACTGTAAAACAACAAGCTGTCAGAGCCATTATCACAAGAATTTTTACGGCCCCAGTAAAATGAGTCACCAATCGCCCTGCGTGACTGGAGCTAAAGCTACACAGAGGTTAGTCGACCCAGCACTGCAAGATGTAGTTGCTGCTGTCCTTCGTCTCTCCATAGAGGAGAGAGATAACCTTAACGGCTACAATATTAGTCGTTGTGATGAAGCATTGCAGGAACTAGTTGATTATGTCAACAACCCGGTTGGGAAGCCAATGCGCACAATCCTGGACCTTGTGGGCCAAATGTTCCTCCTTCATCACGGCAAAACCCAACTGCAAACCGCCGAGCACCAGGCCCAGCTCGCACAGCTGCAGAGCAGCTATCATGCGGTGCAGAGGGAAAATCTCAGCCTGCACCAAGAAATTAGGTGCACTCAAGCTGAGAAAGTCCAGGCACAGAAAGATAATGCCCGGATGCAGGAGGAAAATGAAGCCCTGCGCAGGCAGCTTCAAGCTGCCCAGCTAAAAGTAGAGTCTGATCAGGTAAGTGCAGCTGAAACGCATCGCACGACATCTGACATAGAAGAGGGCTCCCTTTTTAGCGATACGCATAGAAATGTGCCCCTGAGAAACCCAGGAACACACGCTAGGAGCCGAGCTGCCCCTAGTGGTACAGTCTCTGACTTCGTCCTCCAAGACACCTTTCAAAATCCTCCAGCGGCCCGCTGGTTGGATGCAGGTGCCCCTCCTTATAGTTGCCCTCCTCAGTCAGTTTTCAGTCACGCCACCTTGCGTTTCAAACCGACTGATTCCACACCACGAAGGGGGGACAATTATTTTCAAGCCCAGAGTGGTGCAAGCGGCTCAAAGATCCCATTAGCCAGGGAGCTGTACGCAACCCGGGGTCCACCCCCACGCGTCGACTGGACTCCTTCCCCACCACGAAGGGGAGGAAGTCGTCCTCATCGCTATAGCGATCCGAGTGACTATGATGTTTCGGGTGACTCGGACGACCCGTGGTCATACCGACACCAACGCTTGCGCATCCGACAACTCGAGTCCCTCGCAGGGGACATAGAACGCTTTGACCCAAATAATCGAGATTCAAACATTGACAATTATCTTAGGGAAATTGAGCACTGCCTGATTGATTTGCCTTACGCTTCGTCGCGCGAAAAACTCAAGCTCATATGGAAGACCACGGTAAGGAGTGTCCATGCGTTCATGGAAACGCTACCGACTAGTACACGAAACCGCTACTCGGCTCCGTGTAAAGCCCTACGCGAGGAGTATTCGCTGTATATCAACGAAGCCTCCGCTACCATAGCTGCTTTCACCATCACCCAGAAGAGGCACGAGCCTCCGCGTGAGTATTATAGACGCCTGAGAACCACGTACTTCCAAGGAAGTAATGCACCAGGTCTGGAGGAGGAACGAGCTTTCAAGTCTCTTTTCCTTCACAACCTCCACGAGTGCGTGCGATATGACGTCACAATGCACTGCAGAATGGGCAACCCCACCATGCAGGAAATCAGAAAGTACGCGCAACTGGCATGGGAGACACGTGTGCGCCCTGCCCGAGGGCATGAAGGCGACGCCAGAGCCCTGGGGATCCAAGCCTCATATGCAGACCTAGCGTTTGAAGGCAACAAAACGCCTCACGTTAAGGTGAATGCTAGAACAGGACCCCAGAGGCGCCGATCATCCTGCCAGCAGGGTAGGCAACAGAACCAGGGGGGTGGTGACCAGACACACCCCCAGGGTCACAGCAGGCCTAAACAACAAAACGTTTGCCGGCCGAAAGGAAATGCGCGTTTCGAACGAAAACCCAAACAAGAAGGTGAGTGGGTAGGCAAGGTTTCAAATCCCCTCAGAGAACAAGATTTGAGAGAGGAAATGGAGGATATAAGGAGACGCTTGACTGAGTTAGTAACTAAGCTTGACGTGCTCCGTTGTTCACCAGGTCCGTTGACCTCCTTAAAGGAACACGGCGCTGAAACCTCATCAGTATGACTAGACGATGTACCCCCTCCCGTTAACGCCAAAGTTTACTTTGTAGGTCGGGAAAAGGGGAACAGTGTCCAAGTTGCTCCCCAAAACAGTCACTCCTAACATGCCACACCCTCCTTTTCTGACCTTCTTGGGCGATCTGTACCGTAAGGGCAACGCCTGACACGTGGGTCATTCAACTCACACACACTACTCAACACCGGTTCCGAAATAGTCTAATGGGTTCCAACACCTTCGCAGAGGTGGCTAGAGCAAAGCTCTCCCTTGGCAAACCGTTATAGACAGAGACCTGCAACGTAAGCGTCACAAGCTACACGCAAGATAGGTCGTCTATCACAAAACGGGCCTGGATTGACACCTTTCAAGGGATGACGCTAACAGACCCTGTTTACATATGTCCCATTAATACGGAACCACTGTTAGTTGGCCAGGACCTACTGAACCGATTGGCTCCGCTCATTGACTGCTGTCGTGGACACATGTGGGCTCAGGTTGACATACCGAGACCACTTGGTCCAGAAAACAGTTCGCCAGCTTCAGATACACACGTCGCCATCGTCCAAAAATCCAGCAGAGACGACGACTCCAATAAGAACAATTACAGGGCCTGAATAAAACCCTTCAGGGTACTATAGTCACTGTAAATTCACAATCCGTTCTTATCAATAACACTTTGCACTCTTTAGGGATTTTGTCAGAGAAAACAACTTATGCGTGTATCGTTAGAGATCTAATGCAGGACCTCAGGGAAATTAGCTCCTCAGTCAACAGTCTGAGTGATGGAAGGATTCCAGCTTACCTGGTCTCCTTAAACCTTGTCAAACAAATCCTTAGATCTGCAACTATCTCCATTGTGCAACCTTCACAGATACACATGGCATATAGTTTTGGCATTGAAATTCCAATCCATGTAAATCCTCAGAACCTCAAAATAGGATTTATCCTCAATCTACCGTCATAGGCAGAATATATATAGACTAAAATCTGTATTTAATGTTGGTTTTCAGAGAGGTAATGCACACATTCACCTCAAAACACCACCAACACTCGCCTACCATGATGAGGACCCCTCGCTCTACCTTATCTCTAACCTAAACATGTGTACCAAGACAAAGTACATTCATTGGGTTTGTCAAAACGCAACCCCTTTGTTAGAGAGGTGACTAACTACCTCTGCGGCCAAAGAGCCGAATTCCATGAACAAGTGTCATGATAGCATGTCCATCAAAGGTGAAGGAACAGAGACAAAGGTAGAGCGAGCAGGCAGTCGCTGGCTCGTTAACACACCAGCCACCGAAGTCATACGACTGCCATGATACAGCCACTAAACTAAGGCCACTAAACTAAGGCTACCAAACCAAACGGTGTTCTTAACTGTTCCCCAAAGAGCCACCATGCACATTGATGATATTGTCCTCCATCTCAACGTCGACAAAAATGATGCAGAAATTGAGATCATGGACGCATTTAGAGGTTACAGCCTCACCGTTGATGACACCCTTCAACAGCAGCTTCAGGCTGAAGGGATGGAATTAGTGAAGTTCAGTCTCAAACCGACTGGCTTGACCACTGTATTTCATAGTCACATAAGCAGATCGTCATCTTACCGAGAACACCCTATCAGTTTGATTGCCCTCTAGCTCCTCCTTAGTGGTTGGATCGTCATCGCAATTATTGCACATGCCATGTACAGGTACATTCAACACATACAGGCCAGACTGGACTCACTTCTCATACAGCCGCGCTTTACACACCAGTCTGAGCCCATCACACAGGTTAACCCCATCATTTCCAAGGATAAGCCATTTTAACCATTAACCATCCTTTCCTCTAACATTTTGTTCCTAGTAACCAATGTCAGGTTCTACTTTGATTTTGTGTTATGACCAAAGAACAACAAAGGATTGTGTTATGGTTAATGCTGTGCCTGCCAATAACTTGAAATGTTTATGTGTGATGAATGTAGCTTTAGAATTAGCTAGAAGTTCTATGCCCAGATGTGCCTCAATCTCTGTCCAGACGATAAAACCTCTGTGAACTCTAATGAACTGTATGGACTGTGCAACCATTTCTCTTTCCTATCAGGAATACATAGATGGCGTAACCCACAGGTTACTGTGAACCGACAAGAACTGTTCGGCCCTTCAGTTGCTCTAAAGATGCTGGACAACAACCAACTCTTCAGAACAAAGGGGGGAATGTTGGGCCTCATGTATTCAGATAGAAGACAAAGGCAGGCCTAACAGTCATAAAAAAACATTCCTCAAGCCCCCTCCTTCTAAGTCGTAAATTTTACTGACAAAAATCGCGCCAAAATCAAACAAAGGGAGTCCAAAACAGACTACAGATCCATGAAGCCTTGCCCTCTAAAGGATCGAGCTCTCAACTCCTATTGGATGAGGCACACCACAGAACATCCCTCAAACATGACATCATCAGGACTTCAAATAATTCTGAAATGCTTCCAAAGTTGCTTCCTGCGACTTCGTTCACCGAATACGGACGTAGCTTTTTGCTGCTCTCCGGTGCAACCTCGTGGCTTAAGGAAGTAATGTCCGACTTGAAACTGTAGCCATACAATCTCCATCTCGCTGGACGAGTTGAGATTACTCTGTGTTCAACCGAACACTCTAACGGATCCGAAGGAGACCGCCGAGCAATTCGCATCTTCATCCGTTGGCCTCCAGAAGTGAATAGATTAAAGATTTCTCTTCCATCTTCAATCAAGTCGACATTTCTGAGTTCTCCGCCAGCCCGCCGAGAACCAACAGCCGTACCGGCCGCCGACAGCACGAGGAAACGGCTCTCGTCATCACACGAGCCTCAAGGAACCGGGTCAAGGTTAAAGGACGGAGGAAAACACATTCTACCTGTGTCCTCATGCGATTCAAGTAAGAGGTTACGTCTGGGCAGAGATAGAATATTATAGTGTGTTATTCTTGTGTTTCAAGGTTTTTGCTTGTACAGTTTACGGACCACCATGTCCGCTCATTATTAATACTCAGGGTATTAATTATCACAAATTTGTTTTGCTGTATTGTGGTCCAACCAAATTGGATTGTTGTGCATTTTCGCCATCGCGGGTGAGACAGCAACTGAGTTCATCCAGTCAAATAACACAGGACTTTTACGAGCCCCGCTCGTAAAACCACATCTCTGAGTGATGAACACGGCTGCTTTATCTCCAGCTATCGCGAAATCAGCTTTCGGGCTGTCACTTAATCATCTCTCTCTCTCTCTCTCTCACTAACCACACTGACACACACACTGTCACACACACACACCTTGTGTTATAGGATTCTTTTTATTTCCATATCTAATCATATCACTGTTTAGTTTGTAGTTGTAAGTCGGAAGTTTATTGACTGCATTGTATTAATTATTAATTGATATTACTGCATAAATAAACTTTTGTTTATATTACAAAGAGAAGTGTTTTGGTTTGTTTTGCATACACCTGTGTCATGCTGACGGGATGTCAGTGCTCGGATTCAAACCTTCATTCATTGTTTTTTTTTTTCCCGAAAATCGATATTCTTCGGATGTCGATTTTCCTAAGAAAACAATCTAATATTGAGACTGTTTTAATATTCGGTTATTAGTGCCTGATTTCAGGGTGGTGCCCCATCAATGTTAATCCTTATTAATATTCTATTGATTTTTGATAATTGATAATTATCTTTGATTGAATTTGAATGATCAATAAGCTAGTGTTAATTTTAATTAATGTTTCATCGACGTTAACAGTTAACGATTATCTTTGATAACTGTTGATTTAAAGGATTAAAAAAAAAGCTAACATTGATTCTCATCAATGTTCTATTGATTTTAATAATTAATAATTATCTTTGATAATTATTAATTATTGCTAATAACCAAACTTGCTCCTAAACGTAGCACACTACATTTACTGGAGCCCCATATGAGGTTTTAATGAGTTAGATCCAATTAATTAATTTAAATGTTGATTAATAACTACAGAAATAATTACCAATTATTTCTGATAGTAACACTGATCTAAACAACCAGTAAAGCCCTACAACATAATACGATTTTTGTAAAATGTGTGTTAGCAGACTTTTTAGAGATATAAATGCAATCCAATTATTGATCCTAACCATATTTTAAATAATTTTATAATTGTATTATCTTCCCTGACGTTCACTGATAATGTCACTAAAGATTTTTGGATGAAAACTGTCATGGTTTAATAATAAATGATCATTTTCTACCCTGTCTCTGGCCCTCTGACTGAAACAATTGGTTTTGGCCACAGCGTCTCCTTTAAACTTCAATGTAAACGCCCACAGTTATAATTGGCTAATATCGTGCAGCCCTTCAAATTCAGCCATATCTGAAACTTAATCGGAAGAGAATAAACAAGCTGTCCACAACATTATAAAGCTACATTTAAGGGTTTACAAATAACGCACATCCAACACATTGCACCCGAATATTTTAAACTTCAAGCACAACAGCACCATAAATATCAAACATTCATGACAAATGAAACATTCATGAATTAAACTGTTTACTCACGGTTATGCTATCAAGTCCAGGTGTTTTTAACTGCCCCATTTGTCTTCAATAACAGTTACTTTGCAACACCTGAATCATATTATGACTGGTTCCCAATCAGCCCACGCTAGGGCTGTCACGATTATGAAATCTGACTGATGATTAATTGTCAAACAAATAATTGCGATAATGACGATTAATTGTCTGTTTTAGGGCTTTCACGATTAAATGTCAAACAATGTCATATTTCTTAAAGTACATGTGTGCTTCATACACCTTTAGAGGTCATTTCTACATATTTAACTTCAAATATATCGATCAAATAATAAAACAGGGATATATGAAATCCTTTTAAGGCATTAAATCTAAATGAATTACATGAAAAATAATGTTTTAAATATCAAGATATTTCTAAATAAAATATTTCACTCTTTTGGTCAACTTTAGTTTTGGTCAATTTTACATTTACACTTGTTTTTGCAACTCAATTAAAATAAAAAAGTTTAAATCCTTTAAAATGTATATTTGTATTATATTTACACTACCGTTCAAAAGTTTGGGGTCACTTGACTGAAATGTTTCTCATGATCTTAAAAATCTTTTGATCTGAAGGTGTATGCTTAAATGTTTGAAATTAGTTTTGTAGACAAAAATATAATTGTGCCAACATATTAATTTATTTCATTATAAAACGAAAATTTAATAAAAAAAGAAAACTGGACTGAATAATAAAGAAAAGCCCAACATAGATGGGAACTCCTTCAGTACTGTTTAAAAAGCATCCCAGGGTGATACCTCAAGAAGTTGGTTGAGAAAATGTCAAGAGTACATGTCTGCAAATTCTAGGCAAAGATTGCTAAATGCTAAAACATAACACAGTTTTGATTTATTTTGGATTTTGTTTAGTCACAACACAATTCCCATAGTTCCATTTATGTTATTCCATAGTTTTGATGACTTTACTATTATTCTAAAATGTGAAAAAAAAAATAAAGAATGAGTAAATGACCCTAAACTTTTGAATGGTAGTGTATGTTATGTAATATTATATTATGCAATAGTAAAATATTTCTGTCCTAATTTCTTCTTTCAAACATTATTTTAATGCTTTTTGATTAAACTCACGAGCCTTTATTTCTCATAATTTTATCACTCCACAGAAATAAAGTGTGCATCTCCTCTGTGTCACTGCATGTCATTACCACTGCGTCATTAACATTTGCTATAAACGATTGTTAAAGGTGCTTTATGTAAGATTGACAAGCGTTTGAAATGGGTACTGCAGTCCAAATAAAAATATTGGAGAGTTGTCTGCCCCTCCAATATTTGACTGAAGCTCATGCGGGTTGCCTGAATGTTGACACGCAAATTAGCCAACTCAGCATCCGTTTGAAAGATTTCTGGGCTTTAAGCTGTCTCCATCTTCCAAAGGCATCTCCAGTATTTATCCGTGTTTTACTACGCCTTTGGTCACGGTGGTTTTTAGACGGATGGCGAGGCTTTTTAAGTCGGGTGGAATCTGGTATCTCTGATCCAGTTCGTTTGCTGCCTTCAAATCTTGTTCAAATCTGGCAACCCGGCGGTGTCCAAATACTATTGGTGAGTGAGCAGTGGGCGGGATCACACAGGCCAAAACATAAACAGAAATTCTGGCCCGGAATGGAAACTTCAATGTAGAATACACTGGCTGTAGCATTGTTATCGGAGAAGCCAGTATTTCAACTTAGCATGTTTCCTAATTCTCCAATGACATATTATGGTCATTTTATGATTTAGTACAGAAAAATATTACATATAGCACCTTTAAATTAAAGTGAAACCGTAGTGCTTTGCATTCACTATCAAAGTTTATATTTGTTCCTTTATATTTTCGCTGGAGTTTGGCGCGAGCCTCAGATGACGGCGTGCGCACTGGAGTGCTTGAGAAGCTCTTTGTGCGCTCTTCCTGCTAGGAGCTGCTCAGTGATGCCCAGATTTCAACTGAATGACACACAAACGCACAGTTCATGGCATTTACATATTCACTTCAAATTCCCTTCTTTGGGCATTAAAATTAACAATTAAAAGTAGGGCAGATGGGTGCAAGACGCAGAGCAGCTGAATGAAGCCGAACAGAGTCTCCTTCTCCGAGTTGTAACTGACACATCTTTTAAAAGCATGGCGATAAAAATGACAACGGTCAAAGACGTCTGTGTAATGCTTGTTATTTGCACAAAAAATTTCAAATTAGTCCAGATGGGTCCCTTTTATTGTTAGGAATATTTGGTCACACTAGGCCTGTCTCTCTCCATCTCCGTTTACGAACTGAGCACCAGAGGGTGGGGCCAAGGGTGCAATGACACGTGTTGTGGGGCATGTAAATACAACTGTGCAATGTCTAGTGACGTCACGAACACACAGTTTTGAAAACATGACTTTTCAAACAGGTGGAAACTATAAATGCTCTTTTTAGACGAGTTCTGAAATTTACAGTATGTTTTTATTGTACAGTTACCTCTTAAATGTCTAAATATCAAGGAAAATTTGAATTTCCATTTCTTAACCCCTTTAAATAAAATTCTAAAACAAGAAATGTGATGGCATAATTCATTCATTTATTAAAAACAACTTAATACAACAAATCTTTAACTACACATGCTCATATGAACAACAGGTCAGTAAATGCACTGCTTGATTAAAGTCTCACAGGTCTGTAATACATTACAGAACAGTAACAGTTCCAGAGACAGTTTAGACTGTTATGTAGTCTAATGTTGTACTTCATGCTTGTGAGACTTCAACAGTTCTCGTTTCATTTCGAGTTGGACATTCATAACTTGTGCGTCAGTACAAGATTAATGCAGTAACTGCTCTGACTGATGTATAAGTGTTTTTGATTCACTAAAAAGAACCGGCTCATAAGAGTCATTTGTTTGGGAATCAGAATACACTGGAAGCAAAAAAGGAAATTCAACAGATTTGTCATGAAGAACATTGTAAACAGACAAATACATATTGCACTTCAGTATTATAATAGTTCAACTGGGTTCCAAAAAATGTATTAATTAATTTGTAGTTTTTGCCCATCATGTTCATTTACATAAAATGTTTTAATAAAAATCTAATACCACTTTTTAATTTCTGTACTGGTGGAAATAAATTCAAACGATTCAATGTCATTCTTCCTTGTGGTTATTTATTGCTAAAGTAAATGAACAAATACAAATCGAGTATTCAACTCAATTAATACATGACATGTATTATGCAAATCTAACAAATATTGGCATTAAGTTCACGTTATTTTGTCAGAGGAGAACTGACTTTTTTTTTTCACTCAACATTTTTCGTTCCTTGCCAAAGTCAGCTTTGGCTTGCTCACTGGGGGCCTAAAGATAAAAATCTTAAGGTATGATTTTCAATTAAGTTTTTCAACAAAACTGTTCATTGGAGACTTTAAGACAATTAAGTCCAGTTTATACTTCTGTGTTGAGCCTAAGCCGTAGGTTTCGTGTACTGTGCAACCCTGTTGCTTGCATTTGTAGTTCAACGTTGGTGTGTCTGGGTTGATCGGCAAGTACACTGCCAAAATGCTAGTGCCTTAAAAAATATATATATATATATATATATATACAAATTATACAGTACATAAACTAACGCAATGTAATTTGTGGATTAAAATTATTTTGAATTATTGTAGCATTAAAAACAAGTTCATAAATGTGAACAATTTAAGTACATTTATTATACATATTGTCTGCCATGCAGAGAAGAAATAAATCAAATACTGGCAAATACTGTATGCTTGCTCTAGAGTCACTTAAATAATGATAAATTAGGCATCCTTTAACTATGATTTTTATTTCATGAATTAAACATTTGTAATCTACTTGGCAACAATGACTTGAGAAGTCCTTCTGATTTAAAAAGAAAATCACCGTTATGCCATTAATAAAACAACTTTTCAGATCTTACTTGGCTTTTCTTCACCAAATACATTATTACTGTTGCTGTGACTTACTACCACACTATACTTGCATATTTTTCTTTGTAACAAAGTGCCTTTGTGTACCAAAAACAATGGTGGTTTCTCCAAAAAATTATGTAACCACTATAGCTGTGCCATCGTAGAACAGTTTTAAAATATCAAATCATGAGTTAGACAAAAGATGGGTTTAGCTTTTTTTTAATTTCTTGCTTTATACAGAGTCTTGGCGCATTTAGATGTTGTCATGTTTAATTAGTAACTACACAGGTAAAACCAGCTGGATTTTTAAACAAATGTAAATAATACAAGTAGATGTACAGTACTGTGCAAAAGTCTTAGGCACATTATATTTTTCACAAAAACATAATACGTCTTAAAACGTTAATTTTATATATTCTGCTTTTAGTGTATGAGTAGGAAATATCAATTTTTAGATTTTGACATTCCCTTTGCAAATAGAATTGAATAGAAGAACAAGGAGCCCTACAACCGATGGTATGGCCCCCACAGAGCCCGGATCTCAACATCATTAGCCGCTTTTCCACTATCAGGCCAGTGTGAGCCAGGGCCATAAACTGGTCAGCTGGGGCCAATAGCCTCAGACCTTGAGCCTCGAGACCAAAATCACTCTGCATTCCCACTATCGGGCCAAAAGCCCCACACCGTTGCCTTAAAATCCACCCTTAATGTGCCGCCCTGGTGCAAGTGACACACAACCTGGCCATTTCAAAAGCCAAACCAAATACACATATTATATAGTTATCTAGAATATCAAGTTCATATTGTATGTAAACGATAGCTAGCCAGCAAGATAATTTACCACTGACAACTCACTGACTTTAACTGCCATTATGTTCCGAGTGTTCTCTCCACTAACAGCGGGACGATGTCCCAGCACACCGTCAAAGACTTTGAACAATTCTGAAGGCAAGATAAAGCCCCAGAACAGTGGAAACGCAACTACTGAATCAGTCTGGGATTACATGAAGAGACAGAAGCAATTGAGACAGCCTAAACACAAGAACTGTGGCAAGTTCTCTAAGATGCTTGGAACATTCTATAAAGCCAACAACTCAGACAAATGTGTCCAGGTGTACCTAGGAGAATTGGTGCCGTTTTATAGGCAAAGGTGGTCACACTTAATATTGATTTAGGTTTTTTTTTGTTTACTGGACTTTGACGTTAAGTGATAAATTAAAGCTATTTATGGTATTTTTTTAAAGACATCCTCACTATACAACATTTTTCGCAAGTGCCTAAAACTTTTGCACAGACAATAAGATGCTATTATTACTGTTCCAATTGACAACATTTGTTTTAACAGTCATTAAGTGTGTGTTTTTTGTGGGTTAGAGTACTTGACTACAAAGTTACTTCATAATGCCCATCCCTAGTTATTGTCATGTACATCTACTTGTGTTATTTCACATTTGTATGAAATCACTGTATAAAAGACCTTATTCACGCTATCGCCATATTTGATTTTTAATGGGATTGACAACGGGGCTGTGAGGGATAGACTTACAGTCTCTTCAATGTGCTGTACTCCGTGCCGGATTTAGGCATGGTGACATGGGCAGCCGCCCAGGGTGGCATCTTGCAGGCAGGCGGCACTGACAAGTGGGCGCCCTGAACTCCACCAACCATGTAATTTACAATCCCCCACCCCCCCCCGTCAACAACTTTGAGGGCATGCTGGAACGGGTTTCGCCCAGGGCGCCATACAAGCTAGAACTGCTACTGGCTGTACTGCAGTTAAATTTTTTTTAATTTTTTTTTATCGTTCCATGGACAAAACATTGATAAAATATCTGTCCAAGAACATTCAGTATACAAAGAACTCCAGACAACATGAGTTGTAGAAAATCAGATGTGATTTAGGATCTTTATACAGCTTTATACCTTTCGTGCCATTGAAGAGACTGTAAGTCTATCCCTCACAGCCCCGTTGTCAATCCCATTAATAATCAAAGATGGCACTAGCGTGAATAAGGTCTATTATACAGTGATTTCATACAAATGTAAAATAACACAAGTAGATGTACATGACAATAACTACGGATGTGCATTATGAAGTAGCTGAATACTCGTAAATAATAATGTAGGTTAAAAATACCAAGACACGTATGTGAAATGTACGTACATTGCTTTATTCACAAACATTACCAAGAACTGTTTCAAAATAAGATAACTGTAACAAACTATGCTTTTCTTAATGGGGAAAAAAAAATGGAATGAATGAGAAGAGAGTAAAAATAACTAAATACATTTTATTCAGAAAAACAAGTGTTAAAAGCTGGTACTTTAGAAAATGAGCTGATGGCACTCTGCTGGTAACACACACACATACTAAGCTTTCAAGTTTCTCAAATCGCTTCACATATTCTTTCCACCATAAATGCGTATCCTCATCCGTTGGTATGAATGACTTTAACAAGAACCGAATACCAACAGACATGTTTAAACCTGGTATTAAGATGAGTCTCCTGTGGCCACTAGTGTTCGGATTTGGAGGGGCGACATACATCAGTCACTATGTCTGTGTGTTACTGCATGACATTTAAGCACAGCAAAGTCAGAAAAGACAAAGTGCTGATAAAACCAATTCACTGTTTCTCCCAGATGCAGCTGAACTTTAATTTAAGCACAAACTTAACATTTCGAGCAGAATTATCTGTTATTTTAGCAGATTACCTGTATTACCCTGAGCTTCAGATATGTGTACTTGTCATCCGTGTCCCTGCTTGTTGATATCCATCACACTGAAGATCTGCAAAGTTCTCATACTTGAGTGTATTTACTTTTTCAAAATTTCCATTCAGATGGTTATTTCCTTTAAAAGCCTTTAAAGCTGTTGATTGACAGGTGAGGGGTGGGGCTTCACTTCTGTCCAGGACGCATTCAGGGCGGATTGGCATTTACACCTCAAATTGTGTTTTTGACTCCCTCCATTTGTTTTTTTTGTGATCTGATCACAAAATGTTTAGCACCCAGTTTAGACCTGTATTTAATGCTGACCACTTGTGATCGGATCACCCAAAACATCTTAACACTAGGTGTAAATGAGCTGAGAAATTAATTTGTGTTCAACAGATGAAAGAAATTCATACACATCTGGGATAGCATGGGGGTGAGTAAATCATGAGAGAATTTTCCTTTTGGCATGAACTCTCTTTAATACTACTGGGAAACTTTATTAGCAATTGAGATGTAAATACATTTAAGAGTTAAAATAGGAGAACAATTAATAACAAGTACTTATTTGCTTTTTTATCATTAATAAATATGACTTATTTGCCTTTTCGTAAAGCATTTTTATAAGAGTTTTATAAACAAAGTTAAATAAAAATTTCTGGTTCAATACAAAAACTAAATCGAGGGCATGTGTGGCTTAATGTTGATTACTAATATATATATATATATATATATATATATATATATATATATATATATATATATATATATATATATATATATATATATATATATATATATATATATATATATACACACACATACATACACACACACACATACATACTGGGGGCCAAAATTTTGGAATAATGTATAGATTTTGCTGTTTCGGAAGGTAATTGGTACTTTAATTCACCAAAGTGGCATTCAACTGATCACAATGTATAGTCAGGACATTACTGATGTAAAAAACAGCACCATCACTATTTGATCAAATCTAGACAGGCCCCATTTCTAGCAGCCATCACTCCTTGAGAAATCATGTTGAATTGATCATTTGGTACTAGAAAATCACTTGCCATTATATCAAACACAGTTGAAAGCTATTTGGTTTGTTAAATGAAGGTGTACACTACAGTCTTCAAAGACAAAGAACAACTGGCTCTAACAAGGACAGAAAGAGATGTGGAAGGCCAGATGTACAACTAAACAAGAGGATAAGTACATCAGAGTCTCTAGTTTGAGAAATAGACGCCTCACATGTCCTCAGCTGACAGCTTCATTGAATTCTACCAGCTCAACACCAGTTGAGTACAACAATCATGTACAACAGTAAAGAGAAGACTCAGGGGTGCAGGTCTTATGGGAAGAATTGCAAAGAAAATGCCACTTTTGAAACAGAAAACAAAAAAAAAATGTTAGAGTGGGCAAAGTAACAGACATTGGACAACAGCTAATTGGAAAAGTGTGTTATGGACTGATGAATCGAAGTTTGAAGTTTTTGGCTCAAACAGGACAATGTATGTGAGGCGAAGGGTGAATGAAAAGATGTTGGAGGAATGCTTAAAACCATCAGTCAAGCATGGTGGAGGAAATGTAATGGTAAACAAGGAAGAATATCATTCCATTCTCCGATGCCATGCCATCCCCTATGGTCAGAAATGAATAAGGGCCAATTTTGTAATGCAGCAGGATAATGATCCTAAGCATACTTCTAAGTTATGCAAAAACTATCTGGGGACAAAGCAGTCCTCAGGAGTACTGACAATGATGGACTGGCCACTACAGTTGCATGATCTTAACCCAATTGAGCTTTTATGGGATCAGCTAGACTGTAAGGTGCGTGAGAAGTGCCCGACAAGACAGCCACATCTATGGCAAGTGCTACAGGAACCGTGTGGTGAAATGTCACCTGAGTATCTGGACAAACTGACAGCTAGAATGCCAAGGTTCTGCAAATAAATATATATAATATATATATATATAAGCGTTTGTCCAAACATTCTATTGACATTTCACCCCACACTTCCTGTAGCACTTGCCATAGATGTGGCTGTCTTGTCGGGCATTTCTCACGCACCTTACAGTCTAGCTGATCCCACAAACGCTCAATGGGGTTAAGATCCATAACACTCTTTTTCAATTATCTGTTGTCCAATGTCTGTTTCTTTGCCCACTCTGACCTTTTCTTTTTGTTTTTCTGTTTCAAAAGTGGCTTTTTCTTTGCAATTCTTCCCATAAGGCCTGCACCCCTGAGTCTTCTCTTTACTGTTGTACATGAAACTGGTGTTGAGCGGGTAGAATTCAATGAAGCTGTCAGCTGAGGACATGTGAGGCGTCTATTTCTCAAACTAGAGACTCTGATGTACTTATCCTCTTGTTTAGTTGTACATCTGGACTTCCACATCTCTTTCTGTCCTTGTTAGAGCCAGTTGTCCTTTGTCTTTGAAGACTGTAGTGTACACCTTTGTATAGCCTTCATTCCTCAAAACAATGATTGACTGAAAAGTTTCTAGAGAAAGCTGTTTCTTTTTTGCCATTTTTGACCTTAAGACATGCCAGTCTATTGCATGCTGTGGCAACTCAAAAACAATCACAAAGACAATGTTAAGCTTAATTTAATGAACCAAATAGCTTTCAACTGTGGTTGATATAATGGCAAGTGATTTTCTAGTACGAAATTAGTAATTTAGCATGATTACTCAAGGATAAGGTGTTGGAGTGATGGTTACTGGAAATGGGGGAAAAAGCAAAAATGAAGGTTACAGTGAGGCACTAACCATAGAAAATGCAGAAGGTAAAAGCATTCATCAAAATAAAATCTTGATTCAAAATTAAAAACAACAGAAATAGAAAACTACTAAATAGTATTTACTGTATTATTATTATAAGCAATATCTCACAAGAGTGCTGTTGTACTGAATAGTAGTTTTAATCAATGTTTTCATTTATAATATTATGCTCTGTTGTGCAGCACTTTATCTGACAAAAAAAAAAAAAAAGAGAGCAATGTTGTGTTTTGGATTATGCTGTGAGGATCTTTACTGAAAGGATTTTATATGATTAAAAAATTGAATGGAATGTTAAAAAAAGTAATTGTTCCACTTTCATTTGATTGTACTTTTATTAATTAATATGAATAGACCCTGTTTTGATGATAAAATTTGCTAGGCATGAAAATGTATCGAACATGGGGGAAAAAAAAAAACTCAAAAATCTTATAATTTGATAACCACATATTAATTCTTCTGCTAAAACTCGTGTATTATTTGAGCTGTTAACAGACACCTTTAAGTCGTCATGGCAATGATGTAACAATGAATGTAACTTTCCACACAAAAAGTTAGAAAGTTACTTATTGTAACAAGCATATTGTTCCCCACTCGTGGCTATACTTTTCACAAATCGAAATTATGTTTTGTGGTAATCAACATTAAGCCACAAATGCTGTCGATTGAGCGTAACTTGTAATGAACCCAGAACATTCCTTTAATAGAGTAACTTGACCTCATGCACAATATGGCCTATTTCATTGAAATTTGCTCCGCCAACGTAAATAGCTTTAAAAGTGGCAAAACAGAATGAAAAGTTGCTCAGTGATGCATACAGTAAAACGTTCCAGTGCAACGCACATTCCTGTTTCCATAGTAACGTGTCGCCAAGCAACGCACAGACAAGAGAAGCGAAGTGACGCAAACAATATAACGTTCTAGTGTGATTTAATGAAATTTCAGCATTATTAGAACGCAGTTTGTCCAATCAAATTAATGGACGTTTGTTTAAATGATTTGGTGGCATCATATTTTGCTGTCTAGCGTTTCCAACTTTCCAATGATGATTCTGTGTAATATCGGAACACTTTCTGAATGCCTTTAGATTACTGTATGCTATATTTAAAATGGCCGGATAACATACCTGTGCCCACTCAATGCCATGAAGCCCCTCGCCTGCAACACCGGGTCAGACAGTCTTTGAATCGCAGTCACCCGCATACTGTGGTTAGTGTAGATTGATCGCGTCCCGGCCTCTTTGCATATTTTGGGCAGCATTTGGGACAGCAGATTTACTCCCAAAGGAACAGCTGTATACCAGATGTCATCGGTGACAACGTACAATCTTTTGGGCTGCAAATAGAGTGCTTTTGCATCGGGAGGGATTTTGCGAAGATATTTCTCCAATGAGGCGACTGGACACAGCGGGTTTCCAGGCTCTTCAATCATATTAACACCCCTCCGATTTTTCCTGGCCATTTCAAATGGGTTGTTTGTTTCCTCGTTTAATGTCATTGTAAAATATCTTAAACCGTTTTCGTCTCTATTCAGAGCAAACGAGTCTGGTTGCAGATGTCGGTTGCCCTCCTTGCCACGGAGTCCAAAATGCAACTGGATGTCATACCAGACCTTATTTAACAGCCCTTTGGGGTTGCCGGGGTCTAATGCAGGCGAGTGTTTCAGTATGTGCTGGTCTTCAGGTGAGATCGGAGGATAATGTGTCGTTACATCCTTACCTGAGCGTCGGATCTGTTTGACAACGCCTTTAAAAACATTGTTGGCGGACATGAATTCAGTGTCCTGCATCAGATTCCACGCCCGACTCAGAGGAGGTTCATTGATGAAGCGGTTCAGTCCAGCTCGAAGACCAATGTAGCTGCTGATACCGTACAGTTCACCCTTGCTAGTCCGAATGGATCCGTAAAATTCCCGCAAAACCGGACAGAGCTCGGACTTTTCGACGGTTTTCAGGTCAATGATGAGCTCTTTTTCACGTAACCATGTTGTGAAACAATTCACGGCCCATACTGTTTGCTTTACAGTATTAGTTTCGCATCGGAAGTTCTCCAGTTCGTCCAAATCTGCAGATGAAATGTTTGCACACCTGGATATTTGTGCTGTTAACACGGGCTCCCCTGCCTCCATCTCTTCCTCGTCGCTTTCACACTTTAGGTCAAAAATTGTTTTCATGAGAAACGCACCCGCAGATTACTATCTTGTATTTATTATTTTAAACAAATGTGATGAAATTCTTCCTGGAGTCAAACAATATGATCATAAACTAACCTTCCCATGATGCCATTAAAGCTCAAATTATCTGAAATTGGTAAGAGATTATGTACACATCATGAGTGTTTCCAGGTTTTCTTTGTTCTTCTTCTTCTTTGAGATACTGGCAGATGGAGTGCTGTGGGCACATACCGCCACCTACTGTTTACTGTGCAGTTACCATGACTGATCCACTCTAACCTAACTACCACTTCTGGTACTCTTACCAAGTCGTGTGAATACGAGGCACGTATATTATCCAAAACAGTATGCAGTTAATGTGTTGTAGCACACAAATACTACCATAACCGTGTTTAGTATTCCAGTAGCATTTAGTAGTGTTTTAAACCAGTCATAACATCAATCTCTATAAAGAAAACAAGTCCACACAACATTTGATTAACTTTTCCACCCCATTTTGTCAACTCTTCTCTGAAGTCTGAAGGGGGATATACTGTATATAAAGGAAGTCCATTTACTGCTTCCTGTGTCCAGAATAGTCCTGGTCGGTTTTGTGTAAGAGTGAGTCTCGCTCTAACACCAGTCGCAGTGGGAGACACGTCCTGTTGGAAAAAATTTAAAATACAGCTCATAAAAATAGTCAAATTCTTTTAGAACCAATACGTTCACTCTTTGAGGTGGATTTACCATTAAAATGTGCTGCAAAGACTATTTTAACATTTAAGTAGGGCTCCACAATTAATTGAATTTATTTGAAAACAAAATTATCACTTTGCTTGTAGTGTGTATTTTGAACAAAGTGCTCTGATCTATTTATACATTTGTTTAATTCCAAGATTTTTTATTTTTTTGAAGCTAAAAACTACACAAATCTAATGTAGCCTGGCGCAACAACAACAGGGTTTTGTGGACAGAGGACTTCACCAGATTGTAAATGAGCTTTTTAACAAGCACATACTGAAGCATCTCAGTTCTAAAAAAAAATAAAAAATATGAGGCTTAAGGATTTTATCCAATCGTCTAGTGATGCCGCTTAACAGCAACGAAACAACAACATCAGAGTTAGATAACTACTGTATAATAAAACACAAATATCCAATGTTATGTTTCAATCATACATTTCTTTGGGTTCATAAAAAAAAAAGTGTGAATGAAAAGATGACAGAGACAGAAACTAAAGTGAACTAAAAAGTGATAGGAGTGCACTTTAAAGACCAGGTACTATGTGAATGCATCAATAACATGGTGCTTTTTTCACTTGATTCACTTTTTGGTCAACTGCAAGAGGCCAACATTCTTTTAAGCCTTGATAACCAAGGAACAATTTGAAATATAAATGTATCATATCACAACTTAAATCTTATTTGCAGTATTGATCAAAATAATCACAATAAGAATTTTGACCAAATCATGCAGGCCTGCATTTACTCAAAGCAACTTCATGAAGAACCATCCAGATACACATCTGCCACTGCAAAAACATTCTGCATTCTCATGTAAATGTGTTGTGTACCTCTCCTCCCTTTCTTCTGTTTCTTGTTCTTGTGTCGTCTTTTTTTCTTGTTGCTGCTGGACTCTGATGAAGCAGTGCTCACGGACTCATCAGAGACACTTTCTTCAGTGTCACATGTGCTGGAGGAACTCTTCCTTTGTCTCTTGTGTGGCCTGGACTCTGACAACAGTGATGTGCTCGCTGTAGAAATGGAGCATAGTTGTAAACAAGAGCAATGAGCACATGCCAATGTTACAGTATATTATACAGTATATAATATATAAACATAACATATAACATTTATGAACAATCAAGGAAATCACACCTTCTGGGACGTGAACCACACGAGCGCTGGTGAGGTTCTCGATCTGTGTGCGGAGGAACTTGCGATCCTCCTGTAGATCCTGGACCTGTTTCTCCAGAGCTTCAATCCTCTCTTTTTTGCTCTCCAGCAGACACTGAAGTCTAGTGATGGTCTGCATCATACTAGAGGGTTCACCTTCATTAGGAATATTTGCTGTGGAGCAAGAGAGACTGTCAGTGAATCCATATTTGCTTGCATGTTTAGGGTCACTTTTCTTTTAAAAAAATATCGAGCTTCCTATTACTCAGAAATCCTAACAATTTACATCCCATCATCGTAATCATTTTAATTATAATGCTAATGAGATCATTTACATTGATTATCAGTAAATGAATAATGACGTACAGGAAATGGCACTGCTCTGAGTGTTGTCCTGCTCAGCATCACTGGCAGCCACTGAATTTGTATTTTCACACTTGATGGCTTCAGTATCTGCCTCTTGTTTCATCCAGCTGTAGCTGTTCACAGGTGTCTCACAGGTGTCCTGTCTCGTAGAGCTGGAGTCCATCTCACTGCTGGGCTTGCTTGGAGCAGATTCCTGCTGGCATTGAGGACTCACCCCAACCTGAACACTGTTGGACAATAATCACAGAACATCATATAATAATTCCTAGTTTATATATATATATATAAGTTGTGCTCAAAAGTTTGCATACCCTGGCAGAAATTGTGAAATTTTGGAATTGATTTGAAAATATGTCTTTTATATAAGGATAGTGATCATATGAAGCCATTTATTTTCACATAGTTGTTTGGCTCCTTTTTAAATCATAATGATAACAGAAATCACCCAAATGGCCAAAAGTTCAAAATGATCAAAAGTTTACATACCCTTGAATGTTTGGCCTTGTTACAGACACACAAGGTGACACACACAGGTTTAAATGGCAATTAAAGGTTAATTTCCCACATCTGTGGCTTTTTAAATTGCAATTAGTGTGTCACCTTGTGTGTCTGTAACAAGGCCAAACATTCAAGGGTGTGTAAACTTTTGATCAGGGCCATTTGGGTGATTTCTGTGATCATTATGATTTAAAAAGGAGCCAAACAACTATGTGATAATAAATGGCTTCATATGATCACTATCCTTAAATAATAGACAGTTTTTTTGCATGATCAGTCATATTTTCAATAACAATGCCAAAATTTCACAATTTCTGCCAGGGTATGCAAACTTTTGAGCACAATTTGTATATATATATATAGAATATAAACAATGCACTGACAATGTTACTGCCATGTACATCTACTTGTCTTATTTACATTTGTAAAAAACACGTTTTAACTGTGCCATTACAAACTGAATGTGATGACATCTAAATGCTCTAACATTCTTTAAAATGCAAGTAATAATAAGAAAAATCCCAATAAACAAAATGGTAGAGTTACGACTGTAACCCTGGTTCCTTAAAATGAGGGAACGAGACAATGCGCCAGGAGTAATGATCTCTGAAGCCCTTTAAAATCATGCTAATTTGGCAGATAGAGCTTGATGCTTCACCCCCAATGCACGCGATATTGCGGGCATACAAGGTGGAACACGGTGCTTATTTTATCAGGATTTTCGACTTAAGGAAAGAAAGAGAATCTCTCGAAACCTTTACACAGAAATCAGTAGTGCAGTCAGCGTACACAGCACCTCATTCCCTCCTTTCAGGGAACCAGAGATACAGTTGTAACCATACCGTTCCCTTTCAAGCCGGTAATTTTGACGCTGCTTCAGTTGTTGGCGCTATGGAAATCATATACCATCGCGCCATGCTACTGATCTGCATGCACAAGCAATGCCTACTTGTCAGTTGGGTAGTTAAAGGCATGACAGAACCTTCCCTTCATATTGCCAAATAGGAAGGGGGAGGATAAAAATAACCATTTAAGGAAGAAAAGTGGCAAAGAAACTAGCCACACAGAGTAGTGAAGCAAACTATATCCATTCACACTGTGGTGAAGACAACTCAGGACAGCCCATGATCTTCAGCTGACATAATTGTGATTCTATTGTAAGGAACGTGGAAATACAGACTCGGGCCACTATTGTTAATTGCATGTTGGGGCACGGGCATCTGACATCAGATCAAATTTACAAGTGCTGGCTAATGCTAAACTTAGATTTTCTAAAACTGTTATTCATGTCGGCACTAACGATGTCCGGCATCTCCAGTCGGAGATCACTAGAGATAATGTTAAAAAGGTGTGTGAACTTGCAAAAACGATGTCAGACACTGTAATATGCTCTGGCCCCCTCCCTTCTCATTGTGGTGACGAGGTTTATAGTAGATTAGTGTCACTGAATGGCTGGATGTCTGAGTGGTGTCTGGAGAATAGAATAGGATTTATAGACAATAGGAAGAGTTTTTGGGGTAGACTTGCTAAACTCCATCCCCTCCAGGGAAGGTGCCACTCTCCTCTCCAGTAATTTAGCTCACAGTCTTAATAGTGATATTATTTGACTAACTGGGACCCAGGTCTGGAAACAGACAGAATGGCTTAACTATCAGTCTGTAAGCTGTCTTGAGATGTCACACAGGTCACATAAACTACAACACATAGAGACTGTATCACCTAGATATCATTTATAGACTGTCTGTTCCCTGAACTACCAAACAAAACCCCTCACTAAATCACTTAGAAAAAATTTGATTTAAGGTCAAACTTGAAAAAATAAAAAAAATACAAATACAAATATTAATATTTGAAGATAAGCATCATATAAAGGTAGGGCTACTAAACACTAGATCTCTTTCAACCAAAACACTTATTGCAAATGAAATTACAGATCATAGTTTGGATGCGCTCCAAATAATGCTTAACGTGGCTTGATTCATGCATCCTTCAAAGACGAATCTGCCCGATTCCAGCCTTGCTGAAGCACCCCCAGATCATCACCGATTCTCCACCTGGTCATCTAATGGTTAGAGACCTGGAGAGGCTTTCAAGCCACAGTGTCTCGCACCCACTGTGAAATCTGGTGGAGGATCAGTGATGATCTGGGGGTGCTTCAGCAAGGCTTGAATCGGGCAGATTCGTCTTTGTGAAGGATGCATGAATCAAGCCACGTACAAGGTTATCCTGGAAGAAAACTTGATCCTTCTGCTCTGACAATGTTCCCCAACTCTGAGGATTGTTTTTTCCAGCAGGACAATGCTCCATGCCACACAGCCAGGTCAATCAAGGTGTGGATGGAGGACCACCAGATCAAGACCCTGTCATGGCCAGCCCAATCTCCAGACCTGAACTCCATTGAAAAACTCTGCAATGTGATCAAGAGGAAAATGTTTGTCCACAAGCTTGAATTTTATCGCCAGGAGTGGCATAAATCACCCAACAGCAATGTGAAAGACTGGTAGAGAGCATGCCAAGATGCATGAAAGCTGTGATTGAAAATCAGAGTTATTCCACCAAATATTGATTTCTGAACTAAACATTAGTATTGTGTTATTTAAAAATTAATATGAGCTTGTTTTCTTTGCATTATTTGAGGTCTGGAAACACCACCTCTTTTTTGTTATTTTGACCAGTTGTCATTTTCTGCAAATAAATACTGTCTGTTTACTAGTCTTGAATAATTACTTAAGAACTTGAAACCATTCTTCCATAATTATCATATGAGTTAGTGTTATTATTTGTTGTGGTTTTGAAGCTGGTATTGAGAATCCTCAAATTTCACTACCGACTACTGAAATTTTGCTATTGTGATAATGTATAGTCTTTATTGTACATGGTAGATCTTGCTGCAATAACATGATGAAAAAGTAGATCTCATTCCATAGAAGTGTGAGCACCCCTGCTGTTAATGATGATGGAGGCTTTCCTTTATTTGACTACCATACGTGACATAAAATAATTATCATATGACAATAGACTCCTCCCCTACCCAGTGCAGTTTACATTTCAAGTTCAAGGAAATCCACTGTTAAAAAGAATTTTTTTTTAAAAGTTCAATTAATGCATGATGTTTCCAAAGTCAATGAGTAATCGTGTAAAATAATCACGATTATGATTTTTGCCATAACCAAGCAGCCCTACTGGGAGATATTATCAGGAAATGTGGAATAAGTTTCCACTGTTATGTCGACGATACCCAACTTTATATTTCTTTGAAACCCGATGAAATTTCACAATTCTCCAAATTAGCACCGAAGACTGAATGGCCAGAAACATCCTTCTACTCAATTCTGACAAAACAGTGGTACTAATTATTGGACCAAAAACCTCTAAAAATAAGCCGCTAAAATATTATTTGACTCTCGATGGATGTACTGTTACATCATCATCAACAGCGAAGAACTTAGGTGTTATATTTGATACCAATCTGTCCTTTGAAAATCAAATTTCTAATGTTTGTAGAAAAGCATTCTTCCACCTCAGAAATATTGCTAAGTTACAACACATTCTCTGTTGCTGATGCCAAAAAACTAAATGCGTTCATGACCTCAAGACTAGATTATTGTAATGCATTACTGGGAGGATGTCCTGCTAGTTCAATAAATCAAAATGCAGCTGCCAGAGTGCTGACGAGAACCAAGAAATATGATCATATTAGCTCCATTTTATCATCGTTACATTGATAACCCGTTAAATTTTGTATTAATTTTAATGTTCTGTTAACTACGTACAAAGCTTTGAATGGTCTAGCTCTGCAGTACTTAACTGGCCATCTTCTAGGGATGCCGCGGTGTGAGATATTGACGGTTAAATTACCATCTGAGAAAAATAAAAATTGCGGTTAACCGGATTTACAATCATTTGCAAATTTTCTTTTTATGCAACAAAAAGGCATATCATATCACTGTTGAATGTGTAAATGGATGCGTTTCATAGGGATATACAGGTGCATCTCAATAAATTAGAATGTCGTGGAAAAGTTCATTTATTTCAGTAATTCAACTCAAATTGTGAAACTCGTGTATTAAATAAATTCAATGCACACAGACTGAAGTAGTTTAAGTCTTTGGTTCTTTTAATTGTGATGATTTTGCTGACATTTAACAAAAACCCACCAATTCACTATCTCAAAAAATTAGAATACATCATAAGACCAATAAAAAAAAAACATTTTTAGTGAATTGTTGGCCTTCTGGAAAGTATGTTCATTTACTGTATATGTACTCAATACTTGGTAGAGGCTCCTTTTGCTTTAATTACTGCCTCAATTCGGTGTGGCATGGAGGTGATCAGTTTGTGGCACTGCTGAGGTGGTATGGAAGCCCAGGTTTCTTTGACAGTGGCCTTCAGCTCATCTGCATTTTTTGGTCTCTTGTTTCTCATTTTCCTCTTGACAATACCCCATAGATTCTCTATGGGGTTCAGGTCTGGTGAGTTTGCTAGCCAGTCAAGCACACCAACACCATGGTCATTTAACCAACTTTTGGTGCTTTTGGCAGTGTGGGCAGGTGCCAAATCCTGCTGGAAAATGAAATCAGCATCTTTAAAAAGCTGGTCAGCAGAAGGAAGCATGAAGTGCTCCAAAATTTCTTGGTAAACGGGTACAGTGACTTTGGTTTTCAAAAAACACAATGGACCAACACCAGCAGATGACATTGCACCCTAAATCATCACAGACTGTGGAAACTTAACACTGGACTTCAAGCAACTTGGGCTATGAGCTTCTCCACCCTTCCTCCAGACTCTAGGACCTTGGTTTCCAAATGAAATACAAAACTTGCTCTCATCTGAAAAGAGGACTTTGAACCACTGGGCAACAGTCCAGTTTTATTTCTCCTTAGCCCAGGTAAGACGCCTCTGATGTTGTCTGTGGTTCAGGAGTGGCTTAACAAGAGGAATACGACAACTGTAGCCAAATTCCTTGACACGTCTGTGTGTGGTGGCTCTTGATGCCTTGACCCCAGCCTCAGTCCATTCCTTGTGAAGTTCACCCAAATTCTTGAATCGATTTTGTTTGACAATCCTCATAAGGCTGCGGTTCTCTCGGTTGGTTGTGCATCTTTTTCTTCCACACTTTTTCCTTCCACTCAACTTTCTGTTTACATGCTTGGATACAGCACTCTGTGAACAGCCAGCTTCTTTGGCAATGAATGTTTGTGGCTTACCCTCCTTGTGAAGGGTGTCAATGATTGTCTTCTGGACAACTGTCAGATCAGCAGTCTTCCCCATGATTGTGTAGCCTAGTGAACCAAACTGAGAGACCATTTTGAAGGCTCAGGAAACCTTTGCAGGTGTTTTGAGTTGATTAGCTGACTGGCATGTCACCTTATTCTAATTTTTTGAGATAGTGAATTGGTGGGTTTTTGTTAAATGTGAGCCAAAATCATCACAATTAAAAGAACCAAAGACTTAAACTACTTCAGTCTGTGTGCACTGAATTTATTTAATACACGAGTTTCACAATTTGAGTTGAATTACTCAAATAAATGAACTTTTCCACGACATTCTAATTTATTGAGATGCACCTGTATGAAGGGGATGCCACTCGAAAGGTCGTTCCAAACAAAAGAATGAATGTAAATTTCTTTCACAAAGGGCTTTTAGTGAAGACTACATTTAAACTGTAATGCCATGTTCCCTTCAGAGTGCCCACATCAAGAGCTCTGTCTTTTGTAGTGAGTAGGGCACAGGGATGATCACTTTCGATTGGAATTCGCCCATGGACTCTAAGCACACCCATACAAAAGGAAAACTGCTAAATTAACAAAAAATAAATAGAAGGAATATAACAAGAGACGCAACACTGCTGATCTGCATGACTTCTGTCAGCATGTTTTTCATACATCATCTTCAGTCAGACATTCAAATGCTCCCACACAGCTGATTTGAAGTCGCTTTTTGGTAGACATGACTCTGGTAGATCTAATTCCTCTGTCATATTTTGGAGTTCGTGTTTTTAAGCCCCAGTTTCACATGAACTGAACGTACACATTCAATCCGCAACACCTGGCCAAGCACCATGTGGCCACCATCTGTAACTATAGTAACAGCTGCTCTAACCATCCAGGCAAAAGCAAAGGACAGGCTTACACTGAAAAACTATTTTTATTTAATATATTTATATAATATATACATAATATTTTTTGCCCCGGGTAAATAAAACACTTCACTTCAACCATAGATTCAACATTCCTGCGGTTAAATTAACCATGACATTAATCGCGGTTACTAGTAAAACCATATAATCATGGCATCCCTACCTTCTACCATGCTATATTCCATCACGTTCATTATGATCACAAATTTCTGGCCTGTTAATAGTACCTAGAATATCAAAATCCACAAAAGGAGGTAGATCCTTTTCCTATTTGGCTCCTAAACTATGGGATAGTCTTCCTAACTCTGTTCGGGACTCAGACACACTCTCTCAGTTTAAGTCTAGACTAAAGACTCATCTAATTAGCCAGGCATACACCCAATTTTTCCATCAACTCATAATTAGGCTGTTTTAGTTAGGTCTGCTGGAACCGGAAACACTTCTCATAATCTATAACTAAGCAATAAATTGAATAGCATCTACTCTAATATTATTCTATTTGTTTCCCTGTCTCAACCTCGGGATTAACCCTCAGGGGTCGACGGACGCGCCGGCACGTCCTGCTGGATTTTTTCCTCATAACAGCGGAAACAACTTAAAATACTCAATTTTTGGGCATACAGATAAGTGTAAGACATCATTAGAGACTATAAAGGGTCTACTTTTATTTGTGTACACTCACAATAACAACAAAACCTTGTGCTTTTATCAAATAAAGAAAATAAACAGGGTGTGCTTTCAGCCGTCTCTGTCTCCGCGAGCATCTTTCTGAAACACGTCATAAAAATGAACTGAAACTCCGCGAATACTTATCACACAAACATGAAACATATGTCTAAAGAAATCTTAAAATGTCTACTTTTAAATAAAACAATTCAAATTTAAAACAAATATTCTCCTGCAATGTAATCTGTATGAAACAAAGCGATGTACAGTTTCTCCTGGCTCAGCTATTTATCCCTAATGTGATCACACCCACCAGCAGAGCGCGCTATTCATACGGTAATGTGCTGAGGCGATCAATGCAAATGGTAAACGCCCCCGAGGCAAGTTTATATATATATATAGAGAGAGAGAGAGAGATATAGATATATATATATATATATATATATATATATATATATATAGAGAGAGAGAGAGAGAGAGAGAGAGATAGAGATATAGATATATATATATATAGAGAGAGAGATAGAGATATAGAGAGATATATATATATATATATATATATATATATATATATACACACACACACACACACACACACACACACATATAAAATATTTTAAAATGCAATTTATTCCTGTGATGTAAAGCTGAATTTTCAGCATCATTACTCCAGTCTTCAGTGTCACATGATCCTTCAGAAATCATTCTAATATGAAGATTTGCTGCTTAAGAAACATTTATTTTTATTATCAATGTTGAAAACAGTTGTGTACAATATTTTTCAGGACTCTTTGATGAATAGAAAGTTCAAAATAACAGCATTTATCTGAAATAGAAAGCTTTTGTAACATTATATACTACCGTTCAAAAGTTTGGGGTCAGTAAGAACTGTTGCAGGATGCATTATATTGATCAAAAGTGACAGTAAAGACATTTATAACGTTACAAAAGCTTTCTATTTCAGATAAATGCTGTTATTCTGAACTTTCTATTCATCAAAGAATCCTGAAAAAAATTGTATATACTGTGTATATGCCCTATGTCAGATATTACATTTTATTATTTTCCCAGGGGAGGGGTCTTTGTCTCCTCAGTTGTGAATCACATCAATATTCATGATCATTCCTCGCAAATGGCCTTTCTAACACTAAAAGTGTCTTACAAAAGTTAAATGACTAAATTGTTTTTTTTATGAATGAGTGATCAGGATGGTTCACATCATTTTGTAACAAAAACTCTAGGCTACAAGATCCAGTTCTCAAAAGTCTTGTGAACAAATGTTTAGTATGTGTTATATGGCCTGATTTCAGTGACTTAAATTTTTTCAAGAACCACGCATAAACGTTATTTTCTCAAAAATACAAACATGTACATACATGTTGTTCACATATTATTGTAGCCGAGTTTGTGCTGAATACAGTGTTATCAGACTTTAGCCATTAATATGTTTTTAAGCAAATGAAAAAAGTACAAATGTCAAGGCATGTCAAAACTTCTCAAGGGCCCAAAAACACCCTCAAACCCCAGAGGGTTAATATTTGTTCCTGCTTGATGTCTGACTCCCATTGCTACATGTGGCTGAGTGATGATGATTTACTGTAGTCGGTGCCAGCCAGACAATCACTTCAGTCTACTACGATGGACTACATAGAATGAACTGATGCCAACTCCAACCGTAATACATGGGACACTTCATATGAGCTAAATACTTTTTATGCTCATTTTGAGGGAAATATCACCGCCCTCGCGGAGAGAGCTCTCGTGGCCGAAGCTACAGAGGTTAGTTCACTCTCCGTCTCTGTAGCGGATGTAACCCGATCCTTCCGACGGGTGAATATCCGCAAAGCCATGGGCCCAGACGGCATTCCGGGCCGCGTCATCAGAGCGTGCGCGAACCAGCTGGCTGGTGTTTTTACAGACATTTTCAACCTTTCCCTCTCTTTGTCTGTAGTCCCCACATGTTTTAAAACATCCACCATTGTGCCTGTTCCAAAGCAATCAAAAATCACTTGCTTAAATGACTGGCGTCCTGTTGCTCTGACCCCCATCATCAGCAAATGCTTTGAGAGACTAATCAGAGATTACATCTGCTCTGTGCTGCCTCTCTCTCTAGACCCATTGCAGTTTGCTTACCGCAACAACCGCTCCACTGATGATGCCATTGCATCTACAATACACACTGCTCTCTCCCACCTGGAAAAAAAGAACACTTATGTGAGAATGTTGTTTGTAGACTACAGCTCAGCATTCAACACCATAGTGCCCTACAAGCTTGATGAGAAACTCCGGGCTCTGGGCTTAAGCAGCTCGCTGTGCAGCTGGATCCTGGACTTCCTGTCAAGCAGACGCCAGGTGGTTAGAATAGCAGCAACATCTCCTCATCACTGACCCTCAACACTGGAGCCCCACAGGGCTGTGTTCTCAGCCCACTCCTGTATTCCTTGTACACATGACTGTGTGGCAACACATAGCTCGAATGCCATCATTAAGTTTGCTGATGACACGACGGTGGTAGGTCTCATCACTGACAATGATGAAACAGCCTACAGAGAGGAGGTGCACACTCTGACACACTGGTGTCAGGAGCACAACCTCTCCCTCAACGTCAGTAAGACAAAGGAGCTTGTGGTGGACTTCAGAAGAAAAGACAGAGAACACAGTCCCATCACCATCAATGGAGCACCAGTGGAGAGAGTCAGCAGCTTCAAGTTCCTGGGTGTCCACATCACTGAGGAACTCACATGGTCCATCCACACTGAAGTCGTTGTGAAGAAGGCTCATCAGCGCCTCTTCTTCCTGAGACGGCTGAGGAAGTTTGGAATGAACCGCCACATCCTCACACAGTTCTACACCTGCACTGTAGAGAGCATCCTGACTGGCTGCATCTCCGCCTGGTACGGCAATAGCACGGCCCACAACCGCAAAGCACTGCAAAGGGTGGTGCGAACTGCCAGACACATCATCGGAGGTGAGCTTCCCTCCCTCCAGGACATATATACCAGGCAGTGTGTGAAAAAAGCTCGGAGGATCATCAGAGACTCCAGCCACCCGAGCCATGGGCTGTTCTCACTGCTACCATCAGGCAGGTGGTATCGCAGCATCAGGACCCGCACCAGCCGACTTCATGATAGCTTCTTCCCCCAAGCAATCAGACTTTGGAACTCTTGATCTCCCACAATCAAAATACATCAGCACTGCACTTTATTACTCTTATATCTCACACCGGACTGTTATAAATTATTATTATATTATATTCTCTCTTAACAACTTACTATCAACCGACAGCCTGAATGTCAATACAGTACATTACAACCTACTGTACATTCTATATATACTTTTTTTTATTGAATAATGTGTATCTATATTGGGTGTATTGTATACTGTACAGTGTATGTTATTATTTGTATATTGTGTTGTGTGTAATTATGTGTATATTAGACTTTAAATTGTGTTGTGTTAATTTGATGTTATTGTAAATTGGTATATGTCTCATCACTGTCATGACTGCTATGTTGATCGGAACTGCACCCAAGAATTTCACGCACCATTGCACTTGTGTGACAATAAAAGTGATTTTATTTTATTTTATTTGATATGCCACTGCCTGAACCTTGGACTAAGAAGGACCTCACCAAACCTCACAGAAATGACCTGCTGGTTGAACTGCAATGCACTTCACTGATCTCTGCCTGCATAACCTTGGTCTAATGATGGAATACACTCTTAAAATGGAATAGATAGACTATTGCCAACAAAAGCCTACATCAGCCAGATGGCAAAGGACAATGTATCTATGTGAACTTCTGCAGTTATTCCTAGATAAACATTAGTGATAACCTCTAAAAATAAGCCGCTAAAATATAATTTGACTCTTGATGGATGTACTGTTACATCGTCTTCTACAGCGAAGAACTTAGGTGTTATATTTGATACCAATCTGTCCTTTGAAAATCAAATTTCCAATGTTTGTAGAAAAGCATTCTTCCACCTCAGAAATATTGCTATGTTACAACACATGCTCTCTGTTGCTGATGCTGAAAAAATAATTCACGCGTTCATGACCTCAAGGCTAGATTATTGTAATCATTACTGGGAGGATGGCCAGCAAGTTCAATAAATAGACTTCAATTGGTTCAAAATGCAGCAGCCAGAGTGCTAACTAGAACCAAGAAATATGATCATATTATCTCCATTTTATCATCGTTACCTTGGCTATCTGTTAAATTTCATATTAATTTTAAAATTTTGTTAACTACGTACAAAGCTTTGAATGGTCTAGCTCCGCAGTACTTAAGTGACCTTCTACCACGCATCACTTCAGTCTATTACGATGGACTTCAGGAGATGAACTGATGCCAACTCCTACCATAAGACATGGGATACTTCATATGCCACTGCCTGAACCTTGGACTAAGTATAGACCTCACTGAAATGACCAGCCAGTTGAACTGCGATGCACCTCAATCATCTTTGCCTGCACCACCTCAGTCTAATGATGGACGACACTTCTGAAATGGAATACATAGACTGTCAATTAATTGCCAACAAAAGCCGTCATCAGCCAAGTAACAAAGGACAATTTATCTACAGTTAAAGTCAGAAGTTTACATACACCTTAGCCAAATACATTTAAACTCAATTCCTAACATTTAATCATAGAAAACATTCCCTGTCTTAGGTCAATTAGGACCACTACTCTATTATAAGAATGTGAAATATCAGAATAATAGTAGAGAGAATGATTTATTTAAGCTTTTATTTCTTTCATCACATTCCCAGTGGGTCAGAAGTTTACATACACTTTGTTAGTATTTGGTAGCATTGCCTTTAAATTGTTTAACTTGGGTCAAACCTTTTGGGTAGACTTCCACAAACTTCTCACATTAAGTTGTTGGAATTTTGGCCCATTCCTCCAGACAGAACTGGTGTAACTGAATCAGGTTTATAGGCCTCCTTGCTCGCACATGCTTTTTCAGTTCTGTCCACAAATTTTCTAACAGATTGAGGTCAGAGCTTTGTGATGTTCACTCCAGTACCTTGACTTTGTTGTCCATTTTATCACAACTTTGAAGGTATGCTTGGGGTCATTGTCCATTTGGAAGACCCATTTGCGACCGAGCTTTAACTTCATAGCTAATGTCTTGAGATGTTGCTTCAATATATCCACATAATTTTCCTTCCTCATGATGCCATCCCTTTTGTGAAATGCACCAGTCCCTCCTGCAGCAAAGCACCACCACAACATGATGCTGCCACCTCCATGCTTCACGGTTGGGATGGTGTTATTCGGCTTGCAAGCCTCACCCTTTTTTTCTCCAAACATAACGATGGTCAATATGGCCAAACAGTTCAATTTTTGTTTTATCAGACCAGAGACATTTCTCCAAAAAGTAAGATCTTTGTCCCCATGTGCACTTGCAAACTGTAGTCTGGCTTTTGTATGGCAGTTGAGCAGCCTTTCAGGTTAAGTTGATATAGATACTTGTCTACCTGTTTCCTCCAGCATCTTCACAAGGAACTTTGCTGTTATTCTGGGATTGATTTGCACTTCTCGCACAAAACTATGTTCATCTCTATGAGACAGAATGTGTCTCCTTCCTGAGCGGTATGATGGCTGCATGTTCCCATGGTGTTTATACTAGCGTACTATTGTTTGTACACATGAACATGGTACCTTCAGGCATTTGGAAATTGCTCCTAAGGATGAACTAGACTTGTGGAGGTCCACAAATTTTTTTTCTGAGGTCTTTTTCCCATGATGTCAAGCAAAGAGGCACTGAGTTTGAAGGTAGGCATTTAAATACATCCGCAGGTACCTGCAATTGACTCCAATTAGCCTATTAGAAGAATGCCTAAAGGCTTGCCATTCATTTTCTGGAATTTTCCAAGCTGCTTAAAGGCACAGTTAACTTAGTCTTCTGACCTACTGGAATTATGATATAGTCAATTAAAAGTGAAACAATCTGTCTCTAAATAATTGTTGAAAAAATTACTCCTGTCATGCACAAAATGACTTGCCAAAACTATAGTTTGCTAATATTAAATCTGTAGAATGGTTAAAAAAATTAGGTTTAATAACGTCAACCTAAGTGTATATAAACTTCTGCAGTTAATTCAGGATGGGCTTCAAAGACATTAGTCATTAATCTTACAGTTCATACAAAATCTTTGTTTAAACACTGGCAATTAACACTAAGTTTACTAATTTTAAATCATGACTTGCACTGCGCAAGTAATATTGGCATTATATTCATGCTGTTAGCCAGAGGGGAACTGGCTCCCACAGTGAGCCTGGTTTCTCCCAAGGTTATTTTTCTCCATCAACCAACATCTTATGGAGTTTTGTGTTCCTTGCCACAGTCGCCTTCGGCTTGCTCACTGAGGTTCTAAATACAATTATGATTTAATTATTTATTTTTATACAGAATTTACAACCATATTTAATCAAACTACACAATTATGACTCTTAGACTTATAGATATTACGGTTTCATTTTGTGTTAAAGCATGATTTTCTGTAAAACTGTGTTTTATACAATTATAAATGATTTGACTTGATAATTGCACTAGGACATTAACATCCGATCAGACGCTGACAGCATTAAGCATGACAAATATTCAAGAAACAACGCACTAGCTTGTAAGGAAGTGAACACTGAAAAATTAGCCCTCCTTCGCAGCAAGAACCTGGAAAGAGAGGGAGGAGACATCCATGTTGTAAACCTGGTCAATGTTTTATGCAAAGCTCACCCCGCAGCTAGGCAGATGTCCCAAAAAAACACCACACTCCTAAACAACGCCCAGGAGGAGGCCATGCTACTGGTAGAGTGAGCTCTAACACCTATGGGAAACTGTATGCCTTGCGAATCATAAGCAAGCGCAATGGCATCGACAACCCATCGAGATATCTTTGGCCAAACCTTTTGAGTTACCAACAAAGTAGACAAGGAGCTAATCCATCAATGTACATGTGTAGTGCCCTCACAAGACAGAGCGTGTGTAGATTTGTGCCTTGTCCGATACAAACAGAAGAGAGAAAGCTTGTAAGGTAGCAACCGGACAGTAGTGGGATGAGAAGATCACAGCTGCCTCGCACATTGCAAAAACTGAACAACCAAGTATAGAGTCCTGCATCCAAATGCTCTTGCAGAAAGTAAAGTATTGGCTGCACAGGGCAATGAGCAGGATCCTATCCTCGGGCAGAACACCAGTCAGTGAACAATCTTTTTTTTTTTGAGGGGGGGGGGCATTTTCTCCCCAATTTGGCATGCCCAATTCCCAATGCGCTCTAAGTTCTCATGGTGGCGTAGTGACTTGCCTCAATCCGGGTGGCGGAGGACAAATCTCAGTTGCCTCCGCGTCTGAGACAGTCAATCCACGCATCTCCACGGCATCCACGCTCAACTCACCACGCTCCCCACCGAGAGCGAGAACCAAATTATAGCGACCACGAGGAGGTTAACCCAACGTGACTCTACCCACCCTAGCAACCGGGCCAATTGGTTGTTTAGGAAGCCTGACTGGAGTCACTCAGCACGCCCTGGATTTGAACTTGTGACTCCCGGTGTGGTAGTCAGCATCTTTACTTGCTGAGCTACCCAGGCCCGCGAAAACTCGCCTTTTAAAGGCATACAACCGCCTCGTAAAGGCAGCTCTGTCCTGTAATATGGTGTCGACCACTGGCTGAGACAGCCCATTTGAGTCCGATAAGCCCCGTTCAGTGGCCAGACATAGAGCTTCCACAGTTCTGACATGGCTGCCAGATCGTACCTCTCGCTTACAAGAGCAGATCCCAAATCATCAGAACTGAGGATGAAGTCTCCATTCCCCCTGTATAGGCATGTGACAGTATTCGGTTATATAGTATATCACGGTACATAACATGCACAATATTGTTATAGTGGCAACTTCAAAACACCATAAATAATCCTAGATAACCTTTTGGCCAATTTCTTTTATTTTTTTGATCATTCAGTTTTTTTGTTTGTTTGTTTTTTTACAACAACGAATCAAGAAAATTCACAAAACTGTGTGTACACGGCACAAATGACACATGCACACTCTGATGTAAACAAACCATAGTGGAAGAGAAATGTGGCTAAAGGAGGAACGCTGCCGACCCTTTATCTGCATTCGAATAGGGATAAGTCGGTAGAGTGGAAGTATTTTGGGTTCCATAAAAATGCAGAGGGATTGTTGGTTGGAGATGGTTTCCATTGGTGTACAAAATGTGGGAGAAAATTGGCAGCGAAACTGCCGTGAACAACATGTCTGCTCATCTGATGGACAATCGTTGTGTTCAATTCAGCAAGATAAAGGTAAGTTGTGACAGTTCTGCTAATTTTTCCAAACTGTTTTTGAAAACAGCAGCTCACCTGTGTCCACAGGGAGTGGTCGTGAATTACAATGGGAGCAGGAAATGAGTTCACATATGTTTTAGCCTCGAGCATGGTGTAAGAACGTGCATGTAAACACATTCATTGTTGTGTACATCTTCTCGTTCCCAGCTTACAACAGCACTGAAAAACGAGAAGCAAGTTACTGACAAATTTAGCTATGGATGTCACTCAAAGACACCTGACCGCCCATAGAACCGTCAACTTCCTGGGCAAAGACATTGGTCGCCTTAGCAGCAATTTGTGACTTTATTCGCACATATCAATCACCATAAAGGTGGCAGCTCCAGATACCTGAACTTACTAAATAGAGAGAACGTCAAGTAATAATAAGCTGTGCAGCTTTAAACTCAAAGGCACGCCAACACAGTGAACCCAATTTATATTTATTTTGTAAGGCTCAAGCGAGAAACTTCAAGCATCAGAGTCTCAGAGGCCACTATGTCCCGTTTTCCTGTCCGCTGGGGGAAATCACAGTAAGTGCCTCAACTAAGGAAGCACACTAATGAAGTCCAGCGATAAGATATCCCTGACATAATCACCACAGTGCACGATTGTGGCTTCGGCTTTGAGAATGAGAACGAGCCGAGAACAAACCATTTCGAGTTTCATGTGACCATAATGAAGTCAATAAATCTCAGAGGGCACGGTGTCAGCATTCCCCAGACTTTCCCCAGGCAATCACAGCGCTCGTACTGAACGAGTGAAGCATTAAATCATCCTCAAATCTCCGTGCTCTATTTCCTGTCCTCACATGCTACGGTCATGCAGTTCTTCAGAAGCCGGAAGTATGACGGGCTGAGAGGGGAACGGCTTTGGCTTTTACAACGAAAGCAAGCCGATAGAAAAGGGTCTCGAGTTTCACCAATTCTCAGAGAACGCAATCAGTCTCAGCAAAGATTCGGGCGTTCAGAGTACGAGAGAGAATATCACGACCCTGAAGGAGAAAATATAGATCAAATAAGCGCCATGCTTCACCTTATATGCTCGTGATGACGCGCGCATAGAGGGAGTGTCAAGCGCTATCTGGCAATGAATTGGCGTAATTTTAAAGGGCTTCAGAAATCGTCACTCCTGAGTGGAGCTTCCCATAGCATGAGCAACTGACGTAGCATCGAAGTGACATACTTAAAAGAGAACCCATCTTCAGTTTAACAAGTGATTTGATATTTTAAAACTGTTATACAATAGCACAGCAATAACGAATACATAATACTGGAGAAACCACCACTAACTTTTTGGTATGCAAAGGCAATTTGATACCAAGACAAATCTGCAAGTATAGAGTGAAGTAAAAATGTATTTGGTGAAGAAAACCCACGCAAGATCTGTAAAGTTATTTATTACAAAGTGATACAAAAGTTGTCCAACATGTCGGTGATGTTGACGAAGATTCTTGCGAACTTGGAGGATCTCGCTGTAATATGTCGATCGATTACGGCGATGGAAATAAAATTCTCTGTGTTAGCTACAAGAGTGACTGATGTTGAAAAACGAATCGATTTTCTGGAATCTTCAGAGAGGGAATTAACCGCTAATCCACCCGCGACCAAAGTTGATTTGGAACATCTCCTTGTAAAGCTTGAAGATCTTAAGAATAGAAGCCACAGGAATAATGTCAGAATTCCTGAGCATGAAGAGGGCAGAGATATGGTGAAATTCCTAGATGAGTTTTTCCCAAGTCTGCTTGACATAACAGGCCACAAGCTGGAAATCGAGTGAGCTCACAGAGTACCAGCTCACAGATCTGCTGAGGGAGACAGGCCCAGATCGATTCTGGTCAGATTTCTGAGATCATCCGATAAAGATCTTGTGTTGCGCCAGGCGAGGAGCAAAGGGAAGCTTTCTTGGAAGAACCATAATATTTTCTTGTTCCAAGACTTTGCGAGTTCGACAAGAGAGAAACGCGATCGGTTCAAGGAATGTAAGAAACTCTTACATCAGATAAATATCTCGTTTGCTTTGATGTTTCCAGCAAAACTGAGAATAGAAACGAAAAACGGTCACAAAGTATTTACATGTCCAAATCTGGCAATGTCTTTTATAGAATCAATGTCTGAGTAAACCATTGGATGTTTCTCATGTGAGTGGACCTGACTCGCTGTACTTACTCTTGAGGAAGCTGGGCGACATTTTAGGTTTTTTGCGTTGGCTCCACCAAGCGGCTTGAGCTTGTTTTGTGAATAACACTTTTCCTTAAAGAAACTTTTGCATTGATGAAAGATTACATTTGCATTGAAGTTCCCGGACAGATTGAGAGTGGACACTACGGATGACCGCAAAATATCTACATGCTCACACAAAGGATGTCTTTTATGAAGTCGACGGATTATGTAAGTCATGGTATATACTTTTATGCAGCCTCTGAGTGAATTGACTCGATTATCCGGGGAACCGGGATGCCGGTTTTGTTTCTTTTTGTATTGGTTCCGCCTAGTGGCTGGAGCTTGTTCTACTGAAAAACACTCCTTTGGAACAGCTGTGGATTAATCTGTTCGTTCTTCGTGCTTATTCCTCCTGCTGGCTGTAGTTTGTTTTGTTGAGTATTTTTACGGGACCTTGGAATGATTACGTCATCCGCTGAACTCATAACAGCCAACTCGCCGAACATTCGTTTGTCTGTCCGAGGAATCTGATCGGTTTTATATCAGCTGGAATTTGTTTTGTGGAAGATCACACCTTTGAGACAGTTCTGTGAATGAATCTACATGTTCTTTGTGTTCATTCTTCCTATTGACTGGGTTTATTTCACTAAGTATTTTCTATTATGTAATTTTGCTTCACAATTTGTGAGGCAAAATTGAGCAATCCGAAGGCAAAGTTGTCGTGGGGACTCGTGGGCGTTCATGGACCTTTTGAGTTTAGAGGGATTGTCGCCGGTTGGCGCTGTAGTGCGTGGGGTTAATGCGCACGTTTTTCTTTTTTCTGTTTGTTTTGTTCGGGGGTTGATTGTTTCACTAATGGGGAATGTGGTCTGCATAATTTTGTTTTTCGCACACAATTTATATATTTTTTTATTATATCGATATGTCAGTTGTTAATATAAGTGTACTATCTCTCTCCACATGGAATGTGAATGGGTTGGGGCACCCCATAAAAAGAAGGAAGGTTATTAATTTTCTTAAACGTAAGAAATATGATATAGTGTTTCTTCAAGAAACACATCTCTCCCCGCAGGAAGCTGAAAAATTTGGGAAGATATGGGGTGGACATGTTTTTTATAGTGCTGGCTCAAGTAAAAGCAAGGGAGTCATTATATTGATAAATAAACATCTACAATTCAAATGTCTCAAACAGATTAAAAATGAATTAGGAAGAGTAATTATTGTTTTAGCTGAAATTCAAGGGCAAATTCTGATTTTGGCTAATATTTACACACCTAACGCTGATGATCAGGGCTTTTTTATAGATCTTGAAGGGATGTTGCAAACCGCTGGCACCCCTCGTGATATAATATTGGGAGGAGACTTTAATCTTTTGATGGACTCAGTCCTTGATAACAGTGAAGCAAAAGTGTGTAAACCCCCTAAAGCAACATTGACACTTCACAGGATGTGTAAAAATCTTGGTTTTGCAGATATTTGGAGACTTTTGAGCCCATCTTTTTTCATCAGTCCATAAGATTTATTCTAGAATATTTTTTTTTTTTTTTTATATCCAAATCCCTCATTTCATCTGTTGTTGATTGCTCAATTGGAAACATTTTAGTCTCAGATCATGCTCTGGTGAGTTTAGAGGTGATGCCACATATAGAGAAAAAGAAATCATATAGTTGGCGCTTTAATGTATCCCTTCTGCAAAATCCTGATTTCCAACAAATGTTAAAGTCCGAAATCAATGTTTATATGGAGACCAACTGGTCCTCAGTATCCTCTGTGGGCGTGGCTTGGGAGGCACTTAAAGCGGTTCTTAGGGGTTGGATCATACAGTATGCCTCATTCATTAAAAAATCCAAAGCACGAGAATTGGTCGCTTCCACCTGAGAGAGCCCCTCCCTGGTTTTGTATTGAAAAGGAAGTTCTTGTCCCTATCTTGCCACTGCAAAGCCTTTCAATCAAACTAGCCGGAGAGGTTAAGTCGCACCCCGTTATTTTGCATTTGCACTCGTTATGGACAAAAGTGTCCAGAGTGTTTAATTCGGATATTTATTTAAACGCAGCCTCGAGCATATGGCTGAACCCTAAACTATGTATTAATAAGTCCCCTTTCAACATTTTGGCATTCCCAGATCTCAGTTTTATAAGTATTTACTGCTTCGCCACCTACTCTGCACTGTTTTTGGGAGTGGCACGCACCCCCCTAAAGCGGCAGGTGCTTTGGGAGAGGTGATTGCTGCTTTTGGAAAAGGCCATGAAGCATCAGTGTATTACTCCCTACTAATTTAGTCTGGGGGATGGAGCCTTGCCTTCTCTCAAGAGAGTATGGGAGAAAGATTTGAATTTGGTATTGGAGGATGCAGTGTGGACTAAGATTCTTAAAAATGTCAAGTCTGTACCTAGAGATGCAAGGGTTCGCCTTATGCAATTTAAGATTTTACATAGATTTTATTGGACCCCCTCTAGATTATATAGGCTTGGTCTTAAATACACACCCACTTGCTGGCGATGCTAGTCAGAAGTTGGAGACACTACCCAAGTCTTTTGGGGGTGTGTTAAGATCCAGGAGTTTTGGTTGAGGGTTCGGAGTTATTTGTGTGATGTATTGAACATTCAGGTTTTGCTCTGTCCCAGACTCTGTATTTTGGGTGATGGGGTGGTCATGCATTTAGGGGATAATCACATAAATAATTGGGTTATGACCAGTCTCATGATTGGAAGGAAAGTAATTTTAAGGGGTTGGAAGTCAAGTGGAGCACCCTCTTTTTTGGAGTGGTGCGTGGAAATGGGGAGGGTAACTGCATTTGAAGAGACGGTAAGTAGAAGGCTGGGGTTTAGGGACTTATTTGCTAAAAAATGGGGCAAATATTTAGTTTTTTTGGGGGACTCTCGGGGAGGGGATGTGGAGAGTGTAGTTTAGTTTAATCATGTATGTTTATTATTATTTAATTTATTTGTGTATGTATGTGTATATATATAATATATATATATATATATTTATGTGCGTGGATGTGTATGTATGTATGTATATGTGTGTGTATGTATATATATATATATATATATATATATATATATATATATATATATATATATATTTATTTATTTATTTATTTTTGTATTGTGTGTGTGTGTTATGTGTTCATTAGGGGTCAGGGTGGGATTGTATTAGTAGGGTTAAATGTAAAATGTTGATTATATATGTGTTGAGTTTTTTTCTGTCATATACATATGAATCAATAAAAATGTTAATTACAAAAAAAAAAAAAAAAAAAAAAGTGATACAAATGCAAAGATGTGACAATATTATTTATACTGTTAAGAGAACTCACGCAAGATTAGAAGTTTTAAAGGGGATGCAAAAATGCAGCAATATGAAATACATTATGAAGAGAATCCTCATAAGATCAGAAAGTTTTATTTAGAATAGTTCACCCAAAAATAAACATTTCCTCATTTGCTCACCCTCAGGCCATTTCGGATGTGTATAACTTCCTTTTTTCTGCACGATGACAGGAAACTCAGGAAGTGATATGATAGGTGTGGGTGAGAAACGGATCAATATTTAAGTCTTTTTAACTATAAATCTCAACTTTCACTTCCACATCCACATCCTTCTTCTTTTGTTTTGTTTTTTGACTATTCACATTTGTTGTGCATATCACCATCTACTGGTCGGGTTGGTCAAAGGTGGAGATTTATAGTAAAGGACTTACATATTGATCTGTTTCTCACCCACACCTATCATATCGCTTCTAAATACATGGATTTAACCACTGGAGTTGTATGGATAAATTTTATTTTGCCTTTATGTGCTTTTTGGGGCTTCAAAGTTCCTGTCACCATTCACCTGCACTTTATGAACCTATAGAGCGGAGATACTCTTATACAAAATCTTAATTTGTGTTCTGAAGAAAGAAAGTCACACATCTGGGATGGCATGAGGGTGAGTAAATGATGCGAGAATTTTCATTTTTTTTTGGGTGAACGATCCCTTTAAGGTGATGCAAGGCAGAGACGCATCAATATTTTACATGTTCAGAGAACCAATTTGAGAAAACCTTTTTTTTATTATTATTATTATCTGAAATCCTTTAAGATACTGTAGGCTTTATTTATACCAAACTATAAACCGGAGAGCATACCTGTTCCAACTCAGTAGCAAGATCCCCGTCGTTTGCAGCACCGGATCAGACTTTGAATCTTGTCTTTGAATCGCAGTCACCCGCATACTGTGGTTAGTGTAGATTGATCGCGTCCCAGCCTTTTTGCATATTTTGGGCAGCATTTGGGACAGCAGATTTACTCCCAACGGAACAGCTGTATACCAGATGTCATCGGTGACAAGATACCTCTTTCTGGGCTGCAAATAGAACGCTTTTGCATCGGGAGGGATTTTGCGAAGATATTTCTCCAATGAGGCGACTGGACACAGCGGGTTTCCAGGCTCTTCAATCATATTAACACCCCTCCGATTTTTCCTGCTCTTTTCATATGGGTTGTTTGTTTCCTCGTTTAATGTCATTGTAAAATATTTTAAACCGTTTAAGTCTCGATTCAGAGCAAACGAGTCTGGTTGCAGATGTCGGTTGCCCTCCTTGCCACGGTGTCCAAAATACAGCTGGATGTCATACCAGACCTTATTTAACAGCCCTTTGGGGTTGCCGGGGTCTAATGCAGGCGAGTGTTTCAGTATGTGCTGGTCTTCAGGTGAGATCGGGGGAAAGTGTGTCGTTTTACCCCTACCTGAGCGTCGGATCTGTTTGACAACGCCTTTAAAAACATTGTTGGCGGACATGAATTCAGTGTCCTGCATCAGATTCCACGCCCGACTCAGGGGAGGTTCATTGATGAAGCGGTTCAATCCACCCCGAAGCGCAAGGTAGCTGCTGACACCGTACAGTTCACCCTTGCTAGTCCGAATGGATCCGTAAAATTCCCGCAAAACTGGACAGAGCTCGGACTTTTCGACGGTTTTCAGGTCGATGGTGATCTCTTTCTCACTTAACCAGGTTTTAAAACAGTTGATAGCCCATACGGTTTGCCTTATTGTATTAGCTTCGCATCGGAAGTTCTCCAGCTCCTCCAAATCTGCAGATGAAATGTTTGCACACCTGGATATTTGTGCTGTTAACACGGGCTCCCCTGCCTCCATCTCTTCCTCGTCGCTTTCACACTTTAGGTCAAACATTGTATTCATCAGAAAAATATCCTTGGATTAAGTAAATTTTATCTTATTTTAGTATAAACGGGTGTGATTGATGTTTCCCTGGCGTCAGACTAACATTTTCATGTCACAAAACATAAGATTATCTGAATTGTTAACGGATCTCCACACAGCCACTAGTGTTTTCAGTTTGTTTCTCTTCTTCGTCTTTGAGATACTGGCGGATGGAGTGGTGTAAGCACATACCGCCACCTACTGTTTACTGTGCAGTTAACATCTCGTCATTTACTCACCCTCATGTCATCCCAGATGTGTGTGCCGTTCTTTCTTCTGTAAAACACAAATTATTTTTTTTATAAGAATATTTTCAAAACAAGTGAATGGTGGCCAGAATTTTGAAAAAGCACATAAAAGTAATCCATTTGACTCCAGTGGTTAAATCAATGTCTTCAGAAGTGATATGACAGGTGTGGGTGAGAAACAGATCAATATTTAAGTTCTTTTTTCTATAGATCTCCACCTTTGACCAGCCTCAAATAGTAGGTGGCTGAATGTGAGTCATTTCCACACCAGAACGTGGAAGTTAAAAGTGAAAGTATGGATTTGAAGTAAAAAAGGACTTAAAGGTGCACTCAGTAATTTTTTCCTCATTATAAAAGTTTAACTCCTAAAGACATGAATTTTTAATTTTGCAATATATGTGGGAAATCATGAGCACTCACATTAAAATGAAGTCATATCAGTAACCTTATAAATGCTGTTTTATTCTACATGGAAAGTGTTCGCACATGGGGGCTGCCATATTGGAATCACATGACCAGCCGAATACTACCCAGTAACCATCCTGTTATTTGACACTTTCACTTGTGGATTAAAGTAATCATGGCTGACTTTAAATACTACATTTCTACAATGGCATCTGTAACTGAAAACTATTGATTTTAAATGATACTGCATCCAAGCCACTAGCTGTCAGTGTAAGTCCAAGATGACACAAAGACAAAAGTTACTGAGTGCACCTTTAAATATTGATCTGTTTCTCACACACTATCAGCTGCTGAAGACATTGATTTAACCACTGGAGTCATATGGATTCCTTTTATGCTGCCTTTATGTCCATTTTAGAACCTTCTGATTTCTGGTCACAATTCACTTGCATTGTATAGACCTACAGAGCTGAAATATACTTCAAAAATCTTCATTTGTGTTCTGCAGAAGAAAGAAAGTCATGCACATCTGAGATGGCATGAGGGTGAGTAAATGATGAGGGAATTTTCATTCTTGGGTGAACTTTCCCTTTAATCACACATTTTTATAACCTTCTAACTCCATTTTCATCACCCCTTCTCTAAGGTCAGAAGGGTTTAAAGTTTGGGATCAAAATCCCGTCAAAAATATTGCAGTCATGGATCCAAATATGATAAGCGGGAATCAAAATAATAAACGTGAATCAAAAAATAATAAGTGCAGATAAAAAAATAATAAGCACAAAATAAATAAAAAGCGCAGGTCAAAATAATTAGCGCAGATAAAAAAATAACAAGCATAAATCACAAATATATAAACACGTTTAAAATATGCTGCAAAAAAAAAAAAAAAAAGAAAAACAGAAAAATTAAGGCAAAGCCATCAGAATTGCAAACAAAATCATGTTTTCCTCGGAAATATTACTGTTTTTTGTGCTTTTTGACAATTTTGCTCATATTTTTATTTTTTGTACGCTTAAGCTGTATTTTTCTTTGCTTTTGTTTGCAAGTTCTGCGCTTCATTTTCCAAAACTTGTGAGTGGAGTTTCATGTAAATCAGGGGGCGTTTTGCATCCCCATTGGTCCACTAGTTCTTGATCGACAGCTCCTCCTCTAGCCAATCATTCGAAGAGGGGAGGTGACGTCACTCCAATGCAACTCCGATGGCTGCTGCTCAATATTATATTATTTGTGGTTTTTGTCTGTTTTGAGTATTTTATGCCAGATCTAGGAAACAATGTGTTGTTAAAACATGCATGAAACATCCACACCAACCCATCCTTTTTTTTTTTTTTTTTTTTTTTAGATATGCAGCCAATAACCTACAAACAAATCTTAATTAATGCCTAAACTAAAACTCTGCTAACTAAATTCATCTGACTCGATACTTGTGTTAACGGACTATGATAACTGCCTACTCGGACAACACATTGTTTCCTAGAGCTGGCAGAAAATACTCAAAACAGACAAAAACCACAAATAATATAATATTGAGCAGCAGCCATCGGAGTTGCACTGGAGTGACGTCACCTCCCCTCTTCGAATGATTGGCTAGAGGAGGAGCTGTCGATCAAGAACTAGTGGACCAATGGGGATGCAAAACGCCCCCTTATTTACATGAAACTCTACTCAGAAGTTTTGGAAAATCAAGCGCAGAACTTGGAAACAAAAGCAAAGAAAAATACAGTGTAAGCGTACAAAAAATAAAAATAAAATATGAGCAAAATTGTCAGAGAGCACAAAAAACAGTAATATAAGCAAGGAAAACGTGATTTTGTTTGGAATTCTGATGATTTTGCTTTAACTTTTCTGTTTATTTATTTATTTTGCAGCACATTTTAAATGTGTTTATATATTTTTTATTCATGCTTGTTATTTTTTGATCTGTGCTAATTATTTTGATCTGCGCTTTTTATTTATTCTTGTGCTTGTTTTTATTTATTTATTTTAATTTATCTGCACTTATTATTTTTTGATTCACGCTTATTAGTTTTGGATCCGTGACCGCAATACTTTTGACAGGATTTTGATCCCATATTACAGGGGCTGACTTTCACTGCATGCTACAGATATAAAAAGTAGCATGATATTTGTGATTGTAGCCTCTGTTCCCTATACCTATTGCCAATCGACCTTTGTATAGGGTCTGAATGTCAGTGACCACCACCGCAAGCAATCTATTCACTAACACATATATACTCTTTCAATATTTTTGACCCTTTATATTTGTATTGCCTTATTTATTGCTACATACTATATGACTGTGAGTCATAAGTAGAGGTTTATTTAAGTTTTATAGGATGTGGTCTGTTACATGTGAGGGCTTTTTTTTTTTTTTTTTTTTCACTTTTTTTACATAAGATTTTTGCAGATGGTTGAAGGTTTGTAGGGGATATTTATGGTTATGGTAAGCATGAGACCATGTAAGGAATCCCTAGAGTCCACTCCCACAGAATGAGACTCCAGGGACATTCAGAAGAGATCACTTTCCAACCAACATTTGACTTCTGCTTTTACGTTTAATTTCTTTATTGTGGTGAACGTGGTTATTGTGGTTTTAAGAGATGGTCACACAAATAAGAGTGCACTGAACAGCTAATTGGACTACATAAAAATAAAGAAAATAAAAAAGTCACACACTGCAAAACATACAGAATAACAATAGCCTACCTGTCATCCAGTAATTTCTGGAATACTCCAAGGTAATTTTGTACTACTTTATTTTATTCAGTTAAATCTAGAATACTACTTTTTTTGTTAATACAGAAGAAAATACTGGTCCAAACTCCAGAGTCCACATTCACTCAAATAAGCAGTTTTGTGATTTTTGCACAATGTTCTTGTTCTGTACGTCTATGCTGCAATAACAGTTTAGTCAACAAATTATAATTCATGAATCAAAACTATCCAAATATATTAAAAACTTTGGTAATAAAGTACATTTTGTGAAGAGAACAATGTTGCTTGTGCTAACTGTTATCTTAAATTCTGTATTTTAGTATCAAATACCTTGGTTGTAGACCATTCTCTTATATTAATATATACGGCAAGTACACTAAAATATATCATGCAAATAATATAAATATAATGCTGTGTTAGTAACAACAACATTACAGACCGGGTGAGTGAAACTGTCAATTCAGAATACTGCTGATGTTTTCACCACAGATATCAGCTGCCTAGAAGTCTTTCTAAAAATAGGCAATACATGTTGCAGTTTAGTGTCTCTTCACATGCTTCATGAAGTCATTCACACGTATTCAGATTTCACTTTCTCATGCATATAGAACTGACATTTTGGTCCCGTCAGATAAAGGTACGCAACAGAATCATGGGCTCTTTATCGCCTTCTGTGGTTCAAACATACGATTACAAGTTACTTAAGAACGAACTGTTTTTATAGCGTCAGTTGTGCACTGCTCCTCCACGTGAATGAAACTGATGGTTTGAGGTAATTTTGGTCTGTGATTACCATATCAGAGCAGATCTGACTAGCTGATAGTAAGAAGAAAGTTATACACACAACTGGCTAGGTAGCTAACTATCCTAGATAGCTATGAGCGAAGGAATTTCTCACTGACTAGCATGCTTTTGTTAGCTAGCTACCTAGCTAACTATCATCCCACTGAAATATCTTACCTGTCCAGCAAGAAAAAAAAAGTAATCTCTGGGTCAATCTTAAATCTCTTCAGATCTCTTGAGTTGTCGGCACTTTTGAAAAGCCAAGCCAATATTTATTCTTGTTTTAGCCTGCACTCTGTCACTTTCTCTTTTTGCCTGCAGGATCTCCACAGTTAAATGTTTCTTGGGCTTGACCACAGGTGATTACCCAGAGGTCAACAAGGATTGCTGTTTAGAACTATCCATGTTCAGTGCTAGCTAGCTAGCTAGCTAACTAGTTTCAAGTCATATGCATCTACCCCATTTACTGTAGCAACCAGCTACAACCACTGCCCCACACCCCCACCCTTCTATACTCTATTTCCCTCCTTTTACCCAGCGCTCACACATGTGCCATACTAAACAAAACGTATCTTCTTTGTTTACGGACATGACGTTAACACAAGAATAGCCATAAAGGAAGCCTAAAATTTCCCGTCAAATCGCACCTGAAAGCTCTGAATGTAAAATCCGTATTGTAGCCTTGTCATAGTGACTCGGGTATAGTAAGAACATGCTTTTGAACACAGATTGTTTTATGTACTGGGTTAATAATGGTATTTTGTTCACTTCTGATTAATTTTTTCTTTCTTTCTTTCAGGAAATCCTTTGTAGTATACCTTTTAACTCTGAGGTTCTGGTGTGGCGAAATACTAGCAGGACAACTCATGACTGCTGTTGGGCAAAAAAATAAAAATGCAGGTCTTACTAAATCTATGTTCAATCTTCAGTTCATCTCATGAAGACAACATAACGTAACAATGCTATTTTGTAATCCAGAACCACAAGACACCACTTCAACTGGCCCATTTTGCCTCTAGAATAAGGAATGTCAAAGAAACTGTTTACAGGATATAGATGCATATTCATGTTTGTGAGGACAGCTGCTTTTGAAACATGAGCGGTGTTATGCATCTACATAATACATAATACAATAGTGAAATAAAAACAAGAATACTGGACAAGAATAATGGATTTTGTAGCTACACCGTTAAGTCAACATGAAATCAGAAATCACCCTGTTTACTTTCCTAATACATGTTCCTGGTCTTACTGAACATGATTTATCAGTGAACATTATTTCAAAGAGAAAAAAAAATTGTCTTCATATCTTTCATCAAAATGTATTAAAGTTCTCTGCTGCTTCATCTAAAGCGACTTTCCTTTTTGACTGACATCACCAAGCCCTCTTTTTTTTAACCCCTCCCCTCCAACTGCACAGCTCCATTCTGATAATGTCCACTTTTCAATTCAATTAATTTCACCCAATATTTCTCATTTAGTGTCCTGTTTCACTCAGAAATACATCACACTGCATTAGTAAAATGGGTTGCGAATGCCATTTCATGTAGACTTTTAAGTGTTTGCATACAACAGGACAGGATGTAAGTCATGTTAGTTTGCCTTGTTTGTGACTATAATAAAAGAACCCTTGATCCACTGTGAGCACTATAGGGGTCTAGTGGTGTATCTCTCAGTGTAGGATGGCCAGCAGGAGGCGCTTGAAATCTCCACCGCATTCTGAGTTGATGGCGTCTTTCAGAGACACGTCATATTTCTCCAGGTACATGTCTTTAATGGTCTCCAGATCAATCTATTCAAACACAGTAGTGCCCATTAGAGGTGGTGATCATCTAGAAAGTAAATCTCATATCAATGGCTATGTTCAAATTATTATTCTATGCTACTTTTACTATTTCTGCAGTATGCATTATGTATACTGTATACATTATGTGAACGTTCAGTATGCATGGTATATCTAGATGATGTGTTACATTTGTGAAAACATGCAGTATACAACCAAAGCACTACTGTATCCCACACTGCAATGCTCTCAACTTGACCTTCCACTTTCAGTGTATGAATGGACAAGAAGCAATATTAGCCACATTTGTGGCTAACCTCCTAACTCATAATTTTATCGAAGCCCCCAAATTATTTTCATTTTTTTACACAAAGCTGGATTCAAAATGCTAAATTAAATGGACACCCCATTAGCTGAATTGAACATGCACATGTCAAAAATGTAGCACACAACTGTTCAAAACGGTTAACATTGCTTACAGCAGGGGTCCACAACCTTTTTTTCTTTCTTACAAATTATGTTATCAGCATAACAGTTTGAATGAAAAGTTTGTGCAAAACCTGATGATCCATGTTATCACAGCAAGACTTGTGAATGTTCCACAGGGCAGCTTGTGTACTTCAATGGAAACAAGAAAATCTTTTGTAGAAAAGGAGTTATCATTTGATGAGACCTAGAAATTGTGGAATACTAAATATTTATTATTAATTTTATGTTATTAGTTTTTAAAATCCTGAAACTTTGTTCATTTCAAGGTTTAATTTAGATTTTTAATCATACCCCACTATGTGTTTGTTTGCTCTTTTCCCTTAATAATGTAGTTTCAAGAGTCTCCATTATTGTGGTATACGGAGCGTATGTGCTAGGTTGAAAAACATTGATAGCGTATATTCTTATGTAAATGAAGTGATGTTCTGAAAAGCAAAAAAGCAACAAATAAAATTGTAGAAATGTAGGCTGCAGTGTCAGAAATAAACCTTTACAGGGCAATATCTGCCCCCCGATTTGATTTTTGGGGGGATTGGGGGAGGAAATGACCTCAAACATAAATTATTATCATACTTCTGCCTTTAAATAGATTAATCAAGACATTTTATGCACTACAAAAAGTACTACATTTTTATTGTGATAAAGACCATTTCAAGACGGTTTAAGGAAGTGACGTTTTTTGTTCCTTGAACATTTCCTGCTAGTTGTGCGTTCCAAACGGGATAAATCACCCTCCGAAGGGCACTTTGAAGGAAGAACAATCATGATAGTCATGCTGTAAGATCGCTTCAAACAGAATTTCCAATAAAAATTACTTAAAGTGAGTTCTGAATGACACTTTTTAGCCTTTCAAAGCTCTCACAGTGGATGGTAAAGTCTTCAAAGGGAATAGGGCATAGGGATGATTACTTATGAATAGAACGCACCCTTGTTCAAAATAACAGCGTGACTCGCGAGGTGCTTCATTCATAGTGACTTTAACACGATTACTAAGCTCCGCAAGTCATTTATTTTTTACATTTAGTCATTTAGCAGACACTTTTATCCAGAAGAAAGAGACAAGAAAAGTATTGAAATCATTAAAAAATAAATCCTTACCTTGTCCGCAGGTCGCACAGACAGACAGCTTCACTGAACGGCTTTATTGATTATAACCAGAGACTATTTAGCAGAGACGGTCACTTCTATTAAAATGAGTGAGAGAAATTGGAACGCCAAATGGTCAACGGATGTAGAAAGCAAGTCCCGCCTTACAGGTAAACGAGCCAATCACCTTTTAGATACAGACATCATCTGTCAATCAACTTGAGTACACGCATGTGCATTAGCAATACAAGCCGGGAAAAATTGTTTTTTAGCGTAATCTGAGGTAAAGAAGCACTATTTATGATACCAGTGTTGTCAGATTGTATTGCTGATTTGAAATATGTTCTTTGACAGTAATCTACCAAACGTTTTGGGGATTTTGGTCTTTTCCCATTCAAGCAGATTTGAGCTGCACTTGTATGCCACTTGTCTACATAGAAAATAGCTGCCCGAGAGCATTTCAAAGATGTTCGCTGAGTGACCCAACATGCTAAAAAGACTTTGTAACAGGAGTGATCATTCCCGCGCCTCTCTCGTGTAGACACTCAGTATCAACAACATGTCTGGATAAGTCACTTCAGGTAATCGTTTGACATTATTTGAAAAAAATACTGTATGTTAACTCAGAGCCATATTTAAAGGATCTGTTAATGATACCAGAAGTTCTGCAGGAAAACTTGCATTCGAATTCCTTGTTATTGTTTACATCCTTGAAATGGTTTATACCTAATTTTGTTTGTCTGAACAACCATTGTCAACTAAAGTTACCCATCTGATATATCCCAATGTCACATGACTTGCATAACATGTTAAAAAGCCAAGCCTGGTTCAAGAGTGGATTACTTGACTGTAAACAGTGTTACCTAAGTATTATTGCTATAAAACTTTACAAGAAAAAATTACTAAAAATTCAAGATTTTTGAAAATGCTTTTCGAAACATACCATGTGCTAAGTAGTTCTAGGTCCCTTATGTTGAGTAAAGACCCAAAATGTTAAAAAAACACCAGCAATGTTATCAGCCAACAATGTTACCCACTAAAGGTAAAATAGTGGACAATAGGTAACATATTTGACATTTTAAGCGCATTCTACAGATATTAAGAGTTGTTTAAAAATGTTCAAATTAAAAATATACAATTTGTAAAACATTAGCTTAGCAGTCATTTGGAACTTTTTAAAATCATGTTCAGTTCAATAAACTTTGAAACAATGTTTTGATGAAATAATAAAAATGATCACTGTCATAATTGTAATCTGAAATATTATCCCTTGCTCATTTTGCTACTGTACTTTCTCATCTTCAGTCAACTGTGTTACCTGTGTGTCAATTACTTTTCTGTAAGGTCAACTACAGTATGTTACAGTGAGTTTTTTAAATAATAATAATTTAAAAAAATACTCAGTTGCCTCCTGCACAGTTATGTATAGTGTAAAGTGACTTCCAAAAGTGTGTTTTGTCCCTCTAGTTAATTTTCTTCCAAAACAGTGCATACAAATTTAAATTGCTTGACAAAATGCAATGACCACTGAGTTCTATTTGCACAACTAGAGATGTATTATCACTTTTTTCATTAAAGTGTTAATGATCACAATTTTTGCTTTTGATAAGTGGTCACATAATCTATCAAATTAAGTTGGTGTGTTAATTATTGATATTTTCCAAAAGTGTACAAAATTACTTAATTTGTCAGTAATATGGTTGACAAATTAAGCTGCTAACATCATGCTTTTTAAGAAAAATGAGGCTACTCTGAGTTTGCCATTTATAAGATCATATTTGTGTTTTGGGGAAAACTTTCAAAAATAATTTCTCACTATCAAATGTCAAATGTACCCGTAATTATAGAATGACCCTTATTACTTTTTTTTTTCTTCATTTGGAAAGTTGTGGAAATGTAATATTGGCATTTTTCTTTTGATGTTGGAGCAAATCGGTAAGAGATATATATTTGCCATGGTCTCCTATTCACTCCCACACACCACTATTGAAGTTTACCCTGCAATCGTTTACTTCCGTGTTCTAAAACCCGAAAGTGTGAATGGGTCCATTAAACAACCTAACATTATTCAAAACACAGAATGTGAACTGGTATCATACCTCGGAGCGACACACAATGATGCGGATGAGAGTGTCTTCGTCAGTGCCGGCACCTTTCATAGCAGCGTTCAGCCTCCGAGCGAAGAACAGCTGAGGGTTCTTAGCACATCGCACTGTGGGTCAGAAAGAGTTCGCCACTTAGCCAATCTTACTTTTCTCTTTTCATTCTTTAGTTTTTCAATTAGAAAGTCTTTTTCCTTTTACACCCTATTTTGTTTAATTTGCCACTCAAATCACTAAAAAACTGTATTTCCATTTTATTTTAGTATTTATATACTAGGCATTTCAATTTAATTGAACGGAGTAATCTTGTACAAAATTAAATGAATAAAAAGTCTGTTTGTAAAAGTGTATCAAGTAATGTTTTTGAACTTTATATTGACACCTATTGGCATGTATGCAGTATTATACAAAAGCAAAAGTTTTCAGTGATGCCACTGTTAAAATACACTATTTGCAAGTGTATTTTGCAGCCATAATTTATTCATTCTGCAACCAAAAGTGTCTCAGAATAGTGAAGTTATAGAAATAAAGGGAGTATTTTTGGAGTCTTTATCTCATATGAATGCACATCATTTACACATTTGTCAAAAATACTATTAATTTCTTTAGAGGTAAAACTTTTTAAATGTGGAAAATCTTCTTTAGTGCACCTTTAAATTAAACAGAATGTTTTAATACAAACCAAGTGTGGTGTAGCAGTCCTTCAGGGTTCCAGAGGTTTCCTTATCAATTGCATCCAAAATTTCTGTACCAGAAATCTGAAGGAAACAAAGGTGAAATCTAAAAGTGATGCAGTGTTATATGGACATTGTTCTGTGGACATTGTTCTACGCTACTACCTGAAGCTTAAATTAAAGCACAAACTCACAGCTTCATAGGCTTTGAATGTGGCCTGCAGTTGCATGTAGTTCCTGGTGGCCAGAATGAAGCTGAAGGTGGACTCATCTGTGCCAAAACAGCCCTCTCCAGCCTGACAGACAACAACAAACATTAACAAACCGAAAGAGGCCTGGAAATGTGACTAAATATTTAAGTCATAATTTTGTCATAATATATCGCAGAGTGATTTCATTCATATCCGTAAGTATTTGTACAGGTACATTCAGTGTGCACATATATTTTTGTACTTTTAGATACACAATGAAAAGTAAGGTAAACCGGGGCTAAAGGCTCCGCAAGGTAAAAGGCTCCATTGATTTTATTTTCTCCCAAAACACTAACTAGCAACAAAAATTACCACAGCGCTTTCCTGAACACCTGTTTGTCACTATACACTGGAAAATGTTCCTGTTCCATGAGATCTTTGCGTGTAATGTCTAAAGGTTTATTTTGTGGCAATCTGATCTAATTTTTTATATTTTTCTTAAAATGCTACAAATTTATGTAGCTAATGAATATCCTGGAAATTATCACATTTCTTTTGAGACAAAATACTTTTGTCATTTTCAGTTTTAAGGTCATTAAATCAAACATTTTCCAATAACTGTCCAATAAGTGAAAGGATAGTATTTGGGGTAAAAAGCCCCCCTGCTGCAGGTGCTAAAGGCCCCTATTAAACACATTGTTTTTCTGAAAAATATTCAAAGTGGGCTCACATTCACTCATCCAATCATTATAGAGATAAGTTTGTTTAAAGAATACTTGAGATGTATAAAATGTCAAATGTGTTTGAAATTAACAGGAAATGGGTGACATTTTCTGAAGTAGTTATTCTGAATAAGCATCATGTTTATTTGTTACTCAGAAAAGTATCTTGCTGTCTCAATTATTCGCATTTGTTAACAAATACACACAATATCACTTTAAGGGTTTATAGTGATATTGTGTAGAAATAATAGTTTTACCCCAAGTGTTACATGTCCCTCACCACCTTTTCTTTTTAAACTGAATTTTAATCAAAACAACTTCCGTTATTATTTATTTTCACACAAATTATGTTGTGCTATCAATATTAAAAAAAAAAAAATCCATTTGTTTGAACTTGATACATTTTGTGACCAGAAAAAAAAAAAAGAAACATTTCCTTAAAGTGTGCCTTATCCCCATTTTACCCTACAGTAACAATGTATTGACAGCTTTTAAAATGTAAACCCATTTAAGTATGTACAGAATTACGAATCCTGTGTTGACTGGTGGGAACAGAAATTCACAGGACCTTCATGAGGATACCGCTGCAGGTGAACGAGTTCAATGCTCACACACAATCCCATGGCGGGACATTCATTTATCTATCAGTTAATGATGGAAGCATAAATGACATCCAGCTGGGACTAATAAAAGTCCAGTCATATGTCTTAATTTAATTATCATAAAAGCACAAAAGTATGAAATATAAGAGAAAGACTGTCAGTGTTATGGTATACAGTAACATTAATGTTTGTTTCCCTCATTTACTGTGTTAAATATGATGCTGTTAAACATATTTATTAAATACCATAAACAGTAAAAGCTACAAAGTTCTGGTCACCATTCACTTGCATTGTATGGAACTACAGAGCTGAAATATTCTTCTAAAAATCTTCATTTGTGTTGTGCTGAAGAAAGAAAGTCATACACATCTGGGATGGCATGAGGATGAGTAAATGATGAGAGAATTTTCATTCTTTGGTGAACTATCCCTTTAAGTAATTTATGAGTAGCTTGTAGTTTGGGATGCTACAGTTTCAAAATAGCTTCCCCCAAACTGATAAATACAACAAAATCAACCAACCAAATCTGTGAAATCAGTTATCTAAGCTGTAAAACACTTTACGTTAGGGCACCTAGACACCAGAGAAAGCTCTGACATAGTGTTTGATGAAAAGTAATCCAAAACACCTATTTTTAGGGTGTGAAAACAATCAGTTTGAACACAAGTATACAGTAAATACAGCTAAATGGATTTTAGATAACACAACTCGACCCTTCTGTATGAAATTCTCATTGGTCAACGAATGCCTAAAACTTTTGGTTGTGTGATGGAGCGTCACTTTTACAAACTCTTGCATTTCCTCTATGTTCTTGCAATGCACCATCTCCACTGAAATCAATGGCTTCACAGCGTTCTCTGACACACTGTAAATTCTAGTCAGTGTGTAGGCGCCCTTATAAGCTATTCTATACATGCTGAGAATGTACATTTCAGTGTCTGTCCAAAGTTGTTCTAGAGGCACCCTTTACATATAAATATGTACAAATACTAATGAGATCACATTGAATGTCTCCTACTTCAAACATTGAGATGGCGTCTTGCTCTGCCAATGTTTCGTCCACATCGTAGCTCTCATCTCTGTTACCCTGCAAGAGAGAGAGAGAGTATTAACTGACCGTCCTGACCGAGGAGAGTGAAATCCAGTCCGAGTCACGTCACTGAACCCTGTCCATGCTTATCTCATGAAAGCAGATCTGAAGCACTGCCAAAAAGCAGAAAGAGGGATGGGTGCTAAACACAGGCTGACAGTGAATGCTTTATTTCACTCATGTCTGCTGAAGAGTCATTTTGTAGGATGTAAACAATCATTTTGAGAAAGAATGAAGAGGTATTTACCTGGAGAAGGAACGTCAGCAGTCTCCTCACATCCCCACTGGTGTCTCCTTCAATGTCTGACTCCAAATCCCTGTCATGCACTGTAGACAAGAAGATATATATTGGTGTTTCTTTAAATACTTTTTAAAACTTTCACATTTTTACATTTTCTTTTTTTGTTAGATGAAACTCATATTAAAACTGACTTTCCTTCAGCATTTATGTTTATACTTTTCAAATGCCTTTTAAGAGTAGATTTAACAGTTTTAGCCTTGTCTCAGACCCAGACATTCAATTTCAAATATAAAGATGCATTATACAAATACAAGTTATTACTTGTTTAAAGCCATGATCATCTAAACAAAGAGTGACATAAACATAAAACATTTCAATATTTATTGTGTTAAAATTATTTCTGTAAGTTTTTCAAAAATTACAGCTGTCCCACAGTTGAGGCATAATTTCCACCAAAGCAAAAATTTTGCTTCTAATGCAGTTTTTTCAAATGTTAGTGTACTTGTTAACCAAGTGGACAAAAGTGTCAATGAAGAGCATGTTTGAGATGTAATTTGAGACAAGTGACGTTTATAGAAAACAAAGAAAATTTAAGATAAATATCACCAATTCCAATCAGATTGTAATTTTGCCAAATTAGAGTGTGAAAATATAATTTAATTGTGTGTATTAAGGATACATAAAATTTTAGCTATGAAATTAGCCTTAGCAAGACGAAGGAGTCGGCCATTTCTTTCAAAAACATCAAAAACTTTATTTCCATCAGCGTCATTTTCAGCACAGATTCTATTAAACGCAATGTGGTAGGAAATTTAAAGGTGCACTTAGTAATTTTTTCCCATTTAAGGAGTATTACTCCTAAAGAAATTAATTGTAATTCTGAAACATAAGTATAAAATCATAAGCACTCACATGAGATGAGGACTGTGTGAAAATGTTTCTAACAGGATTTTTCTCTTTAGAAATTCACAAAGGAAATGACACTAAATGCTGTTGTGGAAGATTTAAGTCTTAAAGCTAGGGTGTGCAATCTTTTCCAGAATTTATTTTTTGTTATACTGGTTGAAAGTCTCTTCACATCCTGATAACAATTAATAATTTAAGTGGTCTAAATGTAAAAAAAAAAAATTATATATATATATATATATACACTGTATCTTCTGTGGAAGGGACAGGACTTAAAAATGATCGACCAATCATTGCATTCGGTCTGAATGTAATGATAGGATGTCCTTCCTGTCTGTCAATCTATATTTGCATACCGCCGCGCAACTTGTTTGCGCAGACGATCACACGTCATCAGCGCAGTTCCTTATGTTTCTCCTGAACCACCAGTAAAAGGAAACAAGAAAAGAAAGACCATGTTAGAAACGTGTCTCTCATCCTGGTGCTTTGACTCTGCTCTGTGTCTGTCTGTCTGTCTGTCTGTGTGTGTGTGTGTGTGTGTGTGTGTGTGTGTGTGTGTGTGTGTGTGTGTGTATTAGAGGAGGCGTGACTTTGGAGACACCTCTGAAGCGAGGGCGGGCTCTATGCTTTCAAAGCTAGCTTGCTAACTGCTAGCCTCTCTGGATTACACATCCTAGCTTTAAGGAATTTTAAAAAAAGTTTGCAGATTTAAGGAAACTGGAGTTGTCAATATGAGTCACTGTTACCTTGGGTGTAGGTCTCTTTGTAAGTGGCAATCTCCTATTAGAAAATAATAAGAAGCGAGTGACTAATTTTAAATACAAAACACAGTGGCAATGAAAAAAACATGTGTACCTACTTTGGGAACTGTTACAAACACAGGAACATGCTCAGATCCTTTCAATTGAAAACAGAGTAACATACAGCATTGGTGGAAGTGCACAGTATCTCCACCAGGACATCCTCGTCTGTGCCCGCACCCTTCATGGCCTTCCTGAGCTCTTTCACAGCAAACACATGAGGAGGATCCAACATGGCGATGATGGCCTTCTCAAAATTACCAGACAGCTCACGCTTCAAAACCTCCTCCAACTCCTACACAGAAAACACTAATCTGTGATTGCCTGCTCTTAGTTTTTTTTTAAGATGTCAAAAATGTACATTCTAAATTTTCAGGGTACTCACATCATCATATTTCTCGAAGTATGCATGTTTGATTTCCAGTCTCTGAGCTGCACAGCGATTGGCCAATATATCTATAATGGCTTGCTCATCAGTGCCTTTAAAAATAAAAAAATAAATGTAATGTATCAAATTTAGCACCAGTGATAACAATGCTTGTGAATATGAGAAATGCAACTTTAAACAACAAAGTTATATTCAAATTTATATACACTGACATAGTTAAAAAAAATTAAAAAAAAAAAATAAAAATACAAAATTGAGTTTTGGATGACTGGATTAAATTTGTTGCCTCAAAGTAGTCTTAATCTCACAATGATTTAGACCTAACAACTTCGGTAGTTTACTAGTTGTCAGAAGATTAAACTTACATTTTCAATTAAAAGTTATTGTTACTGTTGTCGTATAATAACTTTCAACAATTCAATTGGCAATAAAAACAAATTATTAAATTACATTATAGCTTTTGGTGCATTAGGGTATGTATAGGGTGTGTGTGTATATATATTAAACTTTATTGAACTTCATTCTTCCTAAATGCCTTACAGTGCAAGAACATGTTCCCTTCTGCAGCGGCTTGAACATCAACAACACAAAATAGAGCTATTGTTGCTAAATATCGGCTCCTTACACATCACCATAAACACTAATCATGTGGGTCCAAAGAGCAGGACTGGTCAGTTTCAATCAGAAGTTCAGAGCCCAACAAGTTTGGACAATTAACCAGTTAAAAAGAAACAAGGTACTTGGTACAGTACTCTTCTAAAACGACTCACAAAAATGAGTACATTTGTATTTACAACACATACACTACTTGTCTAGAACAAGTGGTAACAACTAATTGTGAAAAATTGACTGATTATAACTAAATTATTTAAGCACATAGATTGCAGTACAGTTAAGTATAAGAATGACATCTTACCTAAACCTTTGCAGGCTTTGCGGATGGCCTTTATGTCAGCAACGACATCAAAGTCGTCATAAGGAACAACTGTTGGCTGTCAAATAAATCCAGAATGGAAAATCACCGTACTTTTCTTCAGAACACTTCATAATTAAAAATGGTAATCATAATTAAGCAATAAGGTATGAGATGCTATTCTAAATTTGTATTGACTATTTTCACAAGCACAGCCTTGAGTACCCTTTGGTTTTTTTTGGTTGTTTTTTTTGAGTGCTTTTTCTTTTATAAATGGCTACTTCATTATACAAGTATTAAGGTCACAAGTTAAATTTTATTAAGAAGAACAGGTTATTTGTGCTGTATTGACCAATCAGCCTCCAGGACTATCCATTTTATAATGTAGAATTTAATACAAGAAATAACAATTGCGCCCAACCACTGTTACATTCACCCCATAGCAGGGGCAACTGTACCAGTGGTTGGGGGCATATACCACTTGGAAGACTCAATGCATAGCAAATAAGAGCACTTCTCCAAGTAAAATACCATTGCATTCTAGGGATGTTATAAAATCTCAATTTAGTGATTACTGATTGGCAGATTCTGCACGTTATTTTATCTATACGTATTTGAGGCATCAATATATTAAAATGATCTGACATTGAAATTAGAAGCCTAATTTGTGTGTTGTTCTATGTCTGGCGTAATAGCTTTAGGAAACCACAAGAGAAGGATATATCATTTACTCAAGCCGGGAAAAGGCACAGGCACCAAATAAAAATGCAGTGCTGCTGGCAGCCCAAAGTTGTGGATCAAATCACCATACACCTAAAAGTTACGAAAGTTTTTGTACTTTATCAAGAATAAACCAATGTTGATTATTGGTTCATTCTTGAGTAGGGGCAGTGGTAGCTCAGTGGTTAAGGCTCTGGGTTACTGATCAGAAGGTTGGGGGTTCAAGCCCCAGCACTGCCAAGATGCTACTGTTGGGCCCTTGAGCAAGGCCCTTGACCCTATCTGCTCCAGGGGTGCCGTATCATGGCTGACCCTGCACTCTAACCCCCAGCCTAGCTGGGATATGTGAAAAAGAAGAATTTCACTGTATATGTGCAAATGTGTGATAAATAAAGATAATTATTATTATTATGATGAGTTTGCAGGTTAGTGTATGAAACTGGTGTAACTGAGCAAAATTATTATACAATTTCTCTGTATGTCACCTTGACTAGGTTTTATTTAAGCAGTCAAACCACAAAAAGACATACTTGAAACTGAATATAATTTGTGTAGGCTCTATGAAAGATACATATACACAATATATCATCCAGTGATGGCTAAATAATCTTTGTGCTTTTTCGAATCGGATGTAATGGAAATTCTGGCGCTGCAGAATTTTCCGCAGCCTCCGGAGTTGTAGCTCGCCGTCTGTCGGCAGCATTGTGCATACTGTAATAGAAAATAATAGTTTCTAATTTTAGAATGTGACATGTCATCTACCAAACGCATCTGGTTAGCGACCCCCTTTAATTTACCCTTCCGCTCACACTTCATGAATGAATGAATGAATGAATGAATGAACATTACATTTATATTTTTACTAAAGTTGTGTTGAGAAACATTTTTGAACAGACAAAGTCTATTGCGCAACGAGCAGCCCTACTTATATATGAAAAATGCTGATATATATCGATAATCATTAGGAAAATCTTCCGGTAATCGATGTGTGAAAAAGGCATCGATCCCAAGCTCATTAAAATAAAATAAAACTGAATAGTTTGCCTTTATATGTGACTAATTATCTACCTGTTAAGAATAATGTTTAATATATTATTTAGTATAAATAATATGTTTATTCCCCTTTAGTCCTGTTGTACCCTTTGGCACAGGTTATTCATGATAACTTTTAACAAACAACTTAGTGTGATAAACTAGATATATTTAAAAGCATCGGAACTTTAGACAGCAAATGAAAACCTTTGGACATCCAAAAAAATATTCTAAGACCACAAAATCACTTTTTGTTGAATAATTTTCACAAAGGAAAATTACTATTTTTTTCTCAGGCAGTGATATACGATATGTGCAGAATAAGTGTCATTACTCCAACTTGTTTGTGACTGGAGAAATGTAGTGCATTATCATTTCCCCCTGAAGAATGCTCAGAGCATCCAGCCTGTCCAAACACAGACTGAACCCAGCTGGAGGCCCCTAGACTGAGCGCTGGAAATGAAACTGTCTCCTCCCAAATCGTTTCCTCTGACTCACATAACGGGATTCGGACACATTCCTCCCCCTTTACAATAACATATGCAATCGAAATCAGTTTAATGCATATGAAGAAATGCATAAAGAAACTAGTTATTCCATTTCATTTAAATGCGTTCGCTGCATGAAACTGCGTGAAATGAAACATATATTACTACTGCATTCAGATTCACTATTTAACCCAACATATATTTTATCGTAACATCGTAACTATCTTTCTTCTTTCTTCTCTACATTAGTCTTTCCTTTTTATTTAAAAAGAGCTTTGTGTTGTTAGATTAGTGCGACAGTCCCATAACAAAACTGTGCGGTAGATGTTGGAGTAAATCTCTCTCTGGCGATCTCGCCGGTTAAAGATGTCTACTAAAGCGAAAAGCATTTAACTTAAATACGCACGTAACAGTTCCCCATGTCGATTGTTTCTGTTGCTCCGATGAACGTGTTTGATGATAAAGATGATGATCAGATGATCTCGCAAAGCAGCTGACCGCTGTCCGAACTCAAGGCCACAAGCGCAAGAGTTTCTGTAAGTGACGTCAGCACGTAGGCAAATAACGGGATGGATTTTAAACGTGTCCTCCCACAGAGCCAACAAAAAAATAAATAAAAACATAAAAACTTAAACATAAAAATTACGACACAAAAAAAAAAAAAAAAAAAAAAAAAAAAATATATATATATATATATATATATATATATATATATATATATATATATAAGATTTAAAAAGGAAACGGAAAGGTTTTTACTATAAAAAAAAAAAAAAAAAAAAAATTATTTGTGCATAATGTGTTACAATCTCATTGACTATGATCTTTATTTCAACATTTAATTAAATGCTGTACTGCACTCTTGTCATTCATTGTTGTATCAACCTCTCTTCAACGTTTGTGAAAAATAATCAAATATGTGACAGAAAAATTATGTAGAAATGTAAAATAAAAAGAAAACCTTGAAGGCTATCAGCTCCTTTTAGGTTGACGCACCTCCTTGTAACCTTCTGGGAACATTAGTTCTAAAAAAAAAAAAAAAAACTTAAAACCATTTGAGAACCTTCTGTATAAGTTATTTTCATGGTGTCCGACAATATATATATATATATATATATATATATATATATATATATATATATATATATATATATATATAAATGCAACGTTAGTTTATGGTTCCTCAACTAAAATGTAAAAATATCCATTAGAGAACATTCTGTAAAAGTTCTTTTTAGGTTGTCGCACAAAAAAACTCCCTCCAACGTTCTGGGAACGTTAGTTTATGGTTATAAAATCTAAACCTAAAGAGAACATTCCTAAAACGTTAGGAAATGGATAAAAAAAAAAAAAAAAAAAAAAAAAAAAAAAAAAAAAAACGGGACCCATACACTAACGTTAGGGGAACATTCTGTGTTTGCTGGGCTTGTACGTCATACACATCTGTGGTATTCATTCAGTCTATACAAGTGTATTTTACAAAAAGTAGATGGCTTTGAAGTAGCCTGAAAAAAGTTAATTAGTCACAATAAACATTACTCAAATTAACAGAAATTAAATGATCCATAGTGCTTTTTAATATGTTTTAATATCACTGTGGCAATTATACAGAGTAGTGATCTTTCCAGCAAAATCTGTTCTGTGCTGATAACAGCATTATTTCTCTCATCTCTGTAGATCAACAACACACATACTGTTACTCTGTCTCCACATTAAAAAACAGAACTTTGATCATATGGAGCTGAGACTAATATATCTGCATGCTCAAATACAGGATGGAAAGCTGAGAAAGCATGCCTTTTTTGTCTCGCATGATAAAATAATTTGTATGTGTGCGTGCTTACAGAGTGAGTACGTTCATATAGCATCATTTTGATTTGAATTGAATGCCATTGATTCACCCTTACACAACTTTCAAGAAAAATCAAACATTTGCATTAGATTGGTTACATATTCCTTATGATATACAATCCAGTTATGTAAGTTCAGTAAGTTCTGGTCTCAGCAGAGCTGGGTTCAAAGTGCTTATTATATATAAATCAAAGTATAGGCTACTTATACCTAAACCTTATAAAGTATAACAGCACTTAGAAGTTTCACTATTTGTATCACACCACTTGTCTTTGATCGTAGCTTTCCAAATAGTGGTGGTGATTTTGATTCATCGTTCATTTTGATTTCATTCAATGATTCGTTCAGTGACCATTTCTGCAGATCACATTTTACACCAGTAGTTAGTGACAAATCAGCATCTTTTATGTAATAAGAGAGTCACTGAGTCATTGAATTTTGGTTCGTTAAAAAGCACTAAGTTGTTCATGTCCGGAACAATGGAAGTGAACAAGAACATTTACATTTTCATTTATACATCTGGCAGATGCTTTTGTCCAAAGCGACTAACAAAATAGGAATAATACAACAAGCTATTCATCTAAAAGGAGACAGTAAAACAAAATGTGCTGCATTATAAAGTTTCAATTGCATCAGAAATATACTATCCAAGACAGATTAGAGTGCAACAATAATAAAAAATTAATAAATAACTAAATAAATAAAAAAATAAATAATAATAATAATAATATATATATATATATATATATATATATATATATATATATATATATATATATATATATATATATGTATATATATATATATTGTCATGTGCTCATGGAAAAGATGTATCTTCAACCGTATTTTTAAGACAGAGAGGGAATCTGCTTCACGGATGGAGAAGGTCATTTCAAGAATCCATGTGCTTGAATGATGGGTCCCAGTGATGTTGTGTATATAGAAAAGTGAAGTGGTCCAAGCACTGAGCCCTGTGGTACCCCAGTAAGTAGCTGATGTGAATTGGACACCTCACCTCGCCATGCTTCCTTGAAAGACCTACCTAAGAGATAGGACTTGAACCAGCCAAACACAGTTCCTGTGATGCCCAGAGTAGAGAAGGTGGACAGGAGGATCTGATGGTTGACTGTGTCAAAGGGTGCAGATAAGTCCAGTAGAGTAAGGACAGATTATCTGGATCCCGCACTCGTCTGTCTCAGTGACTCAGCGACAGATAGCAGGGCTCAGTGGAATGTCCACATTTGAAGACTGACTGATTGCCATTTTGCAGCTTGTTCTGTGAAAGAAATGCAGAGATCTGATTGAAAACTACCCTTTCAAGTGTTTCCGCCATGAACGGGAGGAGAGAGACTGGTCTGTAATTTTGTGCTTGTGTGGGGTTAAGCATAGGTTTTTATTAAGCAATGGAGTTACTCGAGCCTGCTTAAATGCGATAAACGATTAATTTATTAATAGATTCTTTGTGGGGGCGGGGGTAAGGGTTTGCACCAGGGGGCAGTGCCCACTCTGTCAAAATGTTGTATTTGAACCAATTTTCATAATTTTAGTTATTATCTTTTAAATATGTTTTACCTTTTTTGACAGACTTAATATTAAACTTAATTGTAAAATAAATTAAATAAATAAAACAAATTATCCTTAAACTATTTTTGGTGAGCAATTGAAAGTTTCAGGTAGAAGGTGGGGACAGTTGTTATGGTGTCTGGCCAATTGACTGCTCTCTTAATTAGAAAAATACTGTCTGGGGGCCTGGGTAAAAGATGCTGGCGACCACCCCTGGAGTTCGCTAGTTCGAATCCCAGGGTGTGCTGAGTGACTCCAGCCAGGTCTCCTAAGCAACCAAATTGGCCCGGTTGATAGGGAGGGTAGAGTCACATGGGGTAACATCCTCTGGTCGCTATAATGTGGTTCGTTCTCAGTGGGGCTCGTGGTGAGTTGAGCGTGGATGCCACGGTGGATGGAAAAAACTTATTTTTTTCAATGTGACATCTTAGGGTAAAGTGAAAAATCTGTGTCCCTCGGGTAAATTACCCTGGCTCCGACTCTGGCTTTAATTGAGTTTGTTAAAGGGCAAACAGGTGAATGGACAAACTCTGATGAGTGATATCCATCAATAGTCTGATTTACTGTATATTTAAAGGTGTACTGACTTTGACATACATCTGTCACAGATCTTTCAGGCAGCTTGGGATCCATATATGCAGGTATATTAACAGTCAAACTACAAATCCAAATCAGAAATCAATGACAAAGTGAGTAGGCATAAACTCTTTGAAGCTTGAACTCTATTTATACAAGTAAAAGCAGGACATTGGGTATGAACAGGTATGAACAATGGAAATGTGAAGAAACTCTGCAGGGAGTGAGAAACTTTAGTGCCCTTTCTGTGCGTTCAGCAGTAGCAACGTTGTATTTTTACCCTCTCGATCTGTTGTCATTAACATCTTTTGTCTTTAATCTTAGAATTGCTATTTGAACTGTTGGTACTAACGTAACCTTCAATATCAACTCCATGTCAAACCTTCTGAGTGGACTGTATTTAATATTTAGTACAATACTGCTCTCTAGTGGCAAATAAAAACAACAAGAACAACCAAATCTGGAAACTATAGATGCTTGGCATGTGCATGTGTAAATCGATGAATTCATAAAATTGTCTTGCTGGGGATTTTATCTAAGGATAGATTGTATCTACTACTAATAATAATGATAATATAGCCCTATCTGCTAAAAATGTTAATAGCCTGAATATATACTGAAAAACTTTTTGTAAATATCATTATAATGTTTGGAGCACAAGAAACCTGACTTATATATATATATATATATATATATATATATATATATATATATATATATAACAAATAAACAAATCAGATTTTAATGTCAGATATTTAGCAAATGAAGGCGACAAAAGTGATATTTTTTATTCACAAATCATAGGCAAAAATGTCTTTCATATACACACACAGTATTAGCATGCTTTGCTACACACATTATGATATTAATGACATTTTCGTAAATAAGCTATGTACAATATGATAAAGTATTTAGGACTATAATAAAAAAAAAACATAACAAAAATCAAATCTATAATACAAAACAATATAATACAAAATAATAACAGAATACAATGTATAATACAATGTAATATTTATAACATTTTTATAAATAGTCTGTATTCGATCTGGCAATAAAATATATTTAATAGTGAAATATATAATACAAATTAAATATATAATGAAATAAAAGGTAAAGAAATATATAACATTAATAAGATATTCATAAATCGGAAAGCATAGATACATCGGTTTTCTTTCAGACATTGTAATAGCTTGTGATTTACCACCTATTGAAGAGGCAGTTATTATATTTTGAACACAGAAGAATCTTTCCAATTTTTCAGTATCAGCCTTATTTGAACAGTTCTTTTTATGTAACTGTATCAATTGGCAGTTTCTGTAGTGACTCAATATTTGGAGTGCAGTCAAATAAAGCATCGATCCCAGAAATTATTATACAAATTAATTAGGCTATTTGTATTTGGTGCTCTTTTTAAACCATGTGGAACCAGATTGTCTAGGCAGTAAATGAATCACTTGGTCCATGTTCAGAATAAATTGTAATGTTCCAGACAGACAGCAATTAAAACACAAAATATTTTTCATTTCGGTTTGTTCTGAGTAGATACTGTTTTTGTTTCATTTGTTTTTTTCATTTTGTTTTTCATTATAACTAAGTAAAAGAATGGTTAATAACAATTACACTGCATGGGGAAAAATATTTTACCTTTAATATTTTTCCATGTACAGTATCTGTTCATCATATGTGTTTGACACCGTTGATGTCAAACAGTAGGTGGGGATATTTGAGAGCTGATATTAGTGGTTGGTCATTGTGCGCAAGGAGCCAAGCATCAGCAAGTCCACAACATAACTGTATTCCGGAAATAAGCCCAAAAAACTGGACTGCCAACCTTTATAATGACCTTTAAACAAGTAGCCTACAAAGTCGCTTGGAATAAGCGGACTTACAACACTGATCAGGTGAATATCAGCAAAGGAAGAAATGAGGAAAAGCCTGTTAGAAGGTGTATAATCGGCATATAAATAGGATAGGCGGGTAATTAACATCCTGATTAACTGTGCATTTATATGTAGCCTAGTAATAATACACTATACTGTATATAGTTGTTAAAAAGCTTTTCAGCATGTCACATAATGCTACATCCATAACATGTAATATAGCAAAGAAATGTATGATGCAGTGGTTTCCTTCAGGATCACAGCACGTTCAACTAGACAGAGTGAACTGTATTTTGAAGGGCAAAAGTTAGTTATGTAATTCACAACATTTACTGTGATAAACCGTTTGGTGTTGGGATTCATGAAAAAAATTATCAGAAAAAAATAATAACGTTATTAACCTGTTACCAACATGAAAATAACATTTTCACGCCTGAACAATTGAAAGGGACTTCATTCCCGTTTTCGGTTATGTTCTGCAAACATTTTTGTTCATATTTGGTTTCTGTTCCTTGAACCGTTTCTAGTCTCTGGTTCCAGATGTGTGTGTGTGTGTGTGTGGGTACAAGTTTGGCTATACTTTTTTTTTTTAAAGGGCCAAATGTTAAGTGGTCCTTGCTAGCTAAAAATGCATAAATCGGCCAAATTATGTTTTGCTTTAAATCTACTGATATTAACAGGTTTGTGTAAGGTTTAGATGTAGGGTTAAGGTAAATGAAATATAATTCCCTGTATATTAAAAACCATTGCGTCTATGTCTTCACTAACATAGTTAAACAAACCATGTGTGTGTGTATGCCGTATGCCCAAAATTTTTTAGGATTTTGCATATGCCCACCTGAAATAAGTGATGATACGTATGGCCGCTAGAACAACGAGTAGTCTTTTGACCCGATCTACTAACGCGATGTTGCAGCACCGTTGAGTGAATTGTGTGTATATATATATATATGTGTATGTATATATATAGTATATATATATATATATATGTGTATGTATATATATATATATATATATATATATATATATATATATATATATATATATATATATATATATACATACCTGTATATGTAATGCTGAAGAGGCTGAATAGAAGAATAGTGTTTAACACATTGCAGGCGAGTCTGTGTATGCCGAACATAAAACATTGTGTCAGAAGTCAGAAACATCAAGGACTGCTCAAGCCAACCAAGCAAGTAATTAGCAAGTCTACTGAAGGACAACATATTTGTTTAATTTAGTTCCTCGTGCAGTCAAGTCAGATTAGCAGCATTGGCAAACAGTATCCCAGTTCCTGAACCCATGGACATGAAAGGTGATGCATACAGCAACTTGATGTTTTTCCGTGCACAATGGGACAACTGTGAGATTGCAATGGGCCTGGATAAAAAAGACAAAAAGTTTTCTGTTGCCACACTACTGACAGTGATGGGAAAGGAATGCCATCAACTCCAACGCCACCTACACATGCCATCGGCAGATAGGGAGGATCAGACTAAAATACTGGATGCATTGCAATCACATTTTGAACCATGCAAGAACGTGACCTACGAAAGGTTTGTGTTTAATGACTGTAAACAAACTCAGTGTGAGACAGCAGAACAGTTCATTGCCAAGCTAAAGAAATTAGCAGACACGTGAATTTGCTACATTAAGAGAAGAGCTGATCAGCGACCAGCTCACACTAACCACGCTATAGACATGTTGTGCGAGTGAACAGGCACAATTGCAGATACAGAAAATAAGTGGAGGGGAGCAGGAAGACATCATCAACTTTACTTTTCCGTGAAAACTACTCTGAATGTGGCAGGCAGGGGTACAAACAGACAAACATAGCTGAGGATCACAAAAAAGAGGCAACATAACAACTCATGCCATTACTGTGGAACACTGCATGCAAAAGCCAAATGCCCAGCATATGGAGTAACCTGTAAGGCCTGTGGCAAATGGAATCATTTTGCACATGTTTGTAAACAAAGACAACACAAACTACAGCTGAATCTGGTGGAGGAGGATAGGCAGTTCGAAGAACAAGCAGATGCAATGTGGTACATCTCATATGTAAACAGCATGCAAGCCAACCAAAGTAAATGGTTCATCAACCTGAAGCTGGCCCCACACAATGACATGTCATTCAATGATGATCTCCATTATACCCGAAAGTGCCAGCTAGACACAGGCTCCACAGTCAATGTAATTGGCTTTCGCGACCTCCAACGCCTACTGCAAGATGGCAATCCAACTTTAATGCCCAGAAAAGCCATTTTCAAGCTGTATGATGGCACGCTAATTAAGCTTAAGGGAGAATGTGACCTAAAAGCAGGCCATGAAGGATGCACATACATCCTCAGATTTACAGTAATGGAGACATCACATATACTGCTGCTTTCAGCTGAAACCTGCCAGAAGCTCAATTTACTCCAGGTAAACACCAACCATGTAATACATAATATAAACACACAAGGGGCATCTGCTGCAGATGCACCCAGCACAATGGAAGAAGTCATCTCCATGTATGATGATGTGTTTGATGGATTAGGATGCCTCCCAGGGGAGCTACACCTTGAGGTTGTTCCCACAGTCCAGCCTGCACAACAGTTGTCAAGATGGGTCCCTATTCCCATCAAATCAAAAATCATCAAAGCCATTCGTGAAATGGAACAAAAGGGGGTTGTCGCTAAAGTTACAGAACCAACACCGTGGATCAGCAACATGGTGGTTATAGAAAAGAATGACGAGCTGCGCATCTGCATTGACCACACCCCACTGAACAAAGACTTACTCAGATCACACTACCAGATGCCCACAATTGAATAAATCCTTCCAGAAATAGCAAATGCAAAAATATTTACAGTTCTAGATGCAAAGGATGGCTATTGGCAAATAAAGTTGGATGAAGCCAGCAGCTACCTCACCACATTCTGGATGCCTGAAGGGAGATACAGGTGGTTTAGGATGCCGTCTGGAATCAAACCAGCATCTGAAGAGTACCAAAGGAGACAACATGAAGCACTGCAGGGCCTCAGAGGAGTCAACGTGATTGCAGATGACATTCTTGTCTGTGGGTGTGGCAACACTACCAAAGAAGAAATGGCAGATCATGATAAGAATATTTCAGCCCTGCTATAGAGAGCTAGGGAAATCAATTTGAAGCTGAACAAAAAGAAACTTGTTGAAGCTCCCTAGTGTGACTTACATGGGTCACCTCCTCACAAATGAGGGCCTATACCCTGACCCACAGAAAATAGCTGCAGTCCAGAACATGCAGACAACTACCTCAAAAACGCCTCAAGCGAGCATGACACTCACAAATGCAGACACCAGCCTCAGTCTATGCAATGGGTCTTACCTCACAAGACTTTGAACAAGTTAGCCATTCCAGCTGCATTAGCATCTCTACAAAGACACTGGAAAAAATCAAAACACACTCTGCCAAAGACACGCTGTTCCAAAAACGACATGCTTGCATTAAAAATGGGTGGCCCAACCACAAACATGAAGTCAGCCGTTTGCTGCACTGTTCTGGACATTCAAGGAAGAACTTGCAAGTGACAGTGGCCTGATATTCAAAGGACAGAGGATTCTCATTCCTGAAGCTTTGCGCCCTGTTTTTCTACAAAAAATCCTCACTGGGCACTCTGGAATTGAGGCTAGCATGAGAAAGGCTCGTGAGGCAGTCTTCTGGCCTGGCATCACAGATGATGTAAAAAACTTTGTCAGCAGCTGTGCCACATGCAGCAAAAAGAAACTCTGATTCCACACAAAATCCCTCACCTACCGTTTAAGGTAGGAATGGACCAATTTACTGCAAATAACTCTGTGTTCCTAATCATGGATTATTACTCTGACTACTGGGAGATGCCAGACTACAGGCAAAGTGCCAGACTACACCACATCCACAGTCATTGAATGCTGCAAAAGACAGTACAGCAGACATGGAATTCCCCTAGAGGTTTTCACTGACAATGGCCCACCCTTCAGCGGCATGGACTTTCAACAATTTGAAAGTCCAACTCTCTTCCAGACATGATGATGAGAGTTTAACTATCAAATGAATGTGAGGAATGGAGCTGCTGGAGAGGATAACATCATCACCTTATCACAGCCAAAGCAACGGTAAAGCAGAGTCAGCTGTAAAAATAGCAAAAACACTGATAAAGAAGTCTGCCTTGGAAGGAGGAGTCCTCTGGAAAGCAATTCTGGCATGGAGAAACACCCTAACAGAAGGCCTTAACAGCTCTCCAGTTCAAAGACTCATGTCAAGGCGAACATCCACCACCCTACCTACTGGAGAGGCGCTACTGCATCCTAAAGTGGTGGAAGATGTTGTCACAAGAAAACTAGCCAAGAGCACAGCAGTGAAGCAGCACTATGACACTACAGCCCGAGACATGCCAAGCATAATTCAAGGACAGACAGTGAGGGTCCTTCTTCACCCTAACAACTCAACCAGTACATGGGATCTTGGCATTTGTATTGACCAGCTTAGTGACCGTTCCTACATCGTGCTAGTGAAAGAAATACCGTTGTAACATAAAAGACATTCGTCCAGTGCCTGAACAGTTCAAAGTCACCTCACCAGCAGACCAACCCACCTTAAATGATGACTACTGGGGGACAGGAGAGTCCCACGACTTCCCAGTTGGCACAGCACAGCAAATCACAAACAGAGAAGCTATCTTACCCCCTAAAGCCCTGGTTCTAAGACACACAAGAAACAGATCCAACATCAAAGGCCTGCTAGATACTCTGACAACACTGTCATGTAAAAAAAAAAAAAAAGAAAAAAAAAAAAAGAAGAGAGACAAAAAGAGACCTTCAGACAATTGAGAAAAATCTGTTCAACCTGTTAATCTGGATATTGGTTGCCCTGGTTAAATTTTGTTGTGTTCAAGTTTAAGAACTTTACTTTGTTATGTGAAGGGAAATGTTACGATATAGGTGAGCCAATAGATGGCGCCAACTTTTTATGTTATAAAACATGCCACAAAATGGCAAAACATGCCATAAAACATAATTTTATGTATGTATGTATATATATATATATATATATATATATATATATATATATATATATATATATTAGGAATGTAACGGTATGACATTTTCACGGTATGAAAACCATCACAAAAAATTCCTCGGTATCACGGTATTATGGTGCGTATCTTATTAAAAAATAATTTTAGGTTTGGCACATGTCTGATAAACACACAGAAAATGTTTTGAGTTATAACAAGTTCTTTAACTTTTTATTTTTTATTTCTTTAGAACACTTTCTTAATCACATGACATAAACATGAACATAAGATAATCATAAAACAAGTTTAAAAAAGTAATAAGTCAAATGGTTTTTAATATAACTGAAAAATGTAAAATAAATGTCAAATCAGATTCATACTCTATATCAAGTCAGGGTAGGTTGTGATGCAAAAAATAAGCATATTAATGTTATCTGTGCTGAGGTGGGATCGAGCGTTGTTTTAAGCATAAACCATGTTGAATTTTGATAAATAACCCTGAAAACACAACATTATACTATATTGTGTAAATATATTGTGTAAATGAAATCAAGTTAATATATCTTGAGAAAAATATTTTTTGCAGTGTAATGAATGGATGTAATTTTAAAAAGTTTATGAAATCAAATTGAGCCAAACAAGATACATTTGTGACCTGCTCCAACAAAATGAGACATAAGGATTTTAATTTTATTTTCTTTTTTTTTTTTTAAATCATGAAATTCACAAAATAAATGTTATTTTGACAGTCTTTGCCATGACCACCAATCACTGTTTTTGCCTCAAGTTCGATCAGCGTCACTGAGCAACACTCGCAGCCCACGGGTGTATCATTGTGTGTATATTATTACAAGGAGCACAAAATGGAAAATATCAGAGATTTTAAAAGATACAGTATACATTACTAAAAAGTTTAATCTGCATGCCAAATCTGTGTTTCAACCGCGGGGAGTCGGCTTGACATCTAACGTGCGACATTTATCTCATCTAATGCCCGTAGTTCATTATTTGACTAGAACAATAAATTCGAGGGGAGTATATTACCAAAATGTTAAATATAATATTACATTTGTGCATTATTTTGTATATGTGAATTATATATTTTTTTCTTAATCTGTTATTGATGGCTGAGACTTTTCTCGTTCATTCAAAATGACCCAAAATGATGGATCAGTTCACATTTGTAGGTAATATATTAATGTTTTACCACAGTAAATTTGACTTTCCATTTGGTTCTACTCAGCGCTCATGTGCTTGGTCTGACAGAGTGACATGATGTGTTGAATGCGACTTTCTCATCTTTCATTTAAACATTATTTAATTGATTTTTATTTTTGTATTAAATGAACCATTAGTAAATGGAAATATAATTAATTTACTTGGGATTTTATATATATATATATATATATATATATATATATATATATATATATATATATATATATATATATATATATATATATTTTTATTTTTTACACAATACCGTCATTAAGGCAAAGTCCACGGTATGGAAACCGCCTGTTTTTAATACCACGCTATACCGTCATAACGTTACATCCATAACTACAACCTTCATGTAGCTGTGTCTTTTGTACACTGCCATTCGTTGTGTAGCTCTTACTTACCATAGTTCAATGGCGCCATCTATTGGCTCACCTATATCGTAACAGTGGCACTGGCAAGACAGACAGTCCGTCTAAGCTGATCCACCAATCAGAACGTTCATTTCAGACTAACCAATATTATTTTAAGTTTCAGAAAGGGGCGGGATATTTCCAGCGTCTGATGTACAAGCATCTCTGGAGTAACCATAATTTGCAGTATAAATGTATTTCCCTGCTAACCAATTAAAACAAAGACAATGGTTAAAGTAAATCAGTTAAGAATATCAAACAATGTCTAAAATATCCAACATTTATTTCAATTTCGGTTAAAAAGAGCCCATGCGCTCCCTCGTCTCACCCGCACTTACACAGGCTCACACACACTGAGACTCGAGTTTCAACAAATAGAGCCGCATCCCCGCGACTTGATCAATACAGTTTCTATTATCCGAAATAACTTTTAATGTTTCAATGTATTTCGCCCTAATCAGCCTCACATATCTATAATGGAAAGCACTGTGCTACCCTTCCCCCTCTGTTTCGCTCTCACACAAACTCTCTTGGTTGCAAAGTCAGCGCTCCCCCTCGACTCACTGTGATTGTAAACAGTTGTTTAGCAGTAGAAAAGCTATATACAAGAATGGTGACACTCGCTGCTGCTGAGACTTAAACTTACACTTTGACAATTTGAAGCAATGTTATTCCTGAGGAGAGCCACTTTAAACAGGCAATTCAACTCGAGATCTCTCTCAGTTTCTCTCTTTCTCTCGCTCGCACACACACAAAGCCCTATACAAATAAAAGTGACTTGACATGACGCACACACACACACACACAAAGCGCTATACAAATAAAAATGACTACGCACACACACGCACTACCTTGTTACTCCATTGCCGAAAAGCGGCGCATCCTCCGTTGCTAGCTCTAAAGTGACATTTTCGAACTAGCAACGAAGGCTTGAGCTGTATCAGAGCTTGATACACTTGATCAATAGGGAAACACCCTCGCACCCCCTCCCCCTCTCACACACACTCAATGGTAGCAAATGTGTTACACTGTAACACACGCACTACCACCAGGGGTGTACATTATTTTTCAGCAATTCAACGGTCCATCATCAATTATTCCTTATATATATAAGAAATTGTGAAAAAAAAATTGAAATTGTAAAATTTTGGCATTGATTTCTAAAATATGACTGATCATGCAAAAAAACTGTCTTTTATTTAAGAATAGTGATCTTTTGAAGCCATTTATTATCGCATAGTTGTTTGGCTCCTTTTTAAATCATAATGATAACAGAAATCACCCAAATGGCCCTGATCAAAAGTTTACATACCCTTGAATGTTTAGCCTTGTTACAGACACACAAGGTGACACACACAGGTTTAAATGGCAATTAAAGGTTAATTTCCCACACCTGTGGCTTTTTAAATTGCAATTAGTGTCTGTGTATAAATAGTTAATGAGTTTGTTAGCTCTCACGTGGATGCACTGAGCAGGCTAGATACTGAGCCATGAGGAGCAGAAAAGAACTGTCAAAAGACCTACGTAACAAGGTAATGGAACTTTATAAAGATGGAAAAGGATATAAAAAGATATCCAAAGCCTTGAAAATGCCAGTCAGTACTGTTCAATCACTTATTAAGAAGTGGAAAATTCGGGGATCACTTGATACCAAGCCAAGGTCAGGTAGACCAAGAAAGATTTCAGCCACAACTGCCAGAAGAATTGTTCGGAATACAAAAAAAAAGAAAAACCCACAGGTAACCTCAGGAGAAATACAGGCCTCTCTGGAAAAAGATGGTGTGATTGTTTCAAGGAGCACACACACACACACACACACACACACATATATATATATATATGGAATAATTGACGACGGACCGTTGAATTGTTGAAAAATAATGTATATATGCAATTAAACTTTGTGAAAATACTGCATGTTATTGCACCCCTACTAGTTTTTGATGCTCTTTTTTTTGCCTTTTACTGCTGTCGGTGGTGCCTTTTCTCATGTTACAGATCATTTCAATATATATTTCTAAGTAGGAAAACAGTTTCACTATACACAACAAAATTATATATATTTTTCATTATAAAGCACATAATAGTATAATTTCACACAATAAATTCACAGTATGCCCACCTCTTCAGACACAACTACACCACTGGTACATGATCATATCATGGAATTTTTAAGATATCAGCATTCTAGTTCATCAGGACATATTCACCCAATCCATCATTTTTGTTCCACCAGACACTACACAGATCTTGTGGAGATGCAAATGTTCAAATATGTGCTACCTTTAATGGCACCAAGCAGTGCTGACCCATGATCAGTACAATGAATTTGGGGCTAGTGTAACACTACATAATTCCATGTTGAATAAGACCACACTCACACTAACTGATTTCGCTACTCATCCACACTAGAACTGAGATTCCTGCACGCAAAACGGAAAACTATGACATTAGGAAACTGAAAATGTTTTTCAAACAAAAAAGGATTCGTATGGATGTGGCCTAACTGTGCTGTACATAATGTGGGTTTTCAGGTATTGTATTCTGGAAGTAAATATCATGGCTGTATCATGGCTGACCCTGCGCTCTGACCCCAGCTTAGCTGGGATATGTGAAAAAAAAGAATTTCACTGTATATGTGCAGATGTATAATGTGTGATAAATAAATAAAAATTATAAATTATAATTATAAATTATTATTATAATTATAAAATTATACAAATTATTATTATTATTAATTATATAAAAAAAAGCCCTATTAATTTATTCAATAGAGGAATTTATTTTTAAAGATAATGTATAAACATTTCAGGGCAGACCTTGAGCTCTGAGATTTTTAAGTTATGACATATTTTAAAAATCAGTGTAATAATAAAATAATAATAATAATAAAAAAAAAACTGTTTAATAGACACATTCCTGGTGTAGAACTACACTACTCATAATCCTGAAGAGAGATCCACTAATCAGAGAATTTACTGTTACCACAGAAACAGAAAATGTGGCAAAAGAGCTCAACAGTGATATTGTTACATTCCACCCCAGTCTAGGGTTGGGGAAGTAGTAACAAAAGTAATAACAAGGAATGTTTCTTCTACTGACTCAGCACTGCACACAGACCACCATGGTGGTAGAGGTATCAAAAACAAGTATCTTTATTCATAATGAAATGTAGTGAAGCAACAGTCTTCAGGAGGAGGCCAGGCCAAAATAACAAACAAAAGATTTACTTGCTACAAGAGGGAGTGGTAACTAACCTTTTAAAAGAAAAGATAAATAAACAACAAAACTCTTAACTCGACTGCCTGACTAGCATCAAAACAGGAGAAAATAGTGAATGGTGCCTTCCTTCCTACAGCTTCCAAAAAACAAACAAACAAACAAACAAAACAAAAAAAAAAACGTAACTTAATTGTTACATTTAGCAAACCAGGAATAGACAAAGTAGACAAAGATGTAACAATAAACATCTAACAATAGTCTACCGTTCAACGTTTGGTAACACCCTAGCAACAAAATAGCATACAACATTAAAGCAACACAAGGTCTGGAGCAGGAGAAAAGAGAATCCACCTGTGATAGCTTTCCTCCCAGCTTATATCTGCCATCTCTCCCTTCAGCAACCAACCCACGCCGTTGAGCACCTTAGTGATGATTGGCACAGCTATTGTTAATTAGATCAGCTGAAACAAAGAGAGAGAGATAAAAGAGAGAAGAGCAACAAGAAAACAACACAAACCAACAGCACAAAACATTCCACAATGACAAAATAAATCATATTCAGATACATACAGATGTATAATGAATAAACATTTACATAAGAGAAATATATGTTCTGGGATGTGCCTCGTGCCAACGCCCAACCCGCAAGATGTCGTCCTGGTCAACTGCACATGTCGCCCATGCCTAAATCTGCTACTGCCCTGTGGTACCTGGCCATCCCCAAGAAACGACGCAGCTCACATTTATTGGCTGGAGTGGGAAATTCAGCAAGGCATAACTTAAGCTTCAACAGGACGAACTTGGCCTTGACCAACCTATTTGCCAAGGGATGTAATAACTGCCTTTGCAAACTCACACCAAGCAAGATTTGTGTCAAGCAGGCTTTAGACAAACATTTTAACACTAAATCAGGAGTGTTCAAATACTCTTCCCAAGTCATAGAGAAGATCAAGATGTCATCAAGATAAACCTCACAATTTTGTACCCCTGACAACACCTTCTGCAGCAAATGTTGGAACATGTCAGGTGCATTGCACATGCCAAATGTCATAACTGTGTATTGTAGGAAATTGCAGGAGTAACGAATGCAGAGATTTCTGAAGCACGAGGTGTTACAGGTACCTGCCAGTAACCTTTTAGTAGATCTAATTTAGTAACGAAGCATGCATGTGTCTTAGTCATGTGGTTTCCTGTGTGACTTGTTCTTATTGGTTCTTGTATCATTAGTCTTGTTATCATGTTTATCAGTTCTGTTTTGTTATTAGTTCATGTTTATTAGTCTTGTTATCTTGTATATTAGTTCTGTCCTTTCATTGGTTGTCCTGTTAACTTGATTCCCCCAGGTCCGCGAGCGAGTGCCCATGCCTGCCACGGTCCGCGAGCCAGAAGCCTTGTCTGTCCCACAGCCAGCACCTGAAGCCCAATCTGTCCCAGAGCCAGCACTTGAGTCCCCAGCTGCCTTGACCTCCGAGCCCTTTTAGTCCCCGTCCGCCTTGACCTCCGAGCCCTCTGAGTCCCCGGCTGCCTTGACCTCCGAGCCCTCTGAGCGCCCGGCCTCCTTGACTTCCGAGCCCTCTGAGTGCCTGGCCGCCTTGACCACTGAGCCCTCTGAGTGCCTGGCCGCCTTGACCTTCGAGCCCTCTGAGTCCCCGGCCACCTTGACCTCACTGCCTGAGCCCCGTCTGGTCCCCCATGGCCTGCAGTCCCGCCTGGTTCCTAAAGGCCCCCCAACCCAGCTCCCTATTGATCTCCTGTTGTTGTTGTTGTTTGTTTATTGTTGGGTGTCAGGAGCCGCCCATAGAGGGGGGATTCTGTCACGTCTATGTGCGTTTTTGTTCATGTTTTGATTTATTGTTGTTCTTGTAGCCATGTCTTTTAATTTGAAACTAATTTATTTCCTAGTCTGGTCATGTGTCTTAGTCATGTGGTTTCCTGTTTCCCTCATGTTTCATGTGTCTTGTTCTTATTGGTTCTAGTATCAATAGTCTTATGTTTATCGGTTCTGTTTTGTTATTGGTTCAAGTTTATTAGTCTTGTTATCTTGTTTATTAGTTCTGCCCTTTCACTGATATCTTGTTATCTTGTTCCCCCAGTGTGTGTATTTAAGCCCTCATGTTTGCCTTTGTGCTTTGAGTATTGTTCGTTGTAAGGCTGAAGTCATGTCAAGTCTACTCTTTGTTTCTTATGTTTGCACTTTGGGATTTTTAATAAAACTGCACTTGGGTTCTCTTAAAATCTTCATCTCCTGCCTGTCTTCAGCCTGCCTGCATCGTTACACAGGCTCAACAAGAGTTTTGTTTGTGTGTTTGTTTCTTAAAACCATGCCAGCTTCGATGGCTATTTTCATGGTGAAAAACAGGTTAAAATAATACAATTAAAACTAAATAAGATGTTTAAGATTCATTTTTACTAAAAACTCAAACTAAATTTGTACTAATTTTGTTAAAAACCTTTTCAAGGGTGTCCACAGAATAAAACAGTTTTTTGCAAAAGTGAGTCAGTTCAAATGTTTGAATCCACTTTTAAATTCTCCAGATGAGGTTTAATGTGTAGAACAAGTGGGTGGATGTAACTTGTTTTATTTTATTTTTTTTTATATACATTATTGAAAGCTGAGGTAAAAACACTGCTTGGATAGGGCAGATTTTCTTTATTTGTGTTAAGCTAAATTGTGTATCGTAAAGCCAGCTTCAGGTGTCTGTTTTCCAAAGAAACCTCATTAGCCTCCACATATAAAGTTTGGATTGGTGATGTTCTGAAAGCTCCCAAAGCCAGTCGTATACCTTGGTGGTGTATAGTATCCAAAAGTCGAATGTATTATTTTCTGGCTGAGCCATAGACTATACTTCCATAGTCCAGCTTTGAGCGAATCAGTGTTCTATATAGGTTTAGGAGAATTGAGCTGTCTGAACCCCACTTTGTCTTAGATAAAATCTTTAAAATGTGCATGGCTTTAAAACATCTCTTTTTTTAAAGGAATAGTTCACCCAAAAATGAAAATTTGCTGATAATTTACTCACCCTCAGGCCATCCAAGATGTATCTGAGTTTCTTTCTCCATCAAAACAGAATTTAAGATTTTTAGGATTTCATTTCAGGCCGCCTCCTTTAAACAACGCAAGCGAATCTCCTCCATTTTTTTGATGGTCCAAAATGCATATTTAGGGTGCATCAAAATAATCCACACAAATCCAGTCGACAAATAAAGTTCTTCTGAACCCAAATGATTGATTATTTTTAGAAACAAAACAATACTTATATACTTTTTAACTACAAATGTTCGCTTCTGTACATCTCTGTGACGCACGCTCATGAGAGTGTTGACGTAAGCTCGTTGGTAAGATCACGCATGGAGGAGGCGGCAGGAAGTGCGTCATCAGTTTTGTAGCCATGTTTAAAGTATTCAATTTCACCATCGCTACTCCCCACCCAACTTGGAGCCCAAAAAAGAGGGATGCACATTGCTGCAGATTTCCAGCAGATTATGCATCAGGGATATAGGGATGATATACTTGAGCAAAAAGAGGAACAAGTTGCTCAATTCACTCTATTGACCCTTAGCCAATGCCTACTGGGAAGTCTGAAAAGATATCAGATGTTGAGTTATCACAGAGATTTCCCAGGGCATGTCTTGACCAGCCAATTGATTGGATCAAGCCATTCCAACCTTCCGTCTAGATGAAGTAGGAGCCAAAGTACCACGCTGAAACAGAGGCAGCCGCAGCAAACCACATTCCTCAGGGACCAGGATCTCTTCGTCCACCGACACGGGTCGCAACTCACTGCAAACGAGTCATCCTTTTTGTCACTTCTTGCAACAGTATTGAGATCCTTAGAACCTATTTTACTCGGGGTCTTTACAGAGAGATGAAAAAGATAGTGTTTACATCTTAGAATAGGAATGAAATAAAAGAAAGTATTATATATGTAACCATAGCAAGGGAGGCTTAAGGGTTGATCTCTCTTGCCCAAATAGAAGACCCTAGCACTATGGAGGGAAGGAGCGGGCCACTGTTTCTTTCATGAGCTACATCATAAAGGTGGGTCCCGTGCTGTACCCGGGCTCAATAAGAGAAGACAAGTTATTTGGCTACATCTCTAAGGACATAAGCCTTCAACATGTTTATATAGCACACTCTGCTTTTACGTCTAAGTTCAGGGGTGAAAATAGCATAATTGGTATCACGTAACTTCTTTTCAATTACATATGGTCCAGAGAATCTGGCTTGCATATGCAAACCAGGAACAGGAAGTAAATCTAGCACATTAACTCATGGCTGAAAACAGCGCTTAACACTTTTTTTGTCATAAGTTTTCATTTTTTACTGACTTTTAGTAAGATACGTATTAGCTAGATCCCAAGCCTTGTGAAGGTGTTCATGAACAGAGCTAACGTAGTCCAAGACAGACTTATGTGGAGAGTCTTGAGCAAGGAATTGCTCAATTACCAATTTTAGTGGCCTGCGAACTACATGACCAAATACGAGCTCTGCAGGACTAAACCTTAAAGACTCCTGCGTTGTCTCCCTGACAGCAAACATAAAAAATGGTAGGCCCTCCACCAAATCCTTACAAGTCTCTGTACAGTATGTACGCACCACTGACTTAAGAGTTTGATGGAATCGTTCCAGGGCACCCTATAACTCTGGATGGTATGCAGTGGACTGGTGCTCTACCCCTAACACTTTTGCCATTTCCTCCAATACCTTGGGGGTGAAATTCAACACCTGGTCAGTCTGAATGACCTTATGTAAACTGAAAACTGAACAAAACTTGATATGTTCCCTCACTGCAGCTTCAGGGTAACAAGTGGTAGTGCACATCATTAGGATATATTGGTGACCGGATTTAGCTTTAGGCAATGGGCCCAGGCAATCGATGATAAGCCGCTCAAATGGCTCTCCCACAACCGGAATTGGCTGAATGGGGGCTTGCGGAATCATCTGATTGGGGTTCCCAGCGATTTGGCCGCTGTGACACAAAAAAAAAAACATTTGGACATGGCGGATTTCAATCCTGGCCAAAAGAAATATCTAGTGATTCATTTATAATTAATGTTTTGGTGACAGCTAGTTGTCCAGAGCACACATGCTCATGGGACAGTTTCAGAATTTGAACATGATAAAAAGAAGGTTGGACAATTTGGAAAAATGTGAGACAGTCTGCATCAGTGGAGCGTGGTTTCCACTAATGCATAAGAATGTCATCCTCCCAAAAGTAACCTACCATTGCTTGAGGGACCTGCGTCTTGTCTACCGCAGCACTTATACACTTAGCTAGTGTAGGGTCAGAGCATTGCGCAGCAGCTAACTGCTCCATTTACCTTCAAAGGAGGCTTACCTACACTAACTCAGCAGCTTCAAACTGTTCTGGGCTGATATATAACTTACTTTCCACCAATTCAGGCAAAGAAGCTAGAAAGAAATCTAATATGTTAACTACATTTTCAAACTTTTGTGCCTGAGCATGAGTTACAGCACACGCAGGAAAGAAAGAAGGAAATTGCTTAGCGACATCAGCTTGATTACACTCTTCAGGCTTATTGGACTGTTGGGCCTCATGTATTCAGATAGAAGACAAAGGCAGGCTTAACAGTCGTAAAAGCCTGACTGAGGCCTCCGTCATAAATCTTACTGATAAAAACCACACCAAAATCAAACAAAGGGAGTCCAAAACAGACTACAAATCCCATGAAGCCTTGCTCACTAAAGGATCGATCTCTCAACTCCTATTGGATGAGGCACATGACAGAACGCCCCTCAACCATGACGTCATCAGGAGTAGAAATACCTCTGAGATGCTTCCGGGATTTGCTTCCAGCAACTTTGCTTGCCGTGTGTAGATGCAGCTTATCGCTGCTCTCAGGTGTAGCCTCATGGCACAAGGAAGTAACATCTGACTTGAAACTGTGGCCATACAACCTCAATCTCGCTGGACGAGTTGAGATTACTCTGTGTTCCACCGAACACTCTAACGGATCCGAAGGAGACCGCTGAGCAATCCGCATCTTCATCCATTTGCCTGCAGAAGTGAAGAGATAAAAGATTTCTCTTCCATCTTCAATGAAGTCGATGTTGCTGATTTCTCCGCCAGCCCGCCGAGAATCAGCAGACGTACCGCCCACCGACAGAGCGAGGAAACGGCCTCCCGTCATCACCCGAGCCTCGAGGAACCGAGTCGGAGTCAAAGGACGGATGAACACATATTCGTCTGCGTCCTCATACGATTCAAGTAAGAGGTTTACGTCTGGGCAGAGATAGAATATTATAGTGTGTTATTCTTGTGTATCAAGGTTATTGCTTGTACAGTTTACGGACCGCCGAGTCCGCTCATTGCTGCTAATAATACTCAAGGTATTACTGTAATGTACTGTTATCATGAATGAGATCTTCTGTGTTGTAGTCCAACCACACTGGACTGTTGTGTATTTCCGCCATCAAGTGTGAGACCGGCACACTGAGTTTATCCATTAAAGAATCAAAGACCGCGGGGCGGTTTACGAGCCGTCCACCGCGTCTCTGAGTGATAAACTAACAGATGCTTTCTCTCCCACGATTGCGAAACCGGCTTTGGTGCCGCCACTTTAATCTCTCTCTCTCTCTTGTACTAACCACACACAAACGCGACCCCTCACAAACATTCTCGCACACACTTTTGGCTAGTAGATAACTTCATGATAAAGCTCAGCTTTGTCCCTAAGTTATCGTACAAGCAGAGACACGCGGTAAACGGGAAGACGCCATTAGCCGGCTTCTCTCCGCCCACATTCACGGCCATATTCTCTGGCCAGAAATCCCGCATGGTGTACTCTCCACAAGAGTCACATCCGACATTTGTGCGCGTCCCTCCTTACACACACACACACACACACACACACACACCCATTCTCTCTCACACACACACACACCTTCCTCTCATGTGTTATAGGCTTATTTTGGTTACCATATCTAATCATGTCACAGTTTAGTTTGTAGTTGTAAGTCGGAAGTTTATTGACTGCATTGTATTGATTATTAATTGATACAACTGCATCAATAAACTTTGTTATATTTCAAATAGAAGTGTATTGGTTTGTTTTGTAGACACCTGTGTCAAATGCTGACAGGGGGTGTCAGTGCTTGGATTCAAGCCTTCATTGTTTCTTTTTGAAAATCGATATTCTTCGGATGTTGATTTTCCTAAGAGAACAATCTAATATTGAGACTGTTATACTATCTGGTTATTAGTCCCTGATTCCAGGGTGGTGCCCCGGCGATATTAATCCTCATTAATATTCTATTGATTTTTGATAATTGATAATTATCTTTGATGATTGTTGAATTTGAAGGATCAATAAGCTAGTGTTATTTTTAATCAGTGTTTCATCGATGTTAATAATTAATGATTATCTTTGATAATTGTTGATTTAAAGGATTAAAAAAAGCTAACATTGATTCTCATCAATGTTCTATTGATTTTAATAATTGATAATTATCTTTGATAATTATTAATTATTGCTAATAACCAAACCCACTCTTGAACGTTGCGCACTACATTTAATGGTGCGCCGTGTGAGGTTTTAATGAGTTAGATTCTATTATTTAATTTAAATATTAATTAATAACTAAAGAAATAATTATTAATTATTTCTGATAGTAACACTGATCTAAACAACCAGTAGAACCTACAGGACACAAATGGACAGGGAAAAACTTTACCACCAGGCAAATCATTTACTAAAATCATGCTCACCCCTCAAAAGGAAGCCGTGAACGCACACCAATTTTCACAGGACCTGTGATGAGACCAGATTTTAGGTGAACGATATGTAAAGGCACTGAAATGCAGCCCAATATAACACCGCGAATCAGTACATTTGTGCCAGTGTATGACTCTGACAAGAAAGGTAGCATGCTCTCCAGAATTAATGATTGTGCTGCCCCCATATCCCTCAACATCACAATCGGTTTGAACACAGTGTCTTTCGAAAGAGCTATAGAAAGAGTCATCAGACAATCAGCGATCAGACTAGGGCTGAAACGATTAGTCAAAGTTATCGACAACGTCGACAAAAAATAGTTGATAACAATTTTCATTGTCGAATAGTTATTTGATCTCATTTAACGTAACATGAAATCATATGAAACTAATGATGCGCACAATAGCAGCACTTCAGCTCACGCCTGATTGAGAGGAAGAAAACACAGCTCAGCTAGAGTCCAGATGCACTCTAAACTTTCCAAACAGCTTCAGGTGATATAGATTGCAAAGTATGAGGGAATTATACAAAACTACAAAATAAGTAAATACAGAAGCACTCTCATTGTGGAATAAGAGGAGCTGGAGCTGCCGCTCCGCTGAAGCAAAACTTGCATGTCGAGCATCTTTAAAGGAAACACCCCGGAATTACATCTTTAATGCAGTTATATTTAATGTGTTATAGCTTTATTAAAGATCAGATAATAATGAAGCAGGTCATGTAAATAACTACAATCTCCGAAACTGGCATTTCTCTGTGCGGTCAGCGCCTCTTCTATGAGTTGCACGAAGTGTCCCGATCTAAGGATTGAAACTGCACCCAGCTGATGCACACTCTGGCGAGGGGACGCTCGTCCCTCGAGTGTGCGCGCGCGCTTGCTGCAGCTAGAATATAACGTGATGGCTCGCGACTTATTGTATCATAATATACACTGATCAGCCACAACATTAAAACCACTGATGAGTGAAGTGAATAACATTTATTATCTCGTTACAATGGCATCTGTCAAGGGGTGGGATATATTAGGCAGAAAGTGAACAGTCAGTTCTTGAATTTCATGTGTTGGAAGCAGGAAAAATGGGCAAGCATAAGGATCTGAGTGACTTTGATGGGCCAGATTGTGATGGCTAGATGACTGGGTCAGAGCATCTCCAAAAGAGCAGAACTTTCTTGGCATCACGCATCTCCGCAAGGTTGAGCCAAAGGTGGCGCTCTTGGACCCGTGGGCATAAATGCACTGCTATGGTGCGCTCTACCTGGGGAAGCTCGACATATCCCTTAGCCTCTCCGCTGTCAAGGGTAGTCAGAATGGACGATCCTGCAAAGCATGTACGGGCAGTAAATGTGCCTTCCATGACTTCGTTAGCTCCTCATGCACTTCTGGAAAGAAAGGCACCAGGGCGGGGCACGGCCATGAGTTGCGCTTCGAGCCCAGAAACAAATCATCCAGCTGTGAATGCTCAGGGCAGGGTGGAGGGTTCCACTTCAGCCCAATGTTCACAGCACGGCTGCCATCTCAGTGTCTTCCTCATCCTGTGCTCTACCCCCTGTGGGCGGGAGCTCAGAAGATTCGTCCACTTTTGATAGCAGAAGCCCACCCTCCGATGCTGCGACTGAAAGCTCATCCTCGTCACGAGCCGCGAACAACACATTAAACCCGCCCTGAGGCAGACCGCCTGCATCGCTCAACAGCTCATCCGGACAGAACGAGCGTGCTGGGGGATGGGAGGTCCGCGGGGGCTGAGCCAGCAGAAACGCTCCCATGTCCACATCCAGATCACCCGCGGTGCTTGCCGACCTGGCTGGCTGAGTGTCAGCCCAGGACGGACCAGGTTGGGGAGCAGCCGCGGTGGCTCCTTGCTTCATGAAGAAGGAAGTGAGCAACGACCGCAATGTTCTCATGGGCATGTTCTCGCAATAAGAACACAACCCTTCCAAGAAAGCCTCCTTGGCGTGCTGGCGCCCCAGTAGCTCAAACACGGAAGGACATCTTTAAAAAGACGGCAAGCATTTGCGCGAGCTCTTTTAGAGAAAATATACTCTTTTGAATATACTCTTTTAGCACCTGCAGACTCAGGCTGCCGAAGTGCCCAGAAGAAGCACCACACTCGACCGTGCGAGGGTGACTGCTGATATGCGCCGTATAAAATCCAGCAGCGTAGCAAGAGGTGAGAGGATGAACACACAAGCATTCAGCTCGGAAGAAAAAATCTGAATGAGTGATGCATCTTTTATACCCGTATGTCCGGGGCAGAGAGTGGCATGCAAATTCAACTCGCCAATTTTCATTGGCCTTTTCTATTTTAAGCAAAGGTGATTGGGGCTCTCAAGATCGAACCCCTAGTGTCACTACATCGACACAACATCGAGTGAGTGACAGACAGGGAACACTTGATAACAATAGGATTTTTTGCAGTTAATTTTTTACTGAATTAAACTTAATAAAACGTTTTTTTTTCCTTTAATTCAGTGATGTCATTTAGAGGTATTTTTAAAAGATGATTGTTAGCAAGCATGTTTAATACAACCTTTTAAGTCAGGCACAAGCTGAACCGTTGGTTAAAAGTTAACGATTAATTGTTGCAATAATCGCCCGAATAGTTGAATAATCTTTCTATTAATCGTTAGATTAGTCGATTATCAAAATAATCATTAGTTGGAGCCCTAGATCAGACACAGATGTTGCCTGCACAAAAGCTATAATCTTGGGTTTACTAGCGGAATTTTTCTGCCGCTCTTCTAAACTCTTCTAAAGTGGGTGACAGAGTAAACATAACCAAATCAAACTCCATATTCACTAATATGGAGACTCTCCTCCCCCACTCAAAGTTCAAAGCAGCCAAACAAACTAATATATAAGACATTATGTCTCTTGTTTGTTGAAATGTGAACGAGTTGTCCAATTATTAATCAACAAAAGGAAAGACGAGTTTCTAATTTTTACACAATGAAGGACAAGACGAGACCCCAATTGTTACATTCCACCCCAGTCTAGGGTTGGTAAGGAAGTAAAAAAAACGTAAGAACGAGGAATTTCTCTTCTACTGACCCAGCACTGCACACAGACCACCACATAGAGGAATCAAAAACAAGTATCTTTATTCATAAAAAAATTTTGAGAAGCAACAATCTTTAGGAGGAGGCCAGGCCAAAAAAAAAAAAAAAAGGATTTACTTGTTACAAAAAGGAGTGGTAATTAACCTTTTAAAAGAAAAGATAAATAAACAACAAAACTCTTACCTCGACTGCCTGACTAGCATCAAAACAGGAGAAAACAGTGAATACTAACATAAATGGCACCTTCCTCCCTACAGCTTCCAAAAAAAAAAAAAAAAAGTAACTTAAATGTTTACTAGTTAGCAAGCTAACCATAACACCCAGTAAGGGGAAAAAACATTTAGGAAACAAAAAGAAAACTTTTCAGGAGTAGATGAACATGTAACAATAAACATCTAACAACAGTCTACCGTTCAACGTTTGGTAACACCCTCACAACAGCATACAACATTAAAGCAACACAAGGTCTAGAGCAGGAGAAAAGAGAGTTCTCCTGTGATAGCTTTCCTCCCAGCTTATATCTGCCGTCTCTCCCTTCAGCAACCAACCCATGCCATTGAGCACCTTAGTGATGATTGGCACAGCTATTTTAAATTAGATCGGCTGAAGCAAAGAGAGAAAGAAAAGAGAGAGAGAAGAGCAACAAGAAAACAACACAAACCAACTGCACAAAACATTCCACAATGTCAAAATTCTGTAAATCATATTCAGATACATACAGATGCATAATGAATAAACAATTAAATATACGTCAGAAGAGAAAGGATGAGAAAAGAGAGCTGGTTAAATTAATTGATCTGAAATAAAACAGATTAAACAAGGCTAAAATTGCCATTTGTGGCCAAGTAATGTCTTTTCAACAGTCATTCAAATAATTTATATATAACTGGGCGTTAAAATGATTTATTGCACACACACACACACACACACACAGATGAGAAACAAACTATATGATGATTAATAATATTTAGGTACAGTGCGGCTTGAACAGCAGGTCTGGATATTGTGAGACATGTACCAGCAACGCAACTGTATTTTTGAAATAAGGAAAGAACTTAACTGCCCATATTTAAAATTGACTATGAAAAACATACAAAAGCAGACATGGCAACACTGACTTTAACATTCTAACACATTTTAAGTGCTGTTTTGTTCACAAGGTGGCAGCACACTGCAACTGTTGCACAGTGGAAAGTCAACTGGAGCAAGCTTGACTGTATATCAGTTAAAGTACAGTATGTATTTTGCTCTCATCAGCCAATTCAGTATACAGTAGAAGTGTGCATCTTATGTTGTAGTAAAGATGAAAATTACCCCCAGGGTCTTCCCCGGTCCTGGCCAAGCCATGGTCACAGTGACAGTGACTGAAGCTGAGGAGCGTGTCTCTCCCCGGCTTGACAACTTGCCCTGGGCCCCTGGATGTGCAGTTTAAACAGGGGGTATGATGATTTATCCTATCAGGAGCAGGTGAGCTCCATACTCTCACTGTTAGTGACATAAGCTGAGGTGGGTGGCACCCCTCGGCTTGAAGCAGTGCACCAAGGGCCTGGATGAATGAACAGCAGTGAAAAAAATGACTAAGTCAATGCATTGGAAGCAGGTGTGCTCCAGGGTCACAGTGACTGAAGCCGGGGAAAGCGAGGTTCCCCGGCTTGAAAACATGCCCGAGCCCCCTGGATGGTCAGAAAAGCACTCCTTAGTGGATTCCAACTTCCATGGCCACCGTCCTGCTGTCTATATCAACCAGCACCTTTTCTGGGTCTGATGAGCATCGGCATCGGGCGCCTTAACCAGTGTTTGGCGAAAAACAAAAATTGTTTTCCACACTGGTGAATACAGAACAACTTGGAAGAAATTGTGTGTATATATCAGGGATTGTGCACATAGTGTTGTTTATTGCTGTGAACGAGCTTCCTTCTCGAGGGAGTTTAGATGCGGTGGACTCCATGGGAGAGAAAAGTGGTGGTCTTTTTTTAGCCATGCTAGATTACACTGAAAAAAGACAAATAATTTGCAAAAGCATTCAGCACAATCACATGTAATGCCACATATATGTCCCACGACATACAGAACCAGATCATGTCTTTAATGAGTGAGATTGTCACAGAGGAAATTGTGAAAGATGTTGATGATTCATGGTACACTTTGAAAATGATGGAACTAAAGACCAAACTGGATGCGAAAACATTTTTGTTGTAGTGAGATATGTTGATGACAGTCACCATGTGCGAGAGACATTGCTGAAAATCACTACAAGTAACCAATGTGATGCTTTGACTCTAACTGATCTTGTTATCTCAGAACTTACTAACACTGGCCTTAGCCCTGACAAGATTTTAAGTCAGTGTTACGACATGTCTAACGTCATGTCCGGAAAACACGGAGGAATGCAGAAATGATTGCAAGATAAATTAAATTGTGAAGTGCTCTATGCGCATTGCTTTAATAACCAGCTACATTTGGTGGTGGTAAATGCAATGTCATGTGAGGGAGCGATAGAGTAATTTTTCAATGTGTGTAGTTCCCTTTACAAATTTTTTTGGAAACCCACTGTGGCTGCACAATACACTTGAGAAAAACTGAAAAGACTGCTTGATCAGAGATGGACTGGACACCTCGCTACAGTGTCAGTCATAGTAAAATCTGATGACAGCATCGCCGAGATGCGCCGTGAAATCTAATCTACTCGCTCATATAGCACAGATGTCAGACTTGAGGCTACAGGCTTACTGAAAGCAGTAACAGAGCCACGCTTCAGGTTCATAGCTTATATGACCTACAAAATCCTGGGCCTCCTTGATCCTCCTAACAAGTTACTGCAATCTGAAGCTACTGATCTGTACACCAGTATCCAACTAGTCTGCAGCACGTCTGAATGCATTGAACATCTGCGATGTGATGCAGAGTTTGACAAGGTGTGGAATGAATGCCAACAGGTATCAAACACTCATGCCACACCATCTACAAGTAAACGACAGAGACTCATGAACAAAACAATGCAAGATTGTGTGACTGAAAGCACAGTGGGTCAACACGATGGAGATAAAAGTGAGTGCAAACATCTATTTTTTTGCACTTTGGATGTCGTGCTGGGGGAAATGTCACTGCAATTTAGCGAAAGAAATGTGCAGCTGGTAGAGGCTCAGTGTGCTATGGACACTAACAGCCCATTTTTTTCTGGAGGTGAACAAAATCAAACAACTGCTGCAATTAACAAAAACTGAACCGGTGGAATCAGAGTTCATTGTAGCTTGCAAATTTTTACTGAACGAATGTTCAAACAAAGACAACATCAAGAAATGGATCCCACACACTCTGGAAAAATACTGTGGTGTTTTATCTGCAATGCCAACAGTACTGTTGGGACTGAAACTCGGATTAACATTTGGGGCATTGACTGCAATGTGCGAAAATTCCTTTTCCACACTGAATAAAGTTTTCAGTGAGCACAGACGCAGTATGTTGCACCAGTGAAAAGCTCAGCTTGTCCAATTGGCATTTGAGAAGAACCTGACAAGTTCCAGAAGGAAGGAGAGTGGCATGAAATGCTTCTCAGGAGGTTCAACTCAGCATCTAGGACAACTCTTCTAATGGTAAGCTAAACGTTTATGGCACTGGCAGCCGTGTCAGTATTATGTGGTTTCATGACAGACCTGGTCGCCGTGCCAGTATTGTGCTATTTATTGATGGATGTCTGTCTATCATGTGCGCAAAATTATAATTACGCTATTGTAGGGGTGTGTGTGTGTGTGTGCACGTGTGCACGTGCGTGTGTTGCATACAGAGGCATTGTAGTTGGAGCAGTGGCTTTGTTCGTTTCGTGCAAGTCATAGATTTATGTTGAGGTACGTCTGCCGCCCCCCCCCAAATTAAAATGCCCCCAATTCATATCATCCAGGGGCTGGTTGCACAAGCTATACGTACATTACAACTTAGTCTAGTTGTAGCGTAAATGGGCACTAAGTCACAATATACGCACTACTAAATATTTGAGCGTTGCACCATTAAAACCGAAAGGAGGCAGACCAAAGTGGCATTCAGCTGATCACAATGTATAGTCAGGACATTAATAATGTGAAAAGCTACTATTACAATTTGAAATAAATTTTCAGAACTTCTTAAACTACTTCAAAGAGTTCTCATCAAAAAATCCTCCATGTGCAGCAATGACAGATTTGCAGATCCTTGGCATTCTAGCTGTCAGTTTGTCCAGGTACTCAGGTGACATTTCACCCCACGCTTCCTGTAGGACTTGCCATAGATGTCTTGTTGGGCACTTCTCATGCACCTTCCAGTCTAGCTGATCCCAAAAAAACTCAATGGGGTTAAGATCCATAACACTCTTTTCCAATTAGCTGTTGTCCAATGTCTGTTACTTTGCCCACTCTAACATTTTTTTTTGTTTTCTGTTTCAAAAGTGGCATTTTCTTTGCAATTCTTCCCATAAGACCTGCACCCCTGAGTCTTCTCTTTACTGTTGTACATGAAACTGGTGTTGAGCGGGTAGAATTCAATGAAGCTGTCAGCTGAGGACATGTGAGGCGTCTATTTCTCAAACTAGAGACTCTGATATACTTATCCTCTTGTTTAGTTGTACATCTGGCCTTCCACATTTCTTTCTGTCCTTGTTAGAGCCAGTTGTCCTTTGTCTTTGAGGACTGTAGTGTACACCTTTGAATGAAATCTTCAGTTTTTTGGCAATTTCAAGCATTGCCTTCAATCCTCAAAACAATGATTGACTGACAAGTTCTAGAGAAAGCTGTTTCTTTTTTTTTTTTTTTTTTTTGACATTTTTGACCTTAAATTGACCTTAAGACATGCCAGTCTATTGCATACTGTGGCAACTCAAAAACACAAAGACAATGTTAAGCTTCATTTAACGAACCAAATATCTTTCAACTGTTTTTGATATAATGGCAAGTGATTTTCTAGTACCAAATTAGCAATTTAGCATGATTACTCAAGGATAAGGCGATGGAGTGTTGGCTGCTGGAAATGGGGCCTGTCTAGATTTGATCAAAAATGACTTTTTTCAAATAGTGATGGTGCTGTTTTTTACATCAGTAATACTTTGTGATCAGTTGAATGCCACTTGGGTGAATGAAAGTACCAATTTCCTTCCGAAACAGCAAAATCTGTACATTATTCCAAACATTTGGCCACCAGTGTATACCATTCTACAATAAACATTAGTTTTACACAATTTACAAAACTAATATACACATAATTACACACAACACAATATACAAATAATAACATACAATGTACAGTATACAATACACACAATATAGAATATACAGTATACAATAAAAATAATATATATAAAATATACAGTAGGTTGTATGGTGTTGTATAACCATTCAGGCTGTTAGTTGATAGTCAGTTGCCAGTGTGTTGTTAAGAGAAAATATAATTTATGACAGTCCAGTGTGAGATTAATAAAGTGCAGTGCTGATGTACTATATATTGATCATGACAGATTCAATAAAAAGTTAAAAGTCTGATCGCTTGGGGGAAGAAGCTGTCGTGAAGCCGGCTGTTGCTGGTCCTGATGCTGCGATACCGCCTGCCTGATGGTAGCAGTGAGAGCAGCCCATGGCTAGGGTGGCTGAAGTCTCTGATGATTCTCCTAGAGGGAGGGAAGCTCACCTCCGATGATGTGTCTGGCTGTTCGCACCACTCTTTGCAGGGCTTTGCATTTGAGGGCAGTGCTGTTGCCGTATCAGGCAGTGATGCAGCCAGTCAGGATGCTCTCTACAGTGCTGGTGTAGAACAGTGTGAGGATGCGATGGTTCATTCCAAACTTCTTCAGCCGTCTCAGGAAGAAAAGGCGCTGGTGATCCTTCTTCACAATGGCCTCTGTGTGGATGGACCATGTGAGTTCCTCAGTGATGTGGACACCGAGGAACTTGAAGCTGCTGACCCTCTCCACCAGTGCTCTTGATTGATGGTGATGGGGCTGTGTTCTCTCTCTTTTCTCCTGAAGTCCACCAACAGCTGCTTGGTCTTCCTGACGTTGAGGGAGAGGTGTCAGACTCCAGCATGTCAGAGTGTGCACCTCCTCTCTGTAGGCTGTTTCATCATTGTCAGTGATCAGACCTACCACTGTCGTATCATCAGCGAAGTTGATGATGGCATTGGAGCTGTGTGTTGCTACATAGTCATGTGTGTACAGGGAATACAGGAGTGGGCTGAGAACACAGCCCTGCAGGGCTCCAGTGTTGAGGGTCAGTGGTGAGGAGATGTTACTGCCCATTCTGACCACCTGGCATCTGCCTGACAGAAAGTCCAGGATCCAGCTGCACAGCAAGCTGATTAAGCCCATAGCCCGGAGTTTCACATCAAGTTGTAGGGCACTATGGTGTTGAATGCTGAGCTGTAGTATACAAACAGCATTCTCACATATGTGTTCCTTTTTTCAGGTGGGAGAGAGCAATGTGTAGTGTAAGTGCAGTGGCATCATCAGTGGAGCGGTTGTTGCGGTAAGCAAACTGCAGTGATTCAAGTGAGGCAGGAAGCACAGAGCAAATGTAATCTCTGATTAGTCTCTCAAAGAATTTGCTGATGATGGGAGTCAGAGCAACAGGACGCCAGTCATTTAAGCAAGTGATTTTGGATTGCTTCAGTACAGGCACAATGGTGGATGTTTTAAAGCATGTGGGGACCACAAACAAGGAGAGGGAAAGGTTGAAAATGTCTGTAAAAACACCAGCCAGTTGGTTTGTGCATGCTCTGATGACATGGCCAGGAATACCGTCTGGACCCATGGCTTTATGGATATTCACCCGTTGGAAGGATCGGGTTACATCCGCTACAGAGACGGAGAGTGAACTAACCTTTGTAGCTTTGGCCACGAGAGCTCTCTCCTTGAGGGTGGTGTTTTTTCCCTCAAAATGAGCATAAAACATGTTTAGCTCATCCGGGAGAGAGGCAGCGGTGTTCACGGCAGAGTTTTTATTCCCTTTGAAGTCTGTGATGATATTAATTCCCTGCCACATGCTTCTAGAGTAGGTGGTGTTGAACTGTCCTCCAATATTGTCCCTGTACTGGCGTTTGACTGCTCTAATAGTTTTGTGTAGTGCATAACGTCCTGGTTACTTTCGTAACCTCCGTTCCCTGATGGAGGGAACAAGACGTTGTGTCGATGTAGTGACACTAGGAGTCACACTTGGGAGCCCCAAACACCTCTGCTTTTTTGAAAAAAGGCCAATGAGAATTGGCGAGTGGAATTTGCATGCCACTCCCCCAGACATACGGGTATAAAAGGAGCTGGTATGCAACCACTCATTCAGGTTTTAAGCTGAGGAACCAAGACCAGGTTCCAGCCATTTCAGCAGGTAGTTCAGTGTTGTGGCAAAAGGGACACAACGTCTCATTCCCTCCATCAGGGAATGGAGGCTGTGAAAGTAACCAGGACGTTCCCTATCTGTCACTCACTCGACGTTGTGTCGCTGTAGTGACACTAGGGGTCACTATACAAAACACCACAACTAGCTGAACTGTATTACGTGAACTGGCGGTGTGTGACGGGCAGACTGCTGTGTGCCTCATAGCCAGCGCACCAGGCTGTCACATAACCTCCTCCAATGCACTTTTCCCTCTTTTTTCTCCCCAAAAAGAGTGTAATTTGTTAACTGACTGGGTACCACTTGCGCATAGTGCCTTTCCCCTCCCTTGAGGTGAAGATGTGCGCTCTTGACTCCCAGTCGTGTTCACAGACTGTGATCCCTGGATGACTTTCCTCCTTAGCCCTCTGGCAGTTGAGTTGAGCCCTCCAGCCCAGTGCGTGCACTAATGAAACCCTGTACTGAGCAAGGTGCTCCACATGTGCTGGTTCCCCGAAGGCGACCCCATGTGATATCTTCCGCAAAATCGTTTCCCTGTCGGTAAACTGCATCTTCCTTGGGCAGAGACCCCTCTGCCCCCAGTCGCCATGCTCCATTGAAACTCCTCCCCCTTTGGGTAGGACCTACCATGGGACCTCTCCACATGACATACTTCTGACAAAACTTGGTAAGACCATGTGACGTATTCCACTCAAAATACCCCCCCCTTTTTGAGCGGGGTGTGGTCTCCGTGGGGAGCGTGAGATCCGAGAACCATGTCAGGGTGGGCCAGTAGGGTGCTACTAGGATGATCTGCTCCTCGTCCTCCCTGACCTCGACCGAATCGACTCCAAATCAGCTGGACCACCTGAGGGTGGAGTCTACACTCTCCCCTGAGGGTAACCTGATGTGACAGCGTGTCCGCTGTGGTGTAGCAACTTGAGGCACTGCTGACTCCAGAGGAGGAGACGGCGGGCGAGTTGTGTCATGCAGTGGGAGCGTAGACCACCTTGGCAGTTGATGTATGCTACCATCGCTGTGTTGTCCGTCTGGACCAACACGTGCTTGCCCTGGATCAACGGCCAAAATTTCCGCTCTAGGCAGTTGATGTGCCAACACAGCCGCGGGCCAGTCAGGAGCCGGCGGCTGTGTGCCCATTGCATACGGCGCCCCAGCCCGTCTTGGAGGTGTCTGTTGTAACCACAATGTGCCTGGAGACCTGCTCTAGGGGAACCCCTGCCCGTAGAAATGCAAGGTCGGTCCAAGGGCTGAAGAGGTGGTGACAGATCGACGTGATGGTCACGCAATGTGTCCCGCGGCGCCATGCCCATCTCGGGACTCGAGTCTGAAGCCAGTGCTGAAGCGGTCTCATATGTATCAACCCGAGCGGTGTGGCCGCTGCTGAGGATGCCATATGCCCCAGGAGCCTCTGAAAATTTTCAGTGGAACTACTGTTCTCCGTCTAAATGCCTTCAGAAAGTTCAGCACTGACTGTGCGTGCTTGTTTGTGAGGCGCACTGTCATCGAGACTGAGTCCAACTCCAAACCGAGAAAAGAGATGCTCTGAACCGGGGAGAGCTTGCTCTTTTCCCAGTTGACCCGAAGCCCCAGTTGGCTGAAGTGCCGGAGCACAAAGTCCCTGTGTACGCACAGCAACTCTCGAGAGTTTGCTAGGATTAGCCAGTCTTCAAGATAGTTGAGGATGCAGACGCCCACTTCCCTTAGCGGGGCAAGGGCTGCCTCTGCGACCTTCGTGAAGACGCGAGGGCACAAGGACAGGCCGAAGGGGAGGACCTTGTACTGGTACGCCTGGCCTTCGAAGGCAAACCGCAGGAAGGGTCTGTGTCGAGGTAAGACTGAGATGTGGAAGTACGCATCCTTCAGGTCCACCGCCGCAAACAAATCTTGTTGCCGGACGAAAGCAAGAATGCATTTTTGCGTCAGCATCTTGAACGGGAGTCTGTGCAAAGCCCGGTTCAGTACTCTTAGGTCCAGGATTAGTCACAACCCACCGCCTTTCTTTGGAACGATGAAGTAAGGGCTGTAGAACCCTTTCTTCATCTCGGCTGGAGGGACAGGCTCTATCGCGCCCTTGTGCAGAAGGGTAGTGATCTCCGCACGCAAGGTAGCGGCATTCTCACCCTTCACCGAGGTGAAGTGGACGCTGCTGAACCTGGGCGGGTGCCTGGCGAACTGAATCGTGTAGCCGAGTCAGACGGTTCGGGTCAGCCATCATGACGGGTTGGAAAGCACGAGCCACGTGCCCAAACTCCGGGTGAGGGGGACCAAGGGAATGATCACGTTGGACATACTGGCGGGTGGGGCCTCGCAGCAGGGCCGAACTCGAGGTGCCACGTCGAGGGGATTCGAGCCCCCGTGGCCGTGCTGAGTCCAGGGATATCGAAGCACTTACCTGGCTCCCGCCGCCCACCATAAGATTGGCCAAGGAGGGGGGAGGAGTCTCGTTCCCGTAGTCCACCGGACCCAATCTCGCGTGGGCATGTTTGTGCCACAGCTGGGCGCACAGGGGCAGGGGGACTGCCGCTGGAGCACCATACATGCAAAGATGGGACAGTGGACGGTGGTCGTGACGACAGCCGTGCGCACCGGACATGTGACGAAAACCACTCTTTTGTTGAATTTTTGGGTACCGCAGCCTCTTGGACATGTGCCGAAATTAAATGAAAACGAAACAAAGGATTCTCCTCCTGGCCCTCCACCGGGGGATGGAGTGGTCTGCTCACCAGCTCCAGAGAAGCGGGTCTCCTTGCCCCTGGGTCACCTGTCTCAGGGGCGCTTCGAAGCCTTCCTCGGGTTCTTAGCGGCCGGCTGTGAGACGGGTGGCGTCTGCTTCCTGCACTGGGCTCCACGCCGGGGCCGGGCCACGGGGGCGGGCTATGGCAGAGCCGGTGTTGTTGTTGCAGGAGGATGCCCTTGGCAATGAACAGATGGGGTGCGGGGTTTTGAGCCGCATAGGCCAACCTGGGAGATGGGGGCATCAAGGAACCAGCACTGGATCATTCTGAGGGTGGATCCTTCCTGTTTCAGTTTCTGCCTGTAAGCGGGCAGAAGGAGAATGGAAGAGTGGTCCGATTTGCCAAATGGTGGGCGGGGGAGGGATTTGTAGCCATCCCGGAAGGGAGAGTAGCATTGGTCCAAAACCCGGTCCCCTCTTGTGTTGCATATGATGTGTTGGAAGTATTTCGGTGTGATTGACTTGAAATTGGCTTTTAAAGTCCCCGGTCACAATGTACATGGCTTCAGGATGCGTGGTTTCCTGCTTACTTGTACTCTCATACAGTTCCTTGTGTGCCCGGTCTGTGTCAGATTGTGAGGTATGTTCACAGCTGTGATAATGACCGCTGTGAATTTCCCTGGTAGTCAGTATGGCTGACACAGAAACATGAGGAATTCCAAATCAGGAGAGCAGAAAGACTTGATAGAATGTACATTTCTCTGATCACACCAGGATTTGTTGATCATAAAACATACACTGATTTTACCTGAGAGGTCTTTCACTCTGTCTGCTCGGTGCACTGAGAACCCTACGGGTTTGATGGCTGAGTCTGGAATCTCCGCAGATATCCAAGTTTCTGTAAGGCAGATAATGCAGCAGTCCCTAGTCTCTCGTTGGAAAGACATCCACGGTCTAAGCTCGCAGAGCTTGTTGTCTAGAGACTGAACATTTGCCAGTAGAATGCTGGGTAGCGGGGGTCGATTTGCACGACGTCTTAGTCTGACAAGAACGCCGGCTCTCCTTCCCCTTTTCCGGCTATGCTTACGTGGTTGGGCAGCCAAGACAAAGGGCTCCGCTGTTGTGTTTGAAAACAGCAGGTCGACATTGAGGAATTTAAAGTCTGGTTTTCAGTGTGCGATTGAAGAACCAATGTCCAAAAGTGTTTGTCTATTGTAGGCAATAAGGCAGACAACATTCTAGGTGGAAAAAAAAAACTGCAACATTGGGTCGGAGCTCGCAGCGCAGCGGTCATACTCTGCTCCATCTTGGCTCTAGCAAATGTAAATTTTCTTACATTTGCATAGACACAGTAACATACAGTACAATACTGGCATATCGACAGCATCTAAAATGTAATAACGTTATGTATGAACAACTTTAGAGACATACAAATACATGCAAATACAAATAAAATGCATTTACGAATGATTATTGAATCCATGAACATTCAATTCACTTAATTAAATGGTTGATTTTATTTATATAATCAATGAGATAAATTAACATTCAACGCCATCACATATATTTTAAGCATTTAACTAATTTGACAATTTAATGATTTCTTTCTGTTCTGTGTGAACTCGTTTTAAAGGATTATCACTTTAACCAACACCAAACTTTAATGATGAAATCAACCTATAACCAACACTAAAATTATAAAATGAATAAAAATTATTAAATCATTTAATTATTTACGCAGCACAAATTTTCAGTTTGTTTGCCATGGGATACAAAAGGAGTTATGGAGCACCATAAAAAAATAAAAAAGTAATCTATTTTATTTGTGCAATATAATCCAAGTCTTCAGATGTCACGATAGATCTGTGTGAAGAACAGACCCAAATTAAAATCTTTCAGGGGGTATTTGCAATTGGTCACTTCATGCGTTTTTACTGATCAGATTGCTATCCAGTTAAATAAGCACATTCCACTTCTGTGATTATGCTAATGCCGGGCAGTGAATTTAAAAGATGTGATTTATTATTTGATTCCAAGAGACTTTGGCCAGTGTGCGTGTGTGCCTGTGTGTATGCACATATTTTTCCCCTCTGGGCTTGTCGTATGTTAAATACGTCATTCACGTCAGCTGCCTTTATTGTGAGTGTTTAGTTAGTTTCGTCAGGGATCTGCATCAAATATATGAAGAAAAAAGTTCTGTCTCTTTGTAACAGTTCATGGATGGGCAAGGAGGAGGCAGGAACCGGCTGAACAGTAAAGTTTTAATGAGAAACTCAACTTAAAACAAATGTAAACAGACACATAAGCAACGCGGCTGCGTGCGTCTCTCTTGAACCGGCTTCTCCTGCTGCACTTTATCTTGCTCTCCCGCTGATCAGCTGATTCAGCGCCGGCCATGCTCCATCACGGCCCGGCCATGCCCTCCTCCTCATCACACTCCTCTCCCGCCCAATTTAGGCTGAGATGCTGCCATTCCAGCTGTTCTGTCAGCCGATGGTCCATCCCGCCTCCTGCGAACCTGGGGGAGAGACGAGGGGAGGCGAGGGGAGAGGGAAAGGAAGCGGAGACACAGAGAGAGAGAGAAAGGAGAGAGAGAAGAACTTGCTCGCCAGCTCCCGGATGCGCTGTCACCTGGTCCTCAATCCTCCCCTGGTGGACGGCAGCGAGTCCTCCGGCCCCTGGCGGACAGAACCGCTCCTCCCCTTCTTAGCAGACAGCCGTGGTTCCTACGGCTCTTGGTGACCGGGAGAGACCCCTCCGTCCCCAGGCAGACGGCCGCAGCTGCACCCCTGGCAGATGGCAGCGGCGAAGACTCCGCGACGACGCATCCCTCCTCCCTCCTGGGTTTCAGCACCACTGTAACCGTTTATGGATGGGAATGGAGGAGGCGGGAACTGACTGAACAGTAAATAAAGTTTTAATGAGAAACTCAACTTAAAATAAACGTAAACAGACACATATGCAACGCGGCTGCATGCATCTCTCTCTCTCTTGAACTGGCGTCTCCGGCTGCCCTTTATCTTGCTCTTCCACTGATCAGCTGATTCAGCGCCGGCTGTGCTCTATCACGGCCTGGTCATACCCTCCTCCTCCTCACACTCTCCTACAACGTACATCCATTTCATAACTTGTTATTATTTATTGCACAATGCGAGCCCTATGCAAATACTCAGTAACAGCTGACATAGCGCTGTTTGGGCACTGTAACATTTATATGAACAGCCATATGCATTTGCACTTGAGTCTCATCTGAAATGTGTCACAAACCACCTTCTGAAGTGACCAAGTGAAAATACACCCTTATTCAATGTTCTCTGCCTCAAACCGCTGTAGGAGCTGTAAAAGCCATAACAGTCAACTCCCACACTGATTTCAAAACACCAAAATTGCTGCCTATAGAGGTGTTACGACATGATGTCACATTACCTGCGACCGAAAAAAATATATACTGCATTTGATTAAGTTAATCAAAGTGATCCATATTCCGTCCGAATCAACTTACCTCTCTGCCGGTAAAAAATTATGTTCCCTAAGTATGCATTCCAAAGCTTGAACATGATGTTTCCTCAGCTCCCATGGGATTATGGTAGAATAAAGTGTCCAGTCGATCCGTACTTCAGAATCTTGCCACAAATGGAAGCATAAGCGGTAGAAGAATCATGATCTTTACACTTTCATTCAATCAGGCATCTTTTCCAAATGCAATCCAGACTCTGCTTTATAAGCTCACACTGCTGCATTTCTTCACTCGTAATGCCTCGTTGTTTTCACTCAACGTGCATGCGAGTGAGACACACAATCATATCACACGCTATGCTGCTTTCCAAGCAACATTCACTTCATTTTGAATTATGCATCGTGGTCTACTCACCGTGATGTTCACGTCCCTCATCACAGTTGGTCTTCATCAGGATAATACACTAAGTTATTCATCTGTTCTTCTTTTGGGGAAACAATCGTCAATGCATATAGCTGGTGGTTGTTGGTGTCTAGGATTTCTGCTATCAATGTTCTCAGTTCTTTGTTCATCACATCCCTTATACTGTATCTATATTCATGCAATATTTTAGAGTGCTCAGTTCTCACCGATCATGTTAGGTGATTTCTGTATTTCATTAACAGCACAATGCATTTGCTGCGCTAATACAAGAAATAATCAAATCAAAACAAGGGGGTACTAATTCATACATCACTGTTATGTTTTGTTCCGTTCACAAGTCATTCTTGTATCTTGCAGTGTAAGATTTGCAATATTTTGGGTTAATATAAACTAATCATTCTTTTATTAGTGATAGGACTTGAAGCTTCCTAACACTGGGGCTTTATCACATACATTTGAAATTCCAAAGCTCCATTACTCAAGTTCTGCATACAGTTAAATTTGCATCTGCTGGTCAAAGCAATCTCCCATTAATGCTCTTTATGTTATCTTAACAACGGAATATTTTATTTTAAATTACCAATGCAATTTAGTCATTTTGTTCCATTCTCTATATATGTGCTTTTGGTCGGGGAAGTAGCATTTAGTAGCAGGTATGTATTTGCATTAACCTTTGCTGGATTATCACTTCTTTTGAAGCAGATACCGAATATTCAGTTAACTGAAGCTTCACATGTCAGTGATTATGCATATGTGTTGTTGGTTTGACACAGGCTTCAACAAAGTCTCAGAATCAAACATCACATCATTATTCACATTTACATATTTGCCTTTTGATCAGTATCTTATGGCATTCGCCAGTGCCTTCATCTTTCAGTCGTCTATGATTTCAAATAGTAAGATTTCAATTAGTAAGAACCACTTTTGAACCAAGGCATTTTTCATTCCTTAACTTTCATTAATTGATATGCTTTGACCTTATTGTTTACTTTTCATATGATATCGTAGTTAAATTCCTGGATTTTTTTTCTTTCCCTTCTTCTGGAACACCACTCTATGATATTACAGTTCACGTGTCATTTTCCCTTTGTTCTCTGGTAAGTGCATCTATGCTCGCTCCTTTCACAAGGGCCATACACAACGCAAATCATAAATCCTTTTGTCTATGCTTCACTGCAATGGTGGTGCTCCTGCTATTAGCTATGTACTTCTTCTAAGCAGTGCAAATGTGCTGTCCAGGTGGCACAAATGTGGCATATCTTTTGGGCCATGCTTCTATGCACCCCACCACACAGCAAATGTGGTTTATAAATGATAAATGTATTTTATAAAATATAAATTTAATTTCCCTTCACATGGCAAAGCATTGTTTATCTTTGCAGGGGTATTGCACAAACAATGCTTGCCCTTATCATAAGGCTGAAATGCAAATGCTGTTTATCCTTGGCAAAAGTTTTGCACAAACAACGTCGCCCTTATTGTAGGGTTCAAACGCAAACAACAGTTGGTCCTTTTGCAGGGGTTTGTACAAGAAGTGTTGCCCTCATCATTGGGCTTAAACAAAACACATTGTTTGTTTCTTCTGAAGGGGTTTGCACAAACTACATCACCCTTATCTTAGGGCTCAACACAAATGTTGTTTGTCCTTTTGCAGGGGTATTGCACAAACTATTGTGGTGATGAGGGTGTGGCTGAGTGACATCAGTGGAGAGTGAGGCCACGAGAGGAAGAAAGGATTGACACCTGTGGGAAATTATCTCTAACAGCTGTTTGTGTTTGCAGTGAGAGCTGAGAGGGATATAAAAGAGCAGTCCAGTTCGCCGGAGGAGGGAGAGAGAGCGACGCACGCAGCAGTCTTATGTGTGTGATTATTGTGCTGAAAAGCAAACATTTGTGTAGAACACTCAAAAGCATTGTAAGTAAAAGATTTACGTCGACTGTTTACCTGGCCCAAAACCAGTTCCTCTGTCCCATGGGCCATTCAACCCTAACCCTCTCCACTCTCCCCCACAGGCTGGTGAATCACTGCCACGGGTATGGATGTGAAGTCTGAGCCAGTCTGCTGGAGCTGCAAGGAACCTGGACATTTCCAGGACCAATGCCCCATGATGGAAGTGGAGACATTGGTCCAGGTCCCCGACGCACCACAGGCTGCCCCCGATTGATCAGGGGTGTACCGGATACCTGTGAGTATTAAGGGGGGTACCTATCAAGGCTTGGTGGATTCGGGTTGTAATCAAACCTCCATTCACCAAAGCTTGGTTCAGTCTGAGGCTTTGGATACAAGCCGGTGGGTGAAGGTAAGGTGTGTGCACAGGGATATCCAAAATTACCCTGTAGTGATGGTCACTATTCAATTTCGGGGACAAAAACATAGTGTCGGGGCTGCGGTAAATTTCCGCCTCACCCATCCACTAATCTAGGGAACGAATTGGCCAGCATTTACTACTTTTTTTTTCACCCCTTTTCTCCCCAGTTTGGAATGCCCAATTCTCAATATACTCTAAGTCCTCATGGTGGCGTAGTGACTCGCCTCAATCCAGGTGGCGGAGGATGAATCTCAGTTGTCTCCGCGTCTGAGACCGTCAATCCATGCATCTTTTCACGTGGTTTGTTGAGCGTGTTACCGTGGAGATGTAGCACGTGTGGAGGTCCACGCTATTCTCCGCAGCATCCACGCACAACTCACCACACGCCCCACCGTGAGTGAGAACCACACATTATAGCGACCACAAGGAGGTTACCCCATGTGACTCTACCCTCCCTAGCAACCGGGCCAATTTGGTTGGAGACCTGGCTGGAGTCACTCAGCATGCCCTGGATTCAAACTCACAACTCCAGGGGTGGTAATCAGCGTTGTAGGGCTTTACTGGTTGTTGAGATCAGTGTTACTATCAGAAATAATTAATAATTATTTCTGTAGTTATTAATCAATATTTAAATTAATTAATTGGATCTAACTCATTAAAACCTCATATGGGACTCCAGTAAATTTAGTGTGCTATGTTTAGGAGCAAGTTTGTTTATTAGCAATAATTAATAATTATCAAAGATAATTATTAATTATTAAAATCAATAGAACATTGATGAGAATCAATGTTAGCTTTTTTTAATCCTTTAAATCAACAGTTATCAAAGATAATTGTTAATTGTTAACGTCGATGAAACATTAATTAAAATTAACACTAGCTTGTTGATCATTCAAATTCAATCAAAGATAATTATCAATTATCAAAAATCTATAGAATATTAATAAGGATTAACATTGACGGGGCACCACCCTGAAATCAGGGACTAATAACCGAATATTAAAACAGTCTCAATATTAGATTGTTTTCTTAGGAAAATCGACATCCGAAGAATATCGATTTTCGGGGAAAAAAACAATGAATGAAGGTTTGAATCCGAGCACTGACATCCCGTCAGCATGACACAGGCGTATGCAAAACAAACCAAAACACTTCTCTTTGTAATATAAACAAAGTTTATTTATGCAGTAATATCAATTAATAATTAATACAATGCAGTCAATAAACTTCCGACTTTCAACTACAAACTAAACAGTGATATGATTAGATATGGAAATAAAAATAATTCTATAACACATAAGGTGTGTGTGTGACAGTGTGTGTGTGTGTGTGTGTGTCAGTGTGGTTAGTGAGAGAGAGAGAGAGAGATGATTCAGTGACAGCCCGAAAGCTGATTTTGAAATAAAGCAGCCGTGTTCATCACTCAGAGACGCGGTTTTACGAGCGGGGCTTGTAAAAGTCCCTTGTTATTTGACTCTTTAATGGATGAACTCAGTTGCTGTCTCACCCACGATGGCGAAAATGCACAACAATCCAATTTGATTGGACCACAATACAGCAAAACAAATTCGTGATAATTAATACCCTGAGTATTAAATTAGCGGACATGGCGGTCCGTAAACTGTACAAGCAAAAACCTTGAAACACAAGAATAACACGCTATAATATTCTATCTCTGCCCAGACGTAACCTCTTACTTGAATCGCATGAGGACACAGGTAGAATGTGTTTTCCTCTGTCCTTTAACTTTGACCCGGTTCCTTGAGGCTCGTGTGATGACGAGAGGTCGTTTCCTCGCGCTGTCGGCGGGCGGTACAGCTGTTGATTGTCGGCGGGCGGTACGGCTGTTGATTCTCGGAGGGCTGGCGGAGAACTCAGAAATGTCGACTTGATTGAAGATGGAAGAGAAATCTTTAATCTCTTCACTTCTGTAGGCCAACGGATGAAGATGCGAATTGCTCGGCGGTCTCCTTCGGATCCGTTAGAGTGTTCGGTTGAACACAGAGTAATCTCAACTCTTCCAGCGAGATGGAGATTGTATGGCTACAGTTTCAAGTCGGACATTACTTCCTTATGCCACGAGGCTGCACCGGAGAGCAGCAAAAAGCTACGTCCGTATTCGGTGAACTAAGTCGCTGGAAGCAACTTTGGAAGCATTTCAGAATTATTTGAAGTCCTGATGATGTCATGTTTGAGGGACGTTCTGTTGTGTGCCTCATCCAATAGGAGTTGAGTGCTCGATCCTTTAGTGAGCAAGGCTTCATGGATTTGTAGTCTGTTTTGGACTCCCTTTGTTAGATTTTGGCGTGATTTTTATCAGTAAAATTTACAACTTAGAAGGAGGGGGCTTGAGGAATGTTTTTGACTGTTAGTCCTGTCTTTGTCTTCTATCTGAATACATGAGGCCCAACAGCGTCAATACTCGCTGAGCTACCCAGGCCCCCCCATTTACTACCTTATTAAGGGGAATGTGTGTGGATGGGTCCTGCAACAAAGAGTATCGGTGTGTGGTGTGCAAGTCGCTGGCTGGGGAGGTGGAGCCAGGGCCGTCTATGCCAGCTCCACATCAGGAGGACATAAGGGAGGGGGAAGTCTTGGCTTCCCCAGCCCATAGAGGATTTCCTGCTGAGGATTTCCCTCTGGAGCAGACGTGAGACAAGACCCGTAAGCACGCCTTTGATCAAGTGAAGGTGATTGATGGTCAATGCCTCCGGCCAGACATTGCACTTGAATATCTGTATTTTTCAATTATTAAGGATCGGTTGTATTGAGTGATGCAGGACGCTCAGACAAAGGAGAATAAAACCAGTTTATTAGTACCGAAGAGCCATCAGGAAATGTTATTCAAGACGGCTCATTATAATCCGATGGCTGGTCACTTAGGGCAGAGAAAAACACTAGACCTTCTGATGGCCCATTTCTATTGGCCAGGCATTTGCAAGGATGTTCTCAGGTGGTGTGCAGCATGCAATGAATATCAGCTGGTGAATCCCGCGGTCACCCCAAAAGCGCCATTGCGCACCCTTCCATTGATCGAGGTCCCTTTCGAAAGAATTGGCATGGACCTTGTCGGGCCATGGGCATCGCTTTGTGTTGGTTCTGGTGGACTATGCAATGCAATATCCGGAAGCAGTGCCTCTGCGCAACATCTCAGCACGTAGTGTTGCAGAGGCACTCTTCAGAATAATCTCCGAGTGGGGATTCCAAAAGAAATCCTCACTGATCAGGGCACAACGTTTATGTCACGTACACTACATGAACTGTACAAATTATTGGAGATTAAGTCGATTCGGACCAGTGTTTACCACCCCCAAATGGATAGCTTGGTTGACAATTTAATCAGACACTAAAGAGTATGATTCATTAGTTCATGCATGAAGATGCTCAAAATTGGGACAAGTTGCTCGAGCCCCTATTATTTGCAGTATGAAAGGTCCCGCAAGCCTCCACGGGGTTCTCCCCATTCGAATTATTATACGGGTGTCGACTGCATGGTGTGCCCGACATCCTATGGGAAAATTAGGAGGAGGGACCTTCAAACAGAAAAAGTGAAATTCAATACATTCTTGACCTGAGAGCAAAACTCCACACATTGGAACAATTAATACATGAGAATTTGCTCCAGGCTCAAGATTATCAAAGCCGGCTGTATAATAGGGGCACTCAACTATGGGAATTTGCACCGTGAGATAAAGATGGGGTGTGGCCGAGTGATGTCTGTAGAGAGCGAGGCCACGAGAGGAAGAACGGCAAGGATTGACACCTGTGGGAAATTATCTCTTACAGCTGTTTATATTTGCAGTGAGAGCTGAGAGGGATATAAAAGAGCAGTCCAGTCCGGTGGAGGAGGGAGAGAGAGCGACGCACGCAGCAGTCTTATGTGTGTGATTATTGTGCTGAAAAGCAAACATTTGTGTAGAACGCTCAAAAGCATTGTAAGTAAAAGATTTACGTCGACTGTTTACCTGGCCCCTGCTTCCTCCTTCACAAGAGAGCTAAAGAAACTGTCACACTTGTCCTTTTTCAAGGGCTCAATTACAATCATTGTTTACCCCTCTGTAAAGATATTGCACAGACAAGGCTCACCTATTCGCAGAGGCTCAATTTCTAATAAGATAGCCTACCCTTCTTAATGGTATGGCACAATAGTAGTATGTTTGCACAGTCATATTCAGGCTTATGTTTGCATCACTCATTTATATTTCTCATTCTTTCAGATTTGTCCCTCACCTTCGGAAGAACTGGTGTTATCCTGAGCATAATTTATTGGTTTTGTATTTTCTTTTTAATATAAGTCGCATTCAAGGGGTATACAAGGGTGTAAAAGTACAGCCACAATAACGAAAACATTGTAAATGTTAACATGATTTTAGTGATAAAAATCACACAATAAATTAAAAATGACAAAGTTGTTATGTTAGATAGCTTTTCATTGATAAGGTTAATAAGCAATTTTATCATACTAAAATCATGTTAACACATATAATGTTAACGTCTTGTGGCTACAGTGTGTATTTTAATGTTTATGGACTGGCCCCATTTAATTACACTGAAATAACTTATTTCCAAAAATTAGGCCTTTTTGTTTTTCAGGGACAATGTAGAACATTACTGGCACAACATTGTGGCATAATTACTACATTATGCCACAAATGCAAGTTCCTGGGTGTCCACATCACTGAGGAACTCACATGGTCCATCCACACTGAAGTCGTTGCGAAGAAGGCTCATCAGCGCCTCTTCTTCCTGAGACGGCTGAGGAAGTTTGGAATGAACCGCCACATCCTCACACGGTTCTACACCTGCACTGTAGAGAGCATCCTGACTGGCTGCATCTCCGCCTGGTACGGCAATAGCACCGCCCACAACCGCAAAGCACTGCAAAGGGTGGTGCAAACTGCCAGACACATCATAGGAGGTGAGCTTCCCTCCCTCCAGGAAATATATACAAGGCGGTGTGTGAAAAAAGCTCGGAGGATCATCAGAGACTCCAGCCACCCGAGCCATGGGCTGTTCTCACTGCTACCATCAAGTAGGCAGTATCGCAGCATCAGGACCCGCACCAGCCGACTCCATGATAGCTTCTTCCCCCAAGCAATCAGACTTCTGAACTCTTGATCTCCCATGATCAAATACATCAGCACTGCACTTTATTACCCTTACTCTTATATCTCACACTGGACTGTCATAAACTATATTATTATTATTATATTATATTATATTCTCTCTTAACAACTGACTATCAACCGACAGCCTGAATGTCAATACAGTACAATACTGTACATTCTATATATACTATATATACTTTTTTATATATTTTATTTTTTTTTTATTGAATAATGTGTATCTATATAGCACGTATTGTATACTGTACAGTGTATGTTATTATTTGTATATTTTTGAGTGTAATTATGTGTATATCAGATGTTTAAATTGTGCTGTGTTAATTTGATGTTATTGTAAATTACTGTCTCATCACTGTCACGACTGCTATGTTGATCGGAACTGCACCCAAGAATTTCACACACCATTGCACTTGTGTATATGACTGTGTGACAGTAAAGTGATTTGATTTGATTTGATTTGAACTTGTAATAAACCCAAAATATTCCTTTAAATGGTTCTCATTTTTTTACTTGTGCACTGCTTTTAAAACCCTAATAAGTTGACTTCTGTTTGACCTAGGAACAGAATTCCCCACAGCCTCAATTTCGTACTTCATTTAATTTATTAACACTTAAAATATTAAGTCTATGGATTTTTAAGATAAATAAGTTCAAGGAACATAGATATGGTATGAGCCCAAACTTTATTCAAGCACTACTTAATTAAGACAACTTGATTTTTTTTCAGTAATGACAACTTTAGGGTTTACAGTACTGTAGCTTTTGAGAAACTTAATTGTGTCGGTGTTATAGTAAGCTTTAAATTAAATTTGTGTAGAAGAATTTTTTAACCAATAGATCTCTCAACTGAAACTGAATTTTCCAATGTTGATTTCAACTAGTTAAAGCTGGTCCCAGATAGCTTTGACAAGACATTCTGGAAATCTATTAAAGGAATAGTTCACCTAAAAATGAAAATTCTCTCATCATTTCCTCACACTCATGCCATCCCAGATGTGTATGAATTTATTTTCTCTGCAGAACACAAATGAAGATTTTTAGAAGAATATTTCAGCTTTGTTGGTCCTTAAAATGCAAGCATGTATAAGCTTCTCTGTATCCCGACAACTCAAAACATGTCTCACCTTGGAAATGTCCATAACAGATAAAAACAAGATTGAACTAACTTCCAGACATGATATTCAAAATTTTTTATTAGTATCAAAATAGACATCCACATTTCTTACCACCTGCTGAATATTTGGGACCACTTGATTAAGTGCTGACTCAATTTGACTTTTTATTAAACCATGACCGATTATAACTACCTCTGATTTATTAGTATTTAACAATAGAAAATTACATGCTATCCAGTTTTGTATATCTGCTAAACAAGCTGGTCATTTAAATTAGTCAGATCATTGGGATTCAACAACAAATACTACAAGTTGAATTAACTTAACACTTAGGGGGGAATTCACTAAGAATTAATTGTGCCTGGTAAAAGCGGCGGTTATTTGCATGCACTGTCCACACTGGTTTAGCCCAAGATTAACTAAGATAATTATGAAGATCAGGCAATGACGCAAACACATCCATAAAATTGCTGCTGAATGCAATTTGCACATGCAATTTCAATCTTGCAGGCCGATTCTGAGTGCTATATAGTGGAGGATGCAGCAGACCACTGTTATCTGACACACTTTGGTGGGACTGAACAGCATCACCTCACTGTGATCCAGACACCTGAATTATCTCTTTAACATGCGACTACACCGTGCATCTAGAGATATAGTAAGTCAGGTTACAATGCTCTTCTCCATCATTTGTTTATTATTTGATGAATTACTGCTGATATGATCGATACAAACATCTACTTTAAAGAACACTTATTATGGTTTATCAAATATTACTTTTCATGTAGTGTGTTATATAGCTGTTTGTGAATGTAAAAAAGTCTGCAAAGTTTCAAAATTCAAAGTGCACGACAAATGGAGTTATTGACTCCCAAAAGAAAGAACCTATTCTGAACACCTGAAACGAGTCGTTAGTAATTCCAGACTTACTTCCTGTACTAACCTACATAATTTGGTAACAAAAAACCCGCCTCTGGTCTTCATTGGCTGTTCGTGAACAGCTTTGACCCGCCCTAAAACGCTACACTAATTGGTAGAACACAAGCATCTGGACACAAGATGAGAAAAAAGTTTAGAACATAACACAATATAACAACAATCAATATGTTTAAATGCACTTAAAAAATTTAATTTCAGATGGACTAAAACAATAATTTGTCTTTTTAAAATGAATACTAGTGCCACATGATTTGGAAAACATGGCATATTTTGATTATTTAAAAAATATTGCGTTTTGTACAGCAAAAAACTAGTAAGTGAGTCTTTTTGACAAAGATTTGGTAATGTTTTGCCCATGTTCTTCTGCCAATAAAAAGACTTAGGCTTCTCTTTGAGGGTCCACACTTGAGCCCTCTTAAAAAGAACTAAACTCAGACCTTTCTCACTTCAGCCAAAAACAAACAAACAAATAAATAAAATAAAAAACAGTGACACAAAGATGTCTTCTTCATATTCACAATGTTCCTGTCCACTGTCAACCTGTTCCCTGTCTGTCACTCACTCGACGTTGTGTCGATGTAATGACACTAGGGGTTCACTCTCGAGAGCCCCAACCACCTTTGCTTTATTCAGAAAAGGCCAATGAAAATTGGCGAGTGGAATTTGCATGCCACTCTCCGCCTCGGACATACGGGTATAAAAGGAGATGGTGTGCACCACTCATTCAGACTTGTTCTTCTGAGCCGAGCGCATGTGTGTGTTCTTCCCGTCACCTTGCTATTGCTGCTGGATTTTACGGCACATATCAGCGGTCACCCTTGCACGGTCGAGTGTTGTGCTTCCCCTGGGCACTTCGGCGGCTGAGTCCACAGGTATATAAAAGTGTATATTTAAAAGAGTATATTTCTATAAAAGCGCTTGCACAAACGATTGGCATCTTTTTAAAGATGTCTTTTTGCCTTTGTGCTACTGGCTGTGGCTGTTATCTCTCCCTGCCGGATGGTCACGAAATCTGTCTCGAGTGCTTGGGTCGCCAGCATGCCGAGGCAGCTTTTGTGGATGGGAGGTTGTGCCCAATCCTGGATCTTCGTGCCTTGAACAGAGTCTTACACAGGCTTCCATTCAAGATGTTGACGCAGAAGCACATCCTGACGTCTGTACGACATCAGGATTGGTTCACAGCCATTGACCTGAAGGACGCGTACTTTCACGTATCGATCCTTCCTCGACACAGACCCTTCGGTTTGCCTTCGAGGGATGAGCATACCAGTACAAGGTCCTCCCTTTCGGTCTGTCCCTGTCTCCTCGCATCTTTACTGAAGTCACAGAGGCAGCCCTGGCCCCGCTAAGGGAGAAGGGCATTCGTATCCTCAATTATCTCAACGACTGGCTAATCCTAGCACACTCATGAGATCTATTGTGTGTGCACAGGGACCTTATACTTTGGCACCTCGACCGACTGGGGCTTCAGGTCAACTGGGAAAAGAGCAAGCTCTCCCCTGTGCAGAGCATCTCTTTTCTTGGTATGGAGTTGGACACCATGATGGCATGCCTTACGAACAAGTGTGCGCAGTCAGTGCTGGCCTGTCTGAGAAACTTCAGGCAGAAGGTAGCAGTCCCGGTGAAACAATTTCAGAGGCTCCTGGGGCATATGGCATCCTCGGCAGTGGTACTCTGCCTCGGGTTGATGCATATGAGACCACTCCAGCACTGGCTATAGACTCAAGTCCCGAGGTGGGCATGGTGCCATGACACCCAGCACGTTACTATCACACCACGGTGCCACCAAACTTTCAGCCCTTGGTCAGATCTGGCATTTCTATGGGCAGGAGTTCCCTTAGAGCAGGTCTCGAGGCACATCATGGTCAAGACTGATGCCTCGAATTCAGGCTGGTGCGCCGTGTGCAATGGGCAGGCAGTATCGGGACTCTGGACAGGGCCCCACCTGTAATGGCACATCAACTGCCTAGAGTTGCTGGCGGTATCACTGGCCCTGCGGAGGCTTCGGACGTTGATACAAGGCAAGCATGTGTTGGTCCAGACAGACAACACAGCGACTGTGGTGTACATAAACCACCAGGGCGGCGTACACTCACGTCGCATGTCGCAACTCACCCGCGGTGGTAGACACGATCACTCAGGCCCCCTCCACGAGGCGGCTGTAAGCTCTGAAGTGGTGTCACCGGATGGGAGACCCTCACGGCAGCACGACCTGATTACCAGGTTCCTCAAAAGGTGCGAGGAGGTTGAATCCTCCTAGACCATGCCTGATTCCCTCTTGGGATCTCTCTGTGGTCCTACCTGCCTTACAGAGAGCCCCCTTTGAGCCCCTGGAGCAGGCTGAGCTCAGCAATTTGTCGCTGAAGACGGCCCTCCTGGTGGCGCTCACGTCTATCAAGAGGGTTGGGGAACTGCAGGTGCTGTCTGTCACCAGCGAATGCCTGGAGTTCGGGCCGGCACACTCTCACGTGATCTTGAGACCCCAGCCCGGTTACGTGCCCAAAGTTCCCCACACTCCCTTCCGGTACCAGGTGGTGAAACTGCAAGCACTCCCTTCAGAGGAGGAAGACCCAGCCTTGTTTTTGCTGTGTCCAGTTCACGCCCTGCACATCTATCTGGGCCGTATGCAGAGCTTTAGATGCTCGGAGCAGCTCTTTGTCTGCTTTGGAGGGCAGCAAAGGGGAAAGCTGTCTCCAAACAGAGGTTGCCTCATTGGATTGTGGATGCCATTTCTCTGGCTTACCAATCACAAGACCTGCCATGCCCTTTGGGAGTCCGGGCACACTCAACTAGAGGTGTTGCATCCTCCTGGGCACTGATGAGGGGCGCCTCTCTAACAGACATATGCAGAGCAGTGGGTTGGGCTACACCTAATACCTTTGCGAGGTTCTACAACCTGCATAGAACTGGTTTCGACCTGAGTGTTACAGGGTAACAACAGGTAGGCCGGGCAGCTGGTCGGGTGTATCGCTTACATTGCGCCTTTCCCCTTTTAAGGTGATAATGTGCGCTATCTTGTCCAAAACAGTTCCCCACAACTGGTGAACACTGGACGCCTCTTTAGTTCCTTAAGCACTATTCGGTGGCGAACTCGGTGAAGGAGTAACGCCGCCAGGCCCAATACTCGTGGTATGCCCCTTTTCAGGTGAGCCCATGTACTTGGGCTCAGTGCTCCATACGTGGGGATTCCCCCCTCGGTAATCCCATATGATGCATTTCCACTGTTCGGTTTCCCCTCAGGTGAACCCTGTGTTCCCCTTGTCAGAGCTCTGCTCTGCCTCGGCCACTGTTGCTGTGTACCCTCTCTGTAGATAGGGTCCTCCCCAGTGGTATCATTCCATATGTGAACTTCCCCGTCGGTAAGTCCATGTGAGGTATTCTCCACATGTTATCCTCCCTCTGGTAGGATATGGTCTCCATAGTGCTCTCCCTCCTGGAGAGGGAAGAGCACTTCCCCAGCGCTATTCTAGCAGGTGCTCAGCAGGAAATTGCTTAATACAAAAATCAGGAAAGGCCACCGCCTGTAACTTCCTGGAGTAAGTGCCTCCTCCCACCCTTATCGGGACGAAGAAGACACCATACCTAACTCGCTGGAAGATCACGACCTGGTCGAGCGCTCGCTGTGAGGTACCCAGCAGCCTACCCGTGTCTGCTCCTCCATACCTCGTGACACATCGACACAGCGTCGAGTGAGTGACAGACAGGGAACGTCTTGTTTACTTATGTAACCTCTGTTACATTGTGTCCCTCCAGTCGCGGCACTGAACCGACCGCTGACATGGCTGGGACTCTGAATGAGTGGTGCATGCCATCTCCTTTTATTCCTGTATGTCCAGGGTGGAGAGAGGCATGAAAATTCCACTCGCCAACTTTCGTTGGCCTTTTCTGAATAAAGCAAAGGTGATTGGGGCACTACATCAACACAACGTCTCGTTCCCTCCATCAGGGAACAGAAGTTACATCAGTAACCAAGAAGTTCTTCTTGATTTTAGTTTCTTTATTAATAATTGTGTCTCTTTATCTGGATCACAACGATGACAATTTGGAAGTGTCACAGTCTGTCTCCCTCACGTTCTTCAAGGACTCTTATTTTGAAGTTTTCCTCAGGACTACATCTCCCATGTTTCACTGCCCTCATCACTTCAATCTGTTCTTCATTATCCACACCTGTATTCCATTCCCTCATTTAGCTCCTTGTGTTTAAATACCCTCTAGTTTTATTCATTCATTTGTCAGTCATTGAAGTGTTACGTTGTGTTTATGAAGTGTTTCGTTGTATAATGTTAGTCTGTTTAGCTTTATTGTTTGTTCCAATCCAGCGTTTGTTATTAAAGGATTTAAAGTATTTACTCCAGCGTCTCCTCTCTTCATCTTCCTCTCCAAGAACCCAGCATTACAGATGGGCTGTCCTACAAAGAATACTGATTCACTTACCTGCTCTTCCAAACATCCTCCTCTACTCCAGCGATCCCACTAATCCTCCTCTCCCAAGAAAGCCAGACCTCAATGAGCACAATACATTGAGCATGGAGCTAACAGGGGTTTTCATGAAACTGTTCAGGCAGGATCTTCCGCTCTTGGAATATTCCACCAAGTTCTTCCAACTCGCTACAACAACCACCATATCGGATATGTACCTCAAGTCCATTTACGGTATGGGTTTAAACTATTACCGATCAACAGCGCTTCCTGAGGCGGAGAATCTCTCCCTTGCAGATTATATCCTTTCCACACTGAACATCCATCATCTTCCATTACCATGGTTACTCCTCTCCCAGCTTTCTCTATGACTTCCATGGCTCCTTGCTCTATGCCTTCCACGACTCCTGCTTCCAAGCCTGCCACGGTCAACGAGCCAGCACCCACGCCTGCCACAGTCAAAGAGCCAGCGCCCATGCCTGCCACGGTCTACAAGCCAGTGCCCACGCCTGCCATGGTCAATGAGCCAGTGTCCACACCTGCCACGGTCAATGAGTCAGAGCCAGAGCCAGTGTCTGTAGCCTCGACCATCCCAGAGCCAGTGCTTGTAGCCTCGATCGTCCCAGTGCCAATACCTGTTGCCTTGACCACCCCTGAGCCAGCTCACGCCAAGTTAATAGACCTAGACTGTGTCTCCTCTCTTCCTCTTCCTCTCCCTCTCCAAGAACACAGCATTACAGGAAGATGTCCAAACAACCGGCAAAACCAACGTCTTGGAAAGTTCTTAGTATTTGTGATGACTTTTCTAACTTTTTACACACTTTTTTCATTAATCATTTCACAATTCTCAAATGCAGGATTCACAGTTTAATCTCTCACACACAGCATAGCTCAGTATAAACACAGCACAGCCAACTCAGCCAATATAAAACAATGCAGTTGTTTTTTTTCAATTTTATAAACAACTCAACACAGCCAATATGTATATACTGTTCAACAGATATCTACACTGTTTAGCCCGGGCTTTATAAAATAATACTTTCTATAAATCAATATTTCAACTATCTCAACACCCCTCTTGGGTGAACACACCTCTTGTGTGTACCTGCCAGTTCAGCCCTTCCAGTGGTGCTATTTTGAGAAACAATGCCAACCATCAAATTGTAGACTCGTTGTTCTCAGCCAGTTCAAAGGCCACCATTCAAAACGGGCTCCCTCTCCTCACTGGTGTCACCAGAGGAAGAAGGGTTTTAACACACCCCTCTTTGGTGAACAATGGCAGAAACATTTTATAAAATGAAATAAAACTGAGATATACATTTTGTAGGACTTGATGCAAAGATTCAGAGGTAAAAAACATTTTGATTTTAATGTGTTCGGATGCGGAGTTATTAACAAAAATGTAAATGTTCTTGTTTTAGTGCCACCTTGTGGCCGATTCTCACAAAACTTGGTACACAGCCTCATTTTGACACTGTATACGAATATCTCAAGTTTTGAAATGGCTGGCCATTCAAATTTGATGTTATTAGCTGCTGAAATTTCATTGACTGCTGGCAGCCATGTTTGTTGATTTTTCCAAATGATATTTGAGTGATATGTTAGCCTTTTGGCCATATAAGATGCATGCCAATTTTCAACATAACTGATCATACAGCTGCGGATTTATGAACGTTTTTCAGTTGAAGCGCCCCCTAATCTCAAGTATTTATTAAACGTTTTGTTTCAAACCAATAGTACTTAGGGCAAAGTTGTTCAGAATGAGGAGGTTTACAGCATGGTCTGAATAACGTGTTTCTTTTTTAAACATAGCAGTATATACAACAATTTAGTTATTTATATAGTTATTGCTCAATGGGGCAATTTAACTGGTCATGAGATGGATAGCCTGAGGGAAAAACTGTTCCTGTGCCTGACGGTTCTTGTGCTCAGAGCTCTGAAGCGTTGGCCAGAAGGCAACAGTTCAAAAAGGTAGTGGGCAGGGTGAGTGGGGTCCAGAGTGATTTTTCCAGTCTTTTTCCTCACTCTGGAAGTGTATAGTTCTTGAAGGGGGGCAGGGGGAAACCAATAATCCTCTCAGCAGTCTGAACTGTCCTTTGTAGTCTTCAGATATTTGATTTCGTAGCTGAACCAAACCAGACAGTTATTGAAGTGCAGAGGACAGACTCAGTGACTGCTGAGTAGAACAGTATCGGCAGCGCCTGTGGCAGGTTGAATTTCCTCAGCTGGCGAAGGAAGTACAACCTCTGCTGAGTCAATGTGGGTCTCCCACTTCAGGTACTGTGAGATGGTAGTGCCCAGGAAACTGAATGAATCCAGTGCTGCCACAGTGCTGTTTAGAATGGTGAGGGGGGTCAGTGTTGGGGTGTTCCTCCTAAAGTCCACAATCATCTCCACCGTTTTGAGCGTGTTCAGCTCAAGGTTGTTTTGACTGCACCAGACAGCCAGCTGTTTAACCTCCCTTGTGTATGCAGACTCATTGTCATCTCGGATGAGGCCGATGACAGTGGTGTCATCTGCAAACTTCAGGAGCTTGACAGAGGGGTCCTTGGCGATGCAGTCATTGGTGTAGAAGGAGAAGAGTAGTGGGCAGAGCACACATCCCTGGGGGGCACCTGTGCTGATTGTACAGGTGCTGGAAGTGAGTTTCCCCTGTCTCACAAGCTGCTGCCTGTCCGTCAGAAAGCTGGCAATCCACTGACAGATAGACATGGGAACAGAGAGTTGGTGTAATTTATTCTGGAGTATAGCTGGGATGATGGTGTTGAAAGCTGAACTGAAGTCCACAAAAAGGATCCTTGCATATGTCCTTGGTCTGTCCAGATGTTGAAGGATATGATGCAGTCCAATGTTGACTGCATCATCCACAGACCTGTTTACTCGATAAGCAAACTGAAGGGGATCTAGAAAGGGTCCAGTGATGTTCTTAAGGTGGGCCAACACCAGTCTCTCAAAGGATTTCATGACCACAGACATCAGGGCAACAGGTCTGTAGTCATTAAGTCCTGTGATTTTTGGTTTCTTTGGGATGGGGATGATAGTGGAACGTTTGAAGCAGCATGGGACTTCACACTGCTCCAGTGATCTATTGAAAATCTGTGTGAAGATGGGGGCCAGCTGGTTAGCACAGGATCTAAGACATGCAGGTGAAATGCCATCTGGGCCCTGTGCTTTCCTTATCCTTTGTTGTCGAAAGACGCGGATCACATCACCTTCACAGATCTTAAGTGCAGGTTGAGTAGCAGGAGGGGGGAGGAGGGGGGTTGCAGGAGGTGTTGGTATTTGTGTGAAGTGAAGGTCAGAGTGGGTGTGGGGTGTGAGATTGGGCCTTTCAAATCTACAGTAAAAAACATTCAGGTCGGGGGGCGCTTGCGGACGCTGAAGAAGATGACCACCTAAATTGTAGCTCCGCTCCTGATTGTTTAATAAATTGCTACCCTCCTCAATTTAAGTTAAAGAATCTCCTAATTAAGGAGACCGCAACCTTGCGGTCACAGAAAAAGAAGAAACAAACTGCGTCAGCTGAAACGTCTTCAACTTCAACGGAACAAACGGACCCAGTTTTGAACGAAATACGTGCGCTTAGTAACTGATTAGGGAATATCGATGGTCGTTTCGACACTATCGAAAGTCGTCTCGATGCTATATCGACCTCAGTTTCTGCAGTTCATGAGACTTTATCCAACTTGTCACAAAGAGTGTCTTCAAGTGAATCCCGCTTAATGGAAGCTGAAAGCAGAATCTCTACCACAGAGGACGCTCTACTGGCCTGCGAGGGTGAACTCTCTGCTTTGACGAAAACAATGATTCAGCTTCAAGCTAAAGTGGATGACTTAGAAAATCGAGGACGACGTTTTTCGGGTAAATCGTCGGTTTACCAGAAAAAGCTGAGGGCTCTACTCCGCTCCCCTAATTCCTGAGGGAAATGATACCGAAATGACTCGACCTCTCTTTTGGTCTCAGGCTTGAGACTGAGAGAGCGCACAGATCGCTCGGACCTGCTCCAGGAGTCAATGACCCACCACGAAGCGTACTGGTCAGATTTCTGCGCTACGCGGACAGAGAACGCATTCTACAGGCAGCACTGAAAAAACGGCAAATTATTCACGAGGGCAAGCAGGTACGCTTCTTTCAAGATTGTTCAGTGGATGTGATGAGGAAATGGAGGGAATTCGACGCTGTGAAAAAGATTCTAGTCGATCGCAAAATGTTCCGTGGATTCGTGTACCCGGCCAAGTTGCGTTGTCTTCATGATTCGGAGCTTCACACATTCAGCGCTCCGACCGTGGTGGAGGAGTTCATAGAGACTTTGCAAGAAAAGTGATAAAGGGATTCTTACTTATTCTCTTATCTTTACCATACTCTGAGGTGTAGTGACTTAATTTTCCCGAGTTCTCACATGCCATTTATTCGTTTCTAATCTGTTCGGAATGGCAGATGTGATTGTTAGTTCATATAATGGACTTTTTATATTTTCCGTCATTTTTTCCTGTATGAGTACTCCGAGATAATGTCTATTTTACTGGAGCAGATTAACGTAGCATCTCTCTAAATAGGTATGATCCTGAACCTTATGTTGGTAGCAGGTATAACTTTTTTTACCTGAGTCCAATGGGGTACAGAGAACTAGGCTTAGGGGGATTTAGTTGGCCCTGTCAGTTGGGGACAGAGCCGGGGGTGGGGGAGAGGGAGTTGTTTTTTTGTTACCTGTTTTTTGAGGTTAAAAATTTGCCCATCAGGTATTTTTGTTGTTTTATCTTTTTGTTGAAAATTACATTAACAGTCTTTTATCTTTTTGCACTTCATTGTAATGCAGAGCTTGACTAGATTTATGACATGGAACGTTAAAGGATTAGGGCATGTGATAAAAAGGAAAAAAATACTGACTTTTTTAAAAAAGGAAAAAGTTACAGTTGCCATGCTTCAAGAAACTCATCTATCGGATTATGAGCATCTGAAATTGAATTGAGATTGGGTGGGTCAAGTGTATTATTCTTCATATATAGCTAACCTTAGGAAAAGAGGTACGATTATTTTAATTAACAAACACTTGCCATTTATTTTTGAAAACCAAGTTAGAGATCCTGAGGGTAGATTTATTTTGGTCACAGGCCTTATATTTGGCCAGCATATTACAATGTTGAATGTTTACGCACCTAACGAAGACTCTCCCAAATTCATGTCCAAAATGATTTTGTTATTTAATGAACACTGTAAAGGTCTAGGAATCTGTGCTGGAGACTTCAATTGTGTGATGGATGAAAGACTAGACAAATCTTCGTCAGGTACTCTAGTCAATCCTAAATCCTCTTTGGTTCTCAAAAAATTATGTAAAGATACTGGTTTAATTGATAGCTGGAGAGAAATGAACCCTCTCACTAGAGACTATACATTTTACTCCAACCCCCATGGTTCGTATTCAAGAATTGATTACATCTTTATTCCAAATACTTGTTTCAATCTTGCATCTCAATACCTGAAACATGGAAAATAGCAAATATCTGCGTAATACTTAAGAAAGATAAAGACCCACAAGGTTGTGCATCATACAGACCAATAAGTCTACTTAATACAGACTCTAAGATACTGGCAAAAGTTCTGGCATGTAGGTTAGAGAACATACTACCGAAGTTAGTTAAGCCGGACCAAACAGGGTTTGTGAAATCGCGTTATAGCACAGATAATATACGCCGACTTTTACATTTTATTAATTTTGTTCAGAGTGAAGGGCACCCTGCACTTGTTCTCTCCCTTGATGCTGAAAAAGCTTTTGACAGAGTCGAGTGGGACTTTTTGTTTGCAACTCTTGGAGAGTTTAACCTAGGGAATAATTTTATTAGGTGGATTCAGTTGCTTTATTCTGATCCTAAGGCAACAGTAATTGCGAATGGTCTCACTTCAACTCCGTTCTGCATAGGGAGAGTTGCTTTTCGCTCTAGTCATTGAACCCTTAGCAGAACTCATTAGACAGAGCAGAAATTTCCACGGCATTATAGTGGGAGGAGAAGATCATCGAGCATCACTTTACGCTGATGACGTATTTATATTTATGTCTAAACCAGAGCAATCTATTCCAGTATTACTGGAATGTATTTCTTATTACAGTAGTTTTTCTGGTTATAAAATAAATCTTTCCAAATCCATTGCATTACCTTTAAACGTCTCTTCTTTAGAACATTTAAAATTAATTTCCCCTTTCCAATTATCAGAAAATGGCTTCAGATATCTAGGCATTTTTGTCACAGCTTCACTTAATGATCTTATAAACAATAATTATATTCCTCTTATAGAGAAAATCAAGCTTAACTTGAAAACATGCTGCTTACTCCTGATCTCATTTCTAGGGAGAATAAATGTTATAAAAATTAATGTACTTCCCAAGCTTTTATATTTATTCCAGTCCATACCTAGTTATTTAGCAAATTCATTTTTTAAAGATCTCAACAAACACCTCTCAAAGTTTATCTGGAATAATAAAAGGCCACGTATCAAATTTTCCAAATTAATGAAGCCAAAAGATAAGGGTGGGATAGCTCTGCCAAATTTTCAGTTTTATTATTGGGCAGCCCAGATAAAAAATATGATCAGTTGGTGTAGTGAGAGGACAAATTCTGTTTGGCATAAGATGGAGGAAACAGCTTGCGCCCCATTACCAATTAGATATTTGCCATTTGTTAAGAACTATACAAAGCTAAAAAAGGTTTCGGAACATTTTACCATATCAAACACTCTTCGAACCTGGAGGGATGTTAAGACATACTTAGGAATTTCTGCCTCTCTTTCCTTGTCTTCCCCACTTTCTTTTAACCCTGATTTGCCTTTAACGTTGCAGAAGACTGGTCTTTCAGCATGGCTGAAACTAGGAGTCTCTCAAATATCTTGTTTATTTTCAAAGGGCACTCTAAAGTCTTTCCAGCAGATTGTAGAGCAATATAAAGTTCCAAAGTCCAATTTTTACAAATATCTTCAATTGCGGCATTTTTTAAGACCAAAGATAGATAAAGAAGAGTTGAGAACCGAAACAACAGAGATTGAAGACCTTATACTGAATCCAATTTGTTTAAAGGGATTAATATCAAGGGCATATGACATCTTGTCTAGTAATTGCACTTCTGCCTTGCCGGGACTGAAGGGTGTTTGGGAGAAGGATATTGGTCAAACCATTGATGAGAATGACTGGGCTATTGTATGTGATAATATTTACCCGAAATGTACTTCTCTTGGGATCCATGAGCTTAACTTTAAATTTTTTAATAGGATATATCTTACACCGATGCGTATTAAGAAGATGTTTATCAATGTCACAGGCCTGTGTTTCAAGTGCAAGAAGGATAAAGGTACATTCATTCATTGTTTTTGGTACTGTGACAAAATTTTGCCATATTAGAAGAAAATACATAGAGTAATGAAAGATCTTCTTGAATTAAACTTTGATATGACCCCAGCTTTGTATTTATTGAATCTTAATGTGAACAGTTTGTTTAAAAAGGATGCAATACAGTTATTTATTGTCCTGGTATGTTTAGCTAAAAAATGCATTTTGTTACTTTGGTCTGCATCACAGGCTCCATCTTTCAAAATGTGGATATCACAGATTGCTACGTGGTTGCCACTTGAAAAGCTCACTTATGATAAACATAAAAAATCTGACAAATTCTGGCTGATATGGTCTCCCCTTTGGGAATACACAAAAGAGCTCTCTTGATGTACATACAGGACTGTTTTTTAATTTCCTTTAATTTCCATTTAATTCTTACTTAAAGACTGCTCTAAAACGATGTGATCCTTTATTATTATTATTTATCATTTGTTTTTCTTTGCTTTTTTCCATTCATTTTTACTTCCTATTTTTAAGGTTTTGTACATTTTGTAACATGGATATATGATGTGATACTGTTAATGTTATTTGATTCTGTGGGCAAACAATAAAAGAAATAAAATAAAAAAAAAATAAAAAAAATTCAGGTCGTCAGCCAGTTGTTGGTCCACCACAGGGTTGGGGGCAAGAGTCCTGTAATTCATAAGTTGTTTCATGCTACTCCACACTGATGCAGGGTCGTTAGCTGAAAACGTGTTTTTCAGCCTCTCAGTGTATCTTCTTTTAGCCACTCTGATTTCCTTATTCAGTGTGTTCCTAGAGAGACTGGGGTATAGTGCCATATTTGTGCCAAAACTAAAAAACTAAATAGAACGTTTTGGTAGCAGGCATTTTAAAAGTGGGGGGTGGGGGGTGGACACTGCTATCAGTAGGTGGCTCGCACAGATCCAACACTTACAGTGCAGCATTAATATATTACATTATATATTAATGTAACATCCGAGGTTATTACCCCTCCTACCAACCACCAGAGGGAGCCCTCTCCCGAATACTAACTCTGTACCGTTTCTTCGTTGGTGACTTCCTGTTTGAACTATATAAATACCATGCTGTTCCATTTTGATTTTGCGAAGTATTGCCAGTTTACCCTGCCTTACCAAGTGTTTTTCCATTACCTTTGCTGATTGTTTTCATGTTATGACCATTGCCTGTTTTCCTGTATTTACTGCCTTTTGGATACCCCTTTGTTTTGTTTGGCTTGTTGGACTGTCTTTTTGGTTTATTGGATTATACCTCTTGCTTTATGACTACCTCTATTTGCCTGCTGATTTGGATTGTTTGCTTGTGTTCATAATAAACTTCCAGCACATGGATCCTAACACCATCTCTATGGCCAGTTCATTACAGAATACTTCACCAAACATGGATCCAGTGGAAGTTTCACAGCTCCAGGCCGCATTCGCGCACCAGTGTGAGGTATTATGGGGTTACCAAGACCAGCTGAACAACCTACGAGCTGTCAACGAATGTTTGACACAATACATTCACTCACTGCCAGCTCCCCATGCTAAACTTGTGAAATTTGCTCTACTTGATAAGTTTGATGGTTCTGCTGAAAAATGCTGGGGTTTTTTATGACAATGCAAGGTATTTTTCTCAAATCAGCCTGAATCATTTGATCAAGATGCCAGGAAATGTTCTTTTTTGATGTCACTGCTTACTGGCAAAGCTCTCGATTCAGCGCTGCTGTTTGGGATAAAGATACTCAAATCCAGGTTTCATTTGATTACTTCGTTCAACAAATCCATGAAGTCTTTGAGTATTCAGAGATATCCAAGATGTCTCTGTTCAGCTACTTCATCTATGCCAGGGTCATCGATCAGCAGCGGTTTATGCAGTTTTGTTCAGGACACTAGTTGCTCAGAGTGGGTGGAATGATGTCGCTCTGAAGACTGTTTTCCGCAAAGGGCTTAACCTGAAACTCAGGACGGAACTGACCTGCAAGGGTGAAGGTACGAATCTTTCTGAATGCATAACTATGGCCATCAAGATTGATAACCTCAGGTCATCTCAACGCTGCATGCCCATACAAGAAATCAAGTTCTCCTGAGTCAAGGCAAAATGTGAGTACAATGAACACTGTATCACACGTTTCACATAATTTTCTGTTACCTGTAGAGGTCTCCAGTGGTGATCATGTAAAGAGTTTTACAGCTTTAGTGGATTCTAGTGCTGCGGTTAATCTCATTAATCAAGAGATTGTACAAGAACTCAACATACCCACCATTCAATGCTCCCCAACGATTAACATCACCACTGTTGACAACACTGCTATTGGTATTGGCATAACCAAACAGACTGTTCCGATAACCATCAAGGTTGGACTTTTTCATGTAGAAAAAATCTCACTATATGTCATCAACTCACCCAAGCTTGCTCTTATCCTGGGTCATCCCTGACTGGCCATCCATGACCCATAGATATCTTGGAACCAAGGTGAGCTCACGCAATGGTCAAGTTTTTGTCAAAAACATTCTCCATGTTGCTGTTTCCATGCCTTGTCTTATCACCAGTATTGAGAACTCTGAATCACAGAAGGAGCCCATGATCCCAAAGGAATATGCAGAGTTCAGTGAGGTGTTTAGTAAAATCAAATTTTTGATTGTTTGCTTGTGTTCATAATAAACTTCCAGCACATGGATCCTAACACCGTATCCATGGCCAGTTCATTACAATTAATATATGATATAATTATTATACTAATATATATGTATTATATACTTTTAATATTTGTAGTAGATTCAAGTATTAAATTAATTGCAAAATTAGCTGCAAAAATAAAGGGCATCTTTTGAGCACTTGTTTCTGTTTCACCCATGACAATAAAAGACTGCGCACAAGCTGGTAATGAATAAATTATTTAATTACAATAATGACAATTGTGCATGTGCACAATTTAATTTTTTACACTGAGCTTGTGCAGTTTGGGATTAAAATTTATCTAGTGTTTTGACTACGTTCACCAAAATTAGTTCAGATCCATTTAATGATTCGTTCAGTGACCTTTTCTAATAATGCCAGAAGGTCTTGTGTTCTTGTGTGAAATGAGTTAGTCATTGAATCAAAGATCAAAAGAATATTTAAATCCTCTAAAATTTGTATGTCTACAGATCTACAAAGAGACTTTAGTAGAGGTTATAAGAACAAAGCAAATCTATCATTTCCCTACAGTTTGTGAGTTGCTGAGCATGACTTTTATCAGAAGATAACAATTATAGTCTTATAGTAATTGAGTTTTAATAACGTCCGTACATTTTCATGTATAAAAGTGTCTACATATCAATTCACTTCAGTAAAATGCATGTGTTCTAAGAACGCAGCAGATCTATCTTTTTTTTTTCTTGCAGTTTCTCAACTGCACACCAACATAAAGGTAAAAAACAGGAGCTGATATTAAAAATGGCTTTACATATTTAACACAGATCTAATAATCTGCTTTAATTGGCAAAAATAACCGATCAAACTATTACCTCAATTTAATGTAAAAAGCATAACTTAATGAAGACTCATGTGCTGATGTAAACTCCACTTACAATGTGTGCTTAAAAGGATTGTCCTTTTTGTTTTTGTTTTTTGCAGTGCATTTCACATACTGCTGCCAATCAAGAATGACACACTGTAAAAAATGTCCGTAATTTTAACTGTAAAAGACTGTAAAAATGCTACGGTATAAAACCCTTAATTGGTAAATGTATAGTTACCTTAAAATATACGGTACAAAATTGTAATATATTTAAAGACAATGCATGTAGTTTTACGGAAACATTTTGTCTGATTTTCCCGTATAATTAATGGTAAAAATTACTCATGTTTAACAAGAGTACATGTACTTTTTATGGTAAATTATTGTTAAAATTACAGTAAAAAAACAATCGTGTGTTCCCAGAATTCCCTGCATACCCATTACATTTATATTTTATGGGAATAGTTGTTTCTTCTTATTTTTTTAATATCAGTTATGTATGGAGTGTTCTGTTATATTTTATGTAGTTTAGTTAATGTTTATTGTATTTTAATTTCACGTGTTACCCTGATGGTGTTTAGTGTTTGTGTGAATGACACGGAGCACTGTCTCTACATGGTTATTGGTCATTGCTCCTGGAAGGGCCACTATTGATGAACTTTGTAACGTCTGTGTAAGATCAGTGATGGCTAATTACACTTTGTTTAAAAAAAACCCTTTTAGTCTTTTGACATTTGCATATAAATTACTGACCTGGCCTCCGCGGTTACATTTATATGGGTGCTAAATTGCAGATGGTCTTTATCACTATCAAAAGGATGCTAAAACAGGTCGCCTCTGGAGTGTCTCCATCAAGCTTCAAACACATTCCACAGAAAGGGGGGGGTGACCCCCGTGCCAGGCACCAGAGCAGTTGTCTGTCTCCAGTAATTCCAATACACGTCACACACACACCTAAAGACATTTTCTCTATTTAGGCCATAGTAAGCAGTTATAAATGTATCTGCTATATGCATGTGTTGTATGTATATTCCCCTATTATATTAACTTAGTTAAAACCCTTTACTTGTATTAGTTAGAGGTTAAATGCCTATATTCAAGTGTATGAGTGTATCTCTGCTTTAATATCGTCTGGAGGTTACCTTCTTGGTATCAAAATGATCTTCTCTTTATTTCTCACACAATAATGTACACCATGTGATCGTGAAATGCATCGAACAATTCTTACTATGTTTTGAATTAAAAGCTGCACTAGCGGTCCAGATCAGCAATAAAATGCGACTGGGCCATAAACGGAGACAAAGGATGTCTCTCCCGCTCAAAATGCATGCCTCTGATTGGCCACTCCACCCACAAAATGGGTGCGGCAATGAACTAGTAAAACTCCAGAACGCAGACTAATCATTCGCTCAAAACTCTTCTTCTTGAGACCAACACACTCCAAAACTCTCCTCTTGAGTTTAACCTTCTGGCAGTGTTTACCTTCAAGTAACTTTGTGGATTTGCTGTGGACTTCTTCAACTCACTCCTAAAGAAATCGTCGAGAACCTCGTCTACCGCATCAAGACTCTTATTCAGCAACAAACCAAGTAACCATTTACAACTGATTAGATGCGTGTTTAAGTTTGAACCCCTTTTAAGGTGAATTGTGCCTCTGATGATTCTCATTTAGGTTGTGGTTAATTGATGTGAAATACTGCCCTTCTTTGCTCTCTCTCTCCTTTCCTTACTTTCCTTCATTCTATATATGTATGTTTTGCTTAGTTTGTTTGTATGTTAGTTATAGTTTCATTTATTAAATCCCTTATATTCACAATTGATTGTCTCTGTGTTCCGCTCACAATTCAAAGTCACTGAATGTTGCTCCTTGCTACATGCTAAACTACTGCTAGCACTGTATAAGTAGGAAGGCTATCGTTCCTTGGCCAGGAAAGTAATCTTCCTAGAATTGATAAATAATTATATTGTCTGCTCGGTGGACGGACAGATCAAGTAATTGTAATATCGATTCTGCTACAGTTAATTCTAAGATCTAATCTAAATATTTATTATTAATTATAACCAGTTATAATTAATTATAAATAATTCCCTTTTTAAGCTAATTTGCTACATATATTAATGGTGGAGAATGCGGGCACATTCAAACTTTGTGTGTGAGAACTCAGTATCAATTTATTTGTGTTTTTGTATTATGTGCGCTCAGAGTGAGACAAGCCGCAACGCGGACTCACTCTTTTGATTGAATGGTTAAAGCCACCTCCAGTACTGTATTTTTAACGGCCTCTATTTGTCTAACATTTAGACACTGTTAATTGTAATTGTAAAAGTAAACTGCAGTTCATAATAGTAAAATCGTTCTGTAAAGACGAAGAAACCTCTTTGCAGTACATTTTAATATTATCAAAATCGCCTGTTGGAACGAAGAAAACTTCCTTCATTGCGATTAAAGATGGATTTGAGCGATGCTCCTCTTATCATCTTTTAAAGGCCTTAGGTGATTGTATCGCTAGACTGAAGTTATTTGTGTTGCAAATTTCATTCAACTAGATGATCGTTACTCTTGCGTTAACCATTAACGTACGAATGGGTGCCTAATTCAAATCTAATCATATCTAATTGGTATGTAAATGAGAGTTTTAAAAACCTTGATCAAGTGATAATTTGTGTAACAACAGCGAAGAAACCCTGTTGTGTATAATTGTTATTGTGTAACAGGCAGCGAAGAAACCCTGCCACACACCTTTGTGCAGTTAATTTGCACAAACTAAAATTCGGTTCGGATCAAATTGCATTGTACTTGTGATCGTTGCAGTAAATCAGCCGCTAGAGCGAGAGCAATCACACTAGACTTGCTCAGATTTAATCACAGTACCTTTGATTAACACTAGAGGGCAGTTTAGTTAAGTGTCTAGCACTTCTCAAATTTCACCTCTACCCTCTTTTCCTCTGAACCTTGGGTGGCTCACCCACGCCACCTTGTGGCCATTCTCAGTAGGTTGGTTTTCCTTGGTTAAGCCCTGTCATTGCATTTGAAAAACTTATTCCAATTCTTCCTTGGTTTGTTTTAATTTATTTTATTATCATAACTTTTATTCTTCTCCTTTTATTTTTAAATTTTTTATTTATTTTTTTATTATTATCATTCTGTATTATTCAGGCCTCTTTCTCTCTTGCCTTAGCCACCCACTTTTTAAATTTAGTTCAAACAGTGTTTGAATTTAAATGTAAAATTAATCTCTGTATTCTAGCCATTTGTGTGCACCTATAGGTAACACTCCCTCTAGTGCTTAGTTGGTGAACCGACGGTTGCCTCCACTGCAGATCACAGTGAGCTGCCACGGGATCCCGACTGGATCACCTCGATACATCACTAAGCCTAACCCATAGAATACTGACCCTTCCAACTAGCGAAACCCCAAAATCAGGTTTCTCCTCAACCTTTTAAGAGACCGAACCTTTGAGAATCATCAGAGAAAGCCGAGTAATAGATTGACTACCCAAGCTGCCAAAGTCTTTAGATGATCACGCCGTCAACAATCTTTTGTTAGATCCTTTCCGGTGCCCCACAACAATTAGACTCACCTTGCCATTCACGGCTGAGATAACAGGTGCCAAGTCTACCCTCCGTTAACTGTTTGTATCCATCAAACAGACCGAGCATAGAACATAGAAATTACTATAATTGTAGCCCGCTAACGCTATAAGGACTTGCATTGGCCTGTGTGCTGCCCTCCCTCTCTCTCTTCACCAGTGAGCCAACATGTCTCGATCATCCAGCCCTGATGCCCACTGGGATCGACTAGAGACCTGGCTGAGTGCCCTGACTAGCACCCTTATTCCTGAAGCCGCCGGGGACCTGCAGAACATGAGCTGGGAACAGCTTGACGACAACCTGAGCACCTTGATGGCCCACGATCCGACACAGGACTACAGCCACAAAGAGCTGGCCAAGATTGTCGGGTCACTGGCCCATAACCTCCTCAGCCAGGCAAAGCTGAGTGAAGCAAGCATCTCCCGCCGGGAACAGGAAGCAGCAGCGCTGAAGCTCCAGGCTGAGGAAGCTCAGAGAAACTGGATGCACGCTCAGAGTCAACTGGACCAGCTAACCTCGGAGACTCAGCACGAGCACAGGACAGCGGACGAAAAGGACCCAGAGCTGCAGGAGGAAGTAGAGAGACTCCAGAACGCCCTGACTGATCTCCGTGTAGATACAGCACGACGAGAGCAGCAGGAAAAGGACACCAGAGAGGAGCTGAGTAAAAAACTCCAGCAAGCTGAGGCTCTCCTGAGGAGAGCAGAGACTGAACTTAAAGAAAGAGAAGCCAGGGCCAAGGCCTGTGAGGGCCACCTGCAAAGTGCCCGGGCTGAAGTCAGTGCCCTGGCCCAACAAAGAGACTATTTGAAAGAAGAACTTGACACAGTTCACCGAGAGCTTAAACATTCATATAGACTGCAAAGTGACTCTGAAAGGGAAATGCACACCACAGAATTTCCCCTAACCAGTAGACTGATACCTCCTAGACAAGAGAGCCCACTGCTCAAGACATCACCTGCCAGCATCCCAGAACCCCCAGCAGCAGAAAGGGGGTGGGAGCCTTTCCAAAGGCTGTCTTCCAGTCACGGTGTGTCACCTAAAGAATTGGATAAGCTGGCTAGAAACATTCCCACTTTCACTCCAAGCCCTGCAGGAGGCCACGATGTGCACGACTATTTAAAAGACATTGATTTTCACTTGCAAACTGTTGCCAATGTTACCACACGAGACAGACTCTACCTGCTCAGAATCACCGCCAGCCGTGAAGTCCGGAGCTTTCTAGACCGACAGCCAGAAACAGTCAAAGTGGATTACCAGCAACTGCAGCAGGCTTTGATTAAAGAATTCTCTGACCCAGAATCAGAGCAAGGGCTGATTACGGCCATGTACCTTAAACAGGGCTGACAGGAAACCACGCAGTCTTTCTACAACAGGCTCAGACAAGCATACTTCGGAGCATGGAATGAGCCAGGAATGGAAGAAGAATTCAATTTCAAAACTCTGTTCCTCCGGAACCTGCACCCAACAGTGAGTCACCATTTGGGGGTTCTGGCTTGCCCACGGACTATGTCCACCCAACAGCTGCGAGACTTAAGCCATAAGGCCTATGCCAAACAAAAAACTGCTACTGAAAAGATGGGAAAACCCCCCACAATCTATCCTGTCACTAATCAGAGTTCAGAACTTGCCCTAGAGGGCGCCAAGCCAAGCCACAGTGACAAACCTGTCAACACAATGTCAAGATCCTTCCCAGCCAGCAGAGGGCAGCGTGGCCATGGTGGTGCCCATCCAAAGCATCAGACTGGGCACCCCGAGAGAACACAACCACCTCTCAACCGAAAGGGTGAAGCCACCTGGGAAGCTAAGAGACAGTCCAAGGGGTACCGACACTCACCGACACAAGCATCGAGCTCAGACTGCCAGCAGCAGAACCCCTCTCAACACGCCCTGGACAAGCCCAAATATAAACCGTCAGCCGAACAGAACCGGGAAGCTACGTCTGAATCAGCAGAGATCATGAGACTTTTAAAGGAGCTCCTCCAGGAAAAGTCCCGCAAGAGAGACAAGAAGGATGAGTCAGATCAGTTATGACTGAGCATGAGATCTGACCCCAACGACCACTCGGAGTCCTCTCAAAATGAACCTCCCAACCAGACCCCTGCTAATCCACTGTCAACCACAGAACCACATATACCACCACCAAGTGATGACATCACACAACCATCTCAGCTGACTGTTGAACCACCAGAGCCAGCCAACATCCAGCACCACATCTCCAACACAAACCCCAAAGTACCCGAAAGCGCGGTTTTGGTGGTCTGCCTCCCTGACGAGCCACATGAAACCAGCTCTGACTGCTTGCCAGTCACCACACAAGCCCCAGTGCCAAAACTCCTGGGGAACCTGATCGAAAGGGGGGTGGCCAAAAAACTATACCTGGCCATCACATTGGAAAATGAGGTGAAACTGGACGCCCTCGTGGACACCGGAGCTGACCTCACTCTAATGTCAAGCCAACTTTTTGACAGACTTCAGATTGAAGCCAATAGACAGAATCGAACTCTTAAATATCAATGTGGTGTGCTGAATGTGCAATCCTACAGCCAAAATGATGTCCAACTTGAACAGGTAGCTCCAATTCACCTGACCATCGGCCCTATGAGCTTAGTGCACCCTGTGTACATCTCCAAATTGGATACATTTCCTCTCCTCATTGGCAAAGACCTGTTAGACCGTTTTGAACCCCTGTTAGACTTTAAACAGCTGAAAATTTGGGCTCAAGTGCGAGAACCTCTGCCTCCTCAGTCTCCAAGTTCACCCCAGACAAACTGCCAGGTCACAAAGGTCACAGAAAATCTCAACGCCAGCCGCGGGAACGTCTCGACCCAAAAGCAAGGTTCAAGGTCACTGCTATGTGCTTTCCAGCTAGCCAAAGACTCTGACTCATATGGCCCCCAGGTCATGGGGGGTCTACAGCTGAACGATATCACAACAACAGACCCCATACTAGCACTGTGGGCAGACAATTCAGCCATCAGCCTCTCACTGTTCAATGCGCTCAAACAGCACACAACGGACACTCCTTTTGCTAACAAGTGCACACGATTCCCTTTGAATTCCTGCCCGTCGACCATGGTGACTGCCAAGGGCATCTGTGCCCTGAACTTGAAGTGGAATGACAGATGCTTAACCCATTATTTCCTGGTCCTTCCAGACCTACCACGTGATGTTTACATCAGAGCGGACATTTTGATTCGTCTCAGGGCTCATGTGGACATGATCAATGAAGTGATATGGGCTCCTATGACCTCACAGTCCCCCACTGTTCCTGTCAACCTTTAGAAGCTCCTGTCAGGCCAAACCATCCCTGAGGCCTGCACGCTTATCAACGAACAAGAGATTGTAGTACCAGCATACACTAAAGGGGTCGCTGTTCGACTCAACCTGTGACGTGGTCAAACCTTCAGCCACACATTGGGCTTCTTCCAGCCTTCACCCGAGTGTGGGGAACTGGGCCTCACTCTGGAAGCCACACCCCTCGTTGAAGTGACATCCCGGGCAGTGTACGTCTTGTTCAACAACTGCACAGCAACGGATGTCAGAGTGCCTAAGGCCTACCGGCTGGGTTGGCTAGTGAGTTATGACTTCCATGACTTTGAACTGATTTTACCAGTAATTGGACCCATCCCAGATTCAGTGATTCCAGAAGGAAGCTCAGGCCACACAGTGTCAACAGCACCCTTCAAGATCATCACCGTAACTTCAGTCATGCCAGTGGTCAAGGAGCAGGTGTGTAGAACAGAGCTAACAGAAGACCAACATCTTGCCGTGTATACAGTCTCTAACCACGCCACCAGCGAGACTGACAGTGTTGCTGCACCTCTGACTGCACACAAGACAGAGGAATTAATGACAAAAGAGCCATACCCAGGTTTTGAGACACAAGTCCAGCAAATTCTGAAAGATGCTGATGCCATACAGGAGGATGCAGACCGCCACAAACTCCACCAAGTCCTGTACAAATACAAAGAGGCATTTGCCAAAGACTCTTTAGACTGTGGTCTCACTAACCTTCATGTTGTGCGGATCCCAACGCACCCAAGAGCTCCACCCACTTTTGTCAAGCAATACAAGATCCCCCTAGAATCGTACGAACCTGTACAGGAGATCATCAACTCTATGCTTGAGAAAGATGTCATCCGTCCGTGTCAGCACCTATTCTGCCCCCATCTGGCCTGTCCTTAAACCAAACGGAAAGTGGCGACCAACGATTGACTATAGGAAACTGAATCAACAGGTGCCATTATCACGGTGGCCCATGACACAGCTGGACCAAGAAATACCAAGGATCAGAGGAGCCACAATCTTCTCCACTCTTGATGTGGCCTCAGGATTTTGGACTATACCAGTGCATCCAGATGACCAACACAAGCTGGCTTTCACCTTTTGCAATCGGTAGTACACTTTCACCAGGTGTCCATTCGGCTATGCCAACTCACCCGCCGAATTTAACATCTTCCTCAACAAAGCATGCCCAGATGCCAGAGTAAGAGGGAACTTAATCTATGTTGATGATGTCCTCATGAAAAGTGTGACGGTGGCTGATCACCTGAAAGAAATTGACCATGTCCTGCACCAGCTGACCGCCGCTGGCGCCAAGACTGCCCTCCACAAAGGACAATGGTGCAAAATCAAGGTCAACTACGTGGGCCTGCTTATCGGACCACGGGGTATTGAGCCCCAAACCAGCCGCATCCAGGCCATTCAGAACATCAAGCCACCTGCCAATGTCTCAGAACTCCGAAGTTTTCTAGGTGTGTGCAACTATTCACGGCAATTCATTGAAAACTATTCGGACATCGCACGTCCTCTCACTGCCCTTCTGAAAAAGGACTGCCCCTTCGTCTGGACAGACGATCAGCAAAAGGCCATGAATGAACTGAAACGACATCTGTGCATTGCTCCAGGTCTGGCATACCCGGATCCACAGAAGGAGTTCTACTTGGACGCTGGATTCTCCAGCCACTGCCTCAGCGCTGGTCTATACCAACGGCACGACCAAGACAAAAGGGTGGTCGCATATGCCAGTAAGACTCTTCTTCCCCCAGAGTGCAAATACTCAGACTGTGAAAAAGCCCTGCTCTGTACTGTATGGGCCATCCAAAGATTCTCCAACTACATCAGAGCACAGAAAGTGATCATCGAGACCTGTCATCAACCTGTCACATTTCTTAACAGCCAGCGTATCCGCGATGGTGTGGTCACAAACGCACGCATTGCCACATGGCTAATGGCCCTCCAGGGGCGCAACGTGGAAGCACGATATGCTCAAAATCACAAGTCGGCGCTGGGTAACGGCCTGGCAGCCTGTCAAAACTGCTCCAACACACAGACTGAGATCGTAGAAGCAGAAAGGCCCCAACTACTGCCACCGACTTGCCACAGGTATTTTGACGAGAATGTCTGCCAAGGCATGCCCACAGCCTATGTCGATGGATGTTCTTACAACAACGAGGGCATCCTAAATGCAGGTGCAGGTGTTCTCTGGCTAAATGATCATCCATGCCCACCACAACACTTCAAACTGGGCCCACAATCATCACAATATGCTGAGATAGCAGCTATTCTCATAAGCCTGTAAATAGCATCATCTCATAACAGCAGAGAACTGCTAATCTGCACAGACTCCAACTACGCCAGACTTGGCTTCACATGTCATCTTCCAGGCTGGAAGCAAAATGGTTTCAAGACAGCAAACAACAAACCAGTTAAACACCAACACCTGTTCCAGGCATGTGACGACATCACAAGTGAGCATGATATGCTTGTCTACTGGAAGAAAGTGAAAGGACACTCAAAGCAACCTGGTCCAGACAAGGACCTCAACGACCAAACGGATGCCCTAGCCAAAGCAGGTGCATTACACGGCGAGGTATGGTCTCCACCAACCCAACCACCCACCCTTAACGTGGCAGCCATAACCCGCAGCAAACATACTCAACCTGCCACAATGCCAACCTCACAGCCGCTTACGCTGGCTCCTCAAATCTCCACTAATGACATTGCTGACATGCAAGCCTCTGACTCCTCCATACAGACTATTCTTCACCACCTCTCTGACCCCTCCATCCACCCTATTACACCTGCTCAGCTTGCTGATGCTCCGACCCTCAAAGCACTACTCAACGTAAAACCCATGCTGCATGTGATGGACAGCATTCTATGGTATGTCCCTGATGACCTCACTGCGCCAAGGCTTGTGGTGCCACAGTGCCAAAGGGGGGTGTGGCTGATGTATGCCCACGACGCACCATGTGCGGGACACCACGGCACAAGAGCCACTTACGAGACACTAAAACAAGTGGCATACTGGCCAAGCATGCAGCAGGATGTGGCAGAGTATGTGAAAGGATGCCTTGTTTGCTGTCAATTCCAACCAGCAAACCCAAACCACAGAGCCCCGCTGCAGCGCAGAGGAGTCACATTTCCTTGGTCAGACCTCCAAATTGACTGGGTCGGACCCCTGCCCAGGTCAACAAGAGGCAACAAGTATTTCCTCACAGTCGTATGCCAGTTCACAAAGTGGGTAGAATGCCTCCCCGCACCCAATAACGCTGCACAAACTACAGCATACCTCCTGATGAATCACATATTCTCCAGGTTCGGTCTGCCGCTGAGAGTCAACTCAGACAGGGGCACCCACTTCACAGCGGAGATCATGCAGCAGATTTGGAAACTTCTGGGAATCCAAGCACAATTGCACATAAGTCACCATCCAATCTCTTCGGGTCAAGTGGAACGATCGAATCGGACTGTGGTCAGCATGCTAAGAAAATACGTGTCTGCTAACCAGAAGGACTGGGATGTGAAACTTCCCCTGGTGCTTATGGCCATCAGAGCTACTCCACATGAGTCAACAGGTGTGCCTCCCTTCGAATTATTTACCGGCCGTCGAATGACGTTGCCCTTGCACCTGCTGTACCAGCCAGGAGACTCCAACCTTGTCACCGCCTACACCACTCACCAATACCTTGAGGAACTACACCGGCATTTGAGAACCACATTTGCTTTTGCCCAGCAACAACTCCAAAAGAGTGCGGAAGGCCAGAAAGCATACTACGACCGGAAGGCGTCACACCAAGAACTGGATGTGGGTGACAAAGTCTGGTGCTACCGCTACACACAGCCGCCTCAGACAACCTCTCATCGGCTATCAAAGAAATTTCTGCCACACTGGACGGGACCGCATGAAATTGTGGACAAACTCTCTCCTGTCGCATACCGGATCAAGCTGAGCCGGGGACAGAAAGAACCAGTTTTCAAATGGGTCCATCGTAACCAGATCAAGAGACATGTGGCTGCTGGCAGGGACTAACTAGGCCTTGCTATAGTGCTCAAACAAAGACTGTCCTGAACAGACAAGAACTTTCCTCACTGATCCACTGCCTTTCTCCTTCTCTGAACCAGGATGTTGCTGTGGCTCTCCATCCTATGCCTCCAGCTAACCAGAGGACAGCCGCAGCCTGATATCGCATCACCAGGTCCAGCATCAGGCATTGTACTGCGTGACCAACCTGGACTTCTCATCACCAACTGCAAGACTCGCCCCCAAAAGGTGTATGTCCGGCTTGATCCCCGAAACGTCTACAGGACACATCATCCCCAGGCAGCTGCACACTACAGTTGGGCAGGTGCCTGATGGATGGAAAATACCCTCGCTCACGCAGAAGCTGATATCAAACACATGCTCACCCAGTTGCAGAAAATGACTGTCACCCAAGCAGAGCTAACCAGACATCACCGGCGTAACAAACGATTCCTGGGGGCCTTGCTCGGCGCTGCTTGTTGGAACCCTGTTCAACCTGGGAGTCACCAGCGTCAACTCCGTGAGCCCATCTACCCTGAGGCAACATGTAAGGGAGATTCAGACTGAGATTCCACAGCTTAGAGAACAACTCACACTACAGGCCAAAACCCTGCAGACTATAGGCAAATCATTAAAAGGCACCTTGGTGGTTCTGAACACTCACAGTGTCCTGCTGAACCAAACTATGAACTCTGTGAAACAGTTATTCTCTGTTATACAGAATGATGTTGCCCAAACTCAGCTGGTCACCACACTAATGTCTGACATGCTCCGTGAGGTGAGCTCCTTCATTGACAGCTTGGCCATGGGTAGAATCCCCCCATACCTGGTGCCCCTGAGCAAACGGTGTTATCCTCGGCTACTGCTCATCCACCTAACTCTCTCCAAGCCCACCTCGCCTACTCCCTGGGGGGCTCCATCCTGCTACATGTCGACCCCGAGCACAGCGAGATGGCGTTTCTTCTGAATCTACCCGTCATTGAGTCTGACAACATTTACAGACTCAAAGACATTGTCAATGTTGGATTTTGGCAAGGGAACACTCACATCAAGATACACACCCCAGATGTGGTGGCCTACCACGACAGTAACCCACAGTTATATCTGGCCCCAAACCTGCACATGTGTACCCTGACCAAAGACATCCACTATCTCTGCCCCAGCAAGCCCTTCCTCCGAGACAACACTGAAGGAATCTGCGGGTTACAACCCATGCAAAGAGAGACTCTCTGCCCCGCTGAGGCCAAGCCTCGTGCACAAGTCACAGAAACGCAAGCAGAGATTGTGGGAAATCAGTGGCTTGTCAACACGCCTATCCGTGCCGCTACACTGACCTATGACCAGCACGACACTGCCACCCGTATCAGCCTGCCCAACCAGAGCATGTGGATTCAAGTACCCAAAGGTGCCATCCTCCACCTCGGGGACCTGGCGCTGTACCACCTTCCAAGTGACGAGTACCAATCTGAGGTAGAAATTCCAGACTTCTTCAAGGATCACAGCCTCACCCTGGAACCTGAAATGGAACGGAGTATTGAGAAAGGGGGATCCCAAATGATTGACATCACCCCAATCGACACAGCCATCCAAGCACTGTCTCGGCTGCCTGTCCAGATCAACTTTCCCGTTGCCCGATCCTGGACCGCCGCTGACACTGCACTTTGCCTCGCCACCGCAATTGGGTACACCCTGACACTCGGCCTTGCCTTTGTCCTGTTTAACAGAGTCAGCGGGGTGCAGAGGTCCATGAACAGGTGCACAGCTGCCTTTCCTCGAACCTTCAAACGGAACCATCAAAAAAGAGGGACCCAGGCAGAGACAATGCTGAACCTGACCATGGTTAACACCACAGCTGAGAATCCGAAGGCTGAGGAAAATTAGAAACCACCTGCCATCTAACCTTCATGATCCACCTGCCATCTAACCATCAGGATCCACCTGCCATTCGGCCTTCACCACCCACCTGCCATTTAACCATCATGATCCACTGTTGTCTGATGATGTCTCAATTCAGAGCATCTTCAGCCAAAAGGGGGATTGTAACGTCTGTGTAAGATCAGTGATGGCTAATTACACTGTTTAAAAAAAACCCTTTTAGCCTTTTGACATTTGCATATAAATTACTGACCTGGCCTCCGCAGTTACATTTATATGGGTGCTAAATTGCAGATGGTCTTTATTACTATCAAAAGGATGCTAAAACAGGTCGCCTCTGGAGTGTCTCCATCAAGCTTCAAACACATTCCACAGAAAGGGGGGGGTGACCCCCGTGCCAGGCACCAGAGCAGTTGTCTGTCTCCAGTAATTCCAATACACGTCACACACACACCTAAAGACATTTTCTCTATTTAGGCCATAGTAAGCAGTTATAAATGTATCTGCTATATGCATGTGTTGTATGTATATTCCCCTATTATATTAACTTAGTTAAAACCCTTTACTTGTATTAGTTAGAGGTTAAATGCCTATATTCAAGTGTATGAGTGTATCTCTGCTTTAATATCGTCTGGAGGTTACCTTCTTGGTATCAAAATGATCTTCTCTTTATTTCTCACACAATAATGTACACCATGTGATCGTGAAATGCATCGAACAATTCTTACTATGTTTTGAATTAAAAGCTGCACTAGCGGTCCAGATCAGCAATAAAATGCGACTGGGCCATAAACGGAGACAAAGGATGTCTCTCCCGCTCAAAATGCATGCCTCTGATTGGCCACTCCACCCACAAAATGGGTGCGGCAATGAACTAGTAAAACTCCAGAACGCAGACTAATCATTCGCTCAAAACTCTTCTTCTTGAGACCAACACACTCCAAAACTCTCCTCTTGAGTTTAACCTTCTGGCAGTGTTTACCTTCAAGTAACTTTGTGGATTTGCTGTGGACTTCTTCAACTCACTCCTAAAGAAATCGTCGAGAACCTCGTCTACCGCATCAAGACTCTTATTCAGCAACAAACCAATGCAAGTAACCATTTACAACTGATTAGATGCATGTTTAAGTTTGAACCCCTTTTAAGGTGAATTGTGCCTCTGATGATTCTCATTTAGGTTGTGGTTAATTGATGTGAAATACTGCCCTTCTTTGCTCTCTCTCTCCTTTCCTTACTTTCCTTCATTCTATATATGTATGTTTTGCTTAGTTTGTTTGTATGTTAGTTATAGTTTCATTTATTAAATCCCTTATATTCACAATTGATTGTCTCTGTGTTCCGCTCACAATTCAAAGTCACTGAATGTTGCTCCTTGCTACATGCTAAACTACTGCTAGCACTGTATAAGTAGGAAGGCTATCGTTCCTTGGCCAGGAAAGTAATCTTCCTAGAATTGATAATTATATTGTCTGCTCAGTGGACGG